>NC_090360.1:14276141-14592808 GCF_035084215.1 Heptranchias perlo
TGCAACCTTTTTCAATCACTACTACCGACATGGAGAGAGGCATTTATATCCACCAGCATGAGAATTTTAAAAAGGTGTTGTGATAGGGATGGAGACCCACAGCGTGTGAAAGGACACCAGTTCAAGTCCCACTCTGCACCGTTCCCAATTTGAGCTGTGCCATGCAGGGATGAACCAAATAGATTCTCCCAGCATGGGGCAGATGAGAGTCATGCTTGATTAATGTCTGGAATCTCAAGGTGACCGATTATAGGGTTCAGTGGCAATGATCTAGGAGCAAGCTATGCATCAGCTCTCGGCTTCAGGCATCATGCCAGGCAGGCAAGGAGTCGCAGAAAAAAATACAGGGAAAAAAGATAACTTGATTATATATAAAAAAAAAGAAAAGATTTCCCACTTTCTTTACCTCAAACAGCTTCACGACCAATTCTGTTAAGATTAGCAAACTATCGACAAACTAGTATGTCTGGCATATACTATATTAATACTAATAGACAGAAAGGACTAATGTCTAGGTTGTAATATAATCTCTGGAATCAGATGATATTTACACACTGCTTGAACTTTGCTCTTACTGTTCTTGACGTTATCTGAGCCCTTCAATTAGATTGCAACGTTTAACCACTCTCCACTATGCATTATTCTGGGGTTGTTTTACAGTAGACTCTTTGACAATTGTGAAATGTTAAGTATTATTTGTACTTACTTTACAGTTAGTTTGTTAATTTCCCTTTCTTCCTCTTCCTTCAGTTTTTCAACAAAGCTATCGAGGACTGGCATTTCAAACTTAATATACTGAGCAACCTTTGGAAAAAAATCATTCGACACATGCAAATCAGATATATCATCAAGCATGAATCAGGGATTAAAATGCAGACATTTTAAACATCACATAGCTTACATCGTAGGTGACCTCTTCACCGAGATCCTTTTCCATCAAGAATATTCGTGCTATTTTTTCACAGGGACCATGCAAGATCCGTGATATAAGTGGGTATTCTGAATCTTTTAATTTTGTTCTTTCTGAAACAGGAATAACAAATTTAGTTTTATGGTTTTGTCTAATTAATGGAGCCAATTATCTCGCACAATATGCAGCACAATGAAAAAATATTTGATACATGAAAAATTGGGCAACATATTTTATTGCTCCCAGTATATATGACATACTGTGATTATTTTTACATTACCTTCACTAACAATATTTCACAGACTTTCTGTCTCTTTGCTGACTGAGAATGATGAATGGCAATCTGTTCCTATGTTTCTGCCATAATCTTTGAAAATGGCTGCTGTTAGTGACTTGGCTAATCTTTTTTCCGCCGACCTATTCCTCACCAAGGGAAGGCATCCTGCCACTAACTGGCAAAGTTCAAAGATCTTTTTTGACCTCACCATCATTACACTCCTTGATTAGACAAGAGTGCCTTGTTAAATGAGCAAACTATTATTTTTTCAAGTACTAGTCACTTGTTACACAGCATGTTCTAATTGGGAACTCCCACCATCTTGAGGTGAACATTATTTAATATGTGGAAACAATAATTCAACAGCCTGGAAAGGATGCTATTGTACAAATGCTTACGGCAGTTGTATCAAATTCCTCTGCTTTCTCAGATGTGTTATCCAATTTATTTAAATCCATACATGCAGCATTTCCAGCAGGAGTCACTAAATAGCGATCAACAGCAGGAACCTTGTAAGACTGATTCTTCCCCTAAGCTCTAGCCTAGGCGTGCTGAAACCAACTGCAGTGCCCCTACTGAGCCAAATTTATTGCAGTATGTTTAGTGGGGTCATGTACACTACTTTGAGAGGGACTAGAAGAATTTTTAAAAGGTCCTTTGTTTCCTCTGCAATGTTGGCAATACTTATTTCAACAGGTAAACATACCTCCACTTTCATGGACAACATACAGAGCAAATTCATCTGCAATATTTTCCACCTATAAAACACATCAAGAAAATCAGGTTAAATAAAGCAGAGCTCAGTGATGGTAAGCTGGGTTTCTGTCCTGTCATAAAATGATTTGTATTTTCTGATACTGATTTCATATACCTGCTCTTCATTCACACAATCAGTCCTTGAAAATCTTAGACACTGCTGACCATTTTCTTAATGATTTTAAACATAGTCTAACCTTATACAGTAGTTTTTCCACTTTTCAAACACACAATAAATCATGCTGCATTAAAATAACCGGGATAAGGAGGGTTATTATTTCATGCACAGTGTAGATTTGAATGCTTCTATGATGAAATGTGCCCTTTTTATTGTATTTTACTTAATGCAGAATATATAAATTCATCACAACAAAGAGTTGCAAACCAAGTTATTTTATAAGTAATCTGCCAAGCTTTGAAATATTTCTACCATTTTATATTTAAAAGTATCTTATCAACCAGCAATCCTTAAATTCATTTTTATGATCTCTGTCCAAGACTATCAAGTGCTACCTGAACTTCTCATCTAATAATAGACCATTTAAAAAAGTTTCTCTATCATATTTTTAATTTGCATATATACTGGCCTCACTTACCCTAAATTTGTTGAGCAGTAAATTCAGTACTTGTGAAGTGTTCATGCTACTATTCACTCGGACATTGGTCACAGACCCATAGGCTGGTGTAAACACGGATGTCTGAAGATCAAGAAAAAAAGATTAGAATTACTGTACAATGAAAGAAGCAAGACGTTTGAAAAAACTTTGTCAACCTTAAAGTAAGCCATGAGTTAGATTGCCTTTCATCGTCTCCTTTCTCGAAAAAACTACATTTTTTTCCCAGCTTTCTTCACAACACAGTCCTCTGACCCCAAGGATCAGTGTAATAGTTGTTCTGTGAAATGCATCCAGGGCTTGTGTCACAGTGGCTAGAAATGAAGACCACTCATGATGTGTATCTGACCACTATACAGTTTAACTATGACTTTTTCTGACTTGTACTATCTGTTTTGGCTATACAGTTTAACATTCTATTTATTTTATTGATTGCTAATCCACAGTCATTGAACATGAGTGTCTCACTTACTAAAACGTTTAACCTCTTTCTATTTCAATACCATTCAGAGAGTCTTTATTTCACTTCTTTTTTCATTCTATGTGCAGTACTTTCCACTTAACCTTATTAAATTTCATCTGCTATTCTGTCCATATTTTAAAGTTGCCTCCTCACATTTGGCCATCCTAGTTTGATAAAATCTGTGAATTTGACCAGTTTGCATTGAGCTTCTGAATCCAAATAGTCAATGTAAATTAGAGAACAGTAAAAGTCCCAAAACCAATCCCCAAGACATCCTATTCAGCACCTCATCCCACCATAACATAATTCTCCAGACAAGTATCATAGTAGGTACAGCACAGGAGGAGGCCATTTGGCCCATAGTGCCTGTGCCGGATCTTTGAAAGAGCTATCCAATTAACCCCACTCCCCTGCTCTTTCCCCATAGCCTTGTAAATTTTTTCCCTTCAAGTTTTTATCTAATTCCCTTTTGAAAATTACAATTGAATCTGCTTTCAGCACCCTTTCAGGCAGTGCGTTCCAGATCATTACAACTCTCTGCAAGAAAAAATATTTCCTCATGTCACCTCTGGCTCTTTTGCCGATCACCTTAAATCTGTGTCCTCTGGTTACCAACCCATCTGCCACTGGAAACAGTTTCTTCTTATTTACTTTATCAAGACTGCTCATGATCTTGAACACCTATCAAAATTTCCCTTAACCTTCTATGTTATAAGGAGAACAATCCCAGCTTCTCCAGTCTCTCCACATAATTGAAGTCCCTCATCCCTGGTACCATTCTAGTAAATCTCTCTGCACACTCTCTAAAGCCTTGACACCCTTCCTAAAGTGCAGTGCCCAGAATTGAACACAATATCTGCTGCTTCCTGCCTTTCAGCCAATTTATTAACCATTCTCAGTGCTTTAAGTTTAAATAGTAGCCTTTGGTGAAGAACTTTGTCTATTGTTTTCTGGAAGTCAAGGTTAGCCCACTCGGGATGTTACCTCTTCAAAAAAAATCAAGGAGGTTGGTGTGAGAAAAAGCAATGTTTTGTCCATGGAGTATTTTTTTTGTTCTTTTTGTTCTGTTATCTTTGGGGTTAAAACCAAGTTCACTTAAAGAAATAGCCCACTCTGGCTGAAGTACATCAGTACCGGAACAGAGATGATACATTTGTAAATTTTTGACATGTTATTACTCCATTTAAAATCCCTTTGCCATACACAGTTGCCCCAGAATAAGGATATATCGCAGTGGTGAAGGTGGAAAAGGCATACGAAGTGCATGACTACCACAGCAGAGTCAGCTATGTGGGCATGATGGCAGAGCAGTGCTTGAGGAGGTTAAGACTTACTAAGGCGATTAGGACTGAGATGTGCCACCTGGTCCACAGAGACTTGCAGGAACAGTCAGCCATCTGTAGCACATAGCAACAATAGTGACCTTCACTGTCTTGAACTGTTATGCCACAAAAACCTTCCACACATTCAGAGGGGTCATCTCTGAAGTCAGCTGCTTTGTCTGTCGTTTGCTCTTTAGATACTGATCAGGAATAGGAACCACAGATGATTTATTTTCTTCTCCCTATTTGAGGGAAGCGAAGGTTAACTTTCATATCCACCCCACTGCCCGAGTGGAGATTAGGTAATGTAAGAAATAATTTGACATTCATATCGTGCCTTTCACATCCTCAGGACATCCCAATTGCTTCACAGGCAATTAATTTCTTTTGAAGTGTAGTCACTGTTGTAATATATGGCAGCCAATCTGCACACAGTGAAGTCTCACAAACAGCAATAATATGAATGACCAGATGATCTGTTTTGGAGGAGTTGGTCCAGGCATTAATATTGACTAGAAAACTGGGAGAACTCCCCTGGATTTCATCAAATAGTGCCACAGATCTTTTACATCCATCTGATCAGCTGGATAGGACCTTGCTTTAACATCTCATCTGAAAGACAGCACCTTCAGGGATGCAGCACTCCCTCAGTATTCCATTGTCAGCCAGGATTATGTGCTTAAGCGGGGCTTGAATCCACAATCATCTGAAGTTCTGCCCCAAAAAGGAGCATTCTAGTTATTACGCATAGGCACTAGCAGATTCAATAATAACTTTCAAAAAGGAATTGGATAAATATTTGAAGGGAAAAAATTACAGAGCTATGGGGAAAGTGCAGGGGAGTGGGACTAGTTGGATAGCTCTTTCAAAGAGCCGGCACAGGCACAATGGGCTGAATGGTCTCCTCCTGTGCTGTATGATACTACGACACTTTCTGCATGAATGAATTCTGAAAGAATGATAGATTGTAAAATATACTAAAGTGAATTCATTTTATTAAGTTTTGTAGTTTTGTTGTTGTACATGTTTCATGCGTTTTGTTTCCACACCCTTTTTTATACCTTGTGTGTTGTGTGGACTTCTCCATGAGGGTTATGGACATGTCCTACTACTGGTGGGTGGCTACCTGGACATTTGAGGTCTCAGAATCCCTCCGATATGTTTGCCCGTAACTATTTTCCAAAGATTGAAGATAAAGGAATAGAAGCAACAAAGGGCTGGGCACAGAAATTGGCATAACTAAGAACTAGACACATGGGAATAAGCACACTGAAGAACTAGACATACAGGAATGGGCACTCTAATAACTGCAAGCTGGTAAGTTACTTTTGTTTTACTAGGTTGACACTTCAGTGCACTCCTGAGGGAGTGCTTCACTGTCAGAAATGCTATCTTTCGGATGAGACGTTAAACCAAGGGAAAGATCTATTGGAAGAAGAGCAGGTGAGTTCTCCTGGTGTCCTAGCCAACAGTTATCCCTCATTCAACATAATTAAAACAGAATATCTGACCATTTATCTCATTGCTGTTTGAGAGACCTTGCTGTCTGCAAAGTTGGCTGCTGTGTTTCCCTACATTACAACAATGTCTACACTTCATTAGCTGTGAAGTGCTTTAGGATGTCCTACAGTTGTGAAAGGCACTTTATAAATGCAAGGTTTTTCATTTTTTCTTCTTAGTAACACATAAACCAAACTAGTACAAGCAACAAAAGTTTTTGATCTGATGCACTTAATGAAGCCTGCAGATGGCAGTCTTGCTTCCCTTGCAGTTACAGAGCTGTATAACAACAAAAATGTGAGCCAGCGAAAATAATATTTAAACATAACTGCTTCATTCATCTACCATGGTTCTGGATTGTCTTGGGTCGTCGACCATTTCTGAAACCCAATTTTCAACTCCGTTTTTAGGTGTGAGTGGGGCAGCAGCGTGCTCAGAATTGGAATGCAGAACTTGCTGCCCCGATCCTGTCGCCATTCTGCCCACTGCCATTTTGATTGGGGCCTCGAGATAGGCAGCTGAGGCTCTTACTGGAAATAGGTGGGAGCCTTATTATACAATGCAAATCAGGGTCGTAAGCTGGCAATAGGACCACGATGCAATTTTCAAGTATCAGTGGGCTGTGCACACTGCCCAGTAGTGCAGTGGAGGAGGCCTTCCAAAAATGGAGCAGGTATGTTTTTTTTTGCAAATTTTGTGGGGCCAGGAGGAGCATTAATTAGGGATTGCTGCACTCCAGAGATGAAATGGCAACTTTACAAAATTATGCTTCCTTGATAAAAGTGTAATATAACTGAGAAAGACAGTTTATAGAGGACATGACATGGTATAGCCCTGAGTTCAGGCACTTTTCACACATTAAAAAGAGATACCTCTTGCGAAATGACGTTTTATTTCCTTCCCCCTCCATTCCCCAATCTGCCCAGGCCACACACCAACTGCAAGCAAGATAGGGAGTGAACAACCTGCTTTTAGGTCTCTGCCAATGTTCATCTAAGCCACCTACTGATAAGTGTGTGAAAGAGAATCAGTAATGATTCACCCAGTCATTTTCACTCCATCTGCCCCCTTTGTGGTGGTGTATCTGCCTTCTGCTTGTTGTCTCTTCACAATGATACAACTTGGGAACTTCGCACATGGAGAATTACATAGTACCCACTCTGTGGTACCATGCGTTTGGGCACCTACCAGTTATATTATCAATTTTTCTGCAGAGGTTTGGAACTTTATTAATAGAGCTAGTTCTAGAATCAAATTAAACTTCTTAACCAATACTCTGGTTATATCTCTTAAGAAATATAAACCTTCGTTAACTTTTACACTTTCTTGTCCCATTTGTGTTTGGTGCCAGAGCAATGTTAACTTGATATTAAAGGGAAAAAAAAGATTTGCATTTATATAGAGCCTTATTACATCTCCAAGTGCTTCATATACAATGAGTTACTTTTGAAATGCATTATGTCAGCAAAAGCAACAGTAATTTTACATTCGGCTAGATTCCACAAATAAATTAATCTGTTTTAATGGTATTAATTGAGGGAAATACTCTTGCTGTTCTTTGAATACAGTTGTGGAATCTTTAATAACCACCTGAACCACTGAACAGGTAGTCGGTGCCTTGATTTAATGACTCATCTAAAGAACAGCACCTCCAACAGTGCAACACTCCCTCAGTAATGCACTAGAGAATCCGCCTAGATTATGTGCTCAGGTCCTGGAGTGGGGCATGAACACTCAATCTTCCGACTCAGAGACGGATCGCTACCACTGAGCCACACCAACATAGTGAAGAAGCAATCTTTAGTCATTCACAGTTGGCATCAAATTGACTTGGTTACCAAGTTAACCAATTTGAAACATTTTTATTTTCTTAATGTACCTTGTGATTGTAAAAGTGCCCATTGATGGAGAATCTGTGCCGTTTTATACGTTGATTTTCACCTGACGTGCGATATTTTGTTCTGCGTTGTATCAAAGAGCTGGCATCACTTTTGGTTCGCATGAGCTGTGGAACTTCATCTTCAGAATTGTTGGTATCAGACTCTGTGTAAAAAGAAAGACTAAATAGTAGCTAGTACAGTAAGAGAGCAGCCTTATTCTACAGCTCTCGTTACACCATAGAAGATAATGATTTTGGGAAGAAATTAAAAAAGCCATAAAAAAAAAACCTTATTAAAGGTGTCGGTAGAATCAGTGGTAGCACTCTCGCCTCTGAGTCAGACGGTCGTGGGTTAAAGTCTCACTCTAGAGACTTGAGTACATAATCTAGACATTTCAGTGCGGTACTGGGAATGTTGCATTGTTGGAGGTGCCGTCTTATCTGGTCATTATCTCATTGCTGTTTATTTGATATTGCCATGTGCAAATTGGCTGCCGTGTTTCCCTACATTACAACAGCGACAACACTTCAAAAGTACTTCATTGGCTGTAAAGCACTTTGGGACATCCCGGGGTAATAAAAGGCACTATATAAATGCAAGTTCTTTCTTATAAGATTTTAAAATAAGAACTAAAGCATTTTTAATGGTGTTAAAATAAAGCATTGAAAAAAACCAAGAGTCATTTATAAAGCCATTTGCTGAATATAGAATCATAGAAAGGTTACAGCATGGAAGGAGGCCATTCGGCCCATCAAGTCCGTGTCAGCTCTATGCAAGAGCAATCCAGCTAGTCCCACTCCCCGCCCTATCCTTATAGCCCTGCAATTTTTTTCCTTTCGAGTACTTATCCAGTTCCCTTTTGAAGGGCATGACTGAATCAGCCTCCACCACCCCCTCTGGCAGTGCATTCCAGATCCTAACCACTCACTGTGTAAAAATGTTTTTCCTCATGTCACCTTTGGTTCTTTTGTCAATCACCTTATATCTATGTCCTCCTGGTTCTTGACCCTTCTGCCAATTGGAACAGTTTCTCTCTATCTACTCTGTCTACATCGTTCATGATTTTGAATACCTCTATCAAATCTCCTCTCAACCTTCTCTGTTCCAAGGAGAACAAATCCAGCTTCTCCAGTCTATCCACGTAACTAAAGTCCCTCATCCCTAGAATCATCCTAGTAAATCTCTTCTACACCCTCTCAAAGGCCTTCACATCTTTCCTAAAGTGCGGTGCCCAGAACTGGACACAATACTCCAGCTGTGGCCGAACCAGTGTTTTATAAAGGTTCATCATGACTTCCTTGCTTTTGTACTCTATGCCTCTATAAAGCCCAGGATCCTGTATGCTTTTTTAATCGCTTTCTTAACCTGCCCTGCCATCTTCAACGATTTGTGTACATAGACCCCCGGTTCTCTCTGTTCCTGTACCCCTTTTAGAATTGTGCTCTTTAGTTTATATTGCCTCTCATCGTTCTTCCTGCCGAAATGTATCACTACGCATTTTTCTGCGTTAAATTTCATCTGCCACATGTCCGCCCATGCCACCAGCCTATCTATGTCCTCTTGAATTCTATCACTATCCTCCCCACTGTTCAATGCACTTACAAGTTTTGTGCCATCTGCAAATTTGGAAATTGAGCTCTGTACACCCAAGTCCAAGTCATTAATATAGATCAACAAAAGCAGTGGTCCCAGCACCGATCCCTGGGGAACACCACTGTATACCTCCCTCCAGTCCGAAAAACAACCGTTCACCACTACTCTCTGTTTCCTGTTACTTAGCCAATTCTGTATCCATGCTGCTATTGCCCCTTTTATTCCATGGGCTTCAATCTTGATGACAAGCCTATTATGCGGCACTTTATCAAACACCTTTTTAAAGTCCATATACACTACATCATCTGCATTGTCCTCATCTACCTTCCTGTTACCTTATCAGAAAACTCTATCGGGTTAGTTAAACACGATTTGCCATTAACAAATCTGTGCTGGCTTTCTCTAATCAATCCACACTTGTCCAATTGACTGCTAAATCTGTCTCGGATTATCGTTTCTAAAAGTTTCCCCACCATTGAGGTTAAACTGACTGGCCTATAGTTGCTGGGTTTATCCTTACACCCTTTTTTGAACAAGGGTGTAACATTCGCAATTCTCCAGTCCTCTGGCACCAGCCCCATATCTAAGAGTGTTTGGAAGATTATGGCCAGTACCTCTGCAATTTCCACCTTTACTTCTCTCAGCAACCTAGGGTGCATCCCATCTGGACCGGGTGACTTATCTGCTTTAAGTATAGCTAGCCTTTCTGGTACCTCCTCTGTCAATTTTTAGCCCATCCAGTATCTCAACTACATCTTCCTTTACTGAGACTCTGGCAGCATCTTCTTCCTTGGTAAAGACAGATGCAAAGTACTCATTTAGTAGGCCAGGCCCCTCTGCCTCCATGAGTAGATCTCCTTTTTGGTCCCTAATCGGCCCCACCTCTCCTCTTACCACTCGTTTACTATTTATATGCTTGTGGAAGACTTTTGGATTCCCTTTTATGTTTGCCGCCAGTCTATTCTCATACTCTCTCTTTGCCCCTCTTATTTCCTTTTTCACTTCCCCTCTGAACTTCCTACATTCAGCCTGGTTCTCACTTGTGTTATCAACTTGACATCTGTCATACGCCCCTTTTTTCTGCTTCATCTTACTCTCTATCTCTTTTGTCATCCAGGGACCTCTGGCTTTAGCTGCCCTACCTTTATCCTGCGTGGGAATGTACCTAGACGGTACCTGAGACATCTTCTCCTTAAAGGCCGCCCAATGTTCGATTACAGTTTTGCCTGCCAATCTTTGATTCCAATTTACCCAGACCAGATCTGTTCTCATCCCACTGAGAACAGATCTGGTCCTCCTCTAATTGAGTATTTTTACTTTAGAGTGGTCCATGTCCTTTTCCATAGCTAATCTAAGCCTTACGATACTATGATCGCTGTTCCCTAAATGTTCCCCCACTGACACTTGCTCCACTTGGCCCGCCTCATTCCCCAGAACCAAATCCAGCAATGCCTCCTTCCTCGTTGAACTGGAAACATACTGGTCTAAAAAGTTCTCCTCGACACACTTCAAAAATTCCTCCCCTCTTTGTCCCATATATTATTACTAGCCCAGTCCATATAAAGCCAGTTTAATATCAATCCCCACCTGAATTCTGAGTTGTGTATGCTTCATTACTACAATATATGTGCATGTATCAGTACAACAGGCAGAGCCGTCCAACAGCAGATCCTAGCAGTACACATGAGTGGGACTAATTGGATAGCTCTTTCAAAGAGTCGGCACAGGCACAATGGGCTGAATGGCCCCCTCCTGTATTGTATGATTCTATAATAAACTGTTCAAAAATGTAGTTATGATAGTAACAAAATATTCAAAATTAAACTTCACCAATTGGTTCCAACCATGTAATTGTATCTTGATTTTATAATATTACATCCAGTATTGTTCTATTGGGATGTTTAAATATAGAATTGAACATGTGCTGTTTTTTTCTGACAGAAAAAGTAGCATAATAACATTAGTCAATAACCAGGATTTCAAAAATTACAGAAAGGACATCAAGTGTTAACTCATTTAGCTGTAAATTCCTCTAGGGTAGCATGTGTAATTAAATCGGGATTGGCTATATTTTCTATCACATCCTGCAGTGTATGGTTTCTGTGCCAAATCTATTTTCCTTACTGTAAAGGTTCCTGGAGATTTTTTGCATTATTGTCCCATCACTATCTTTGCTTACCTGCAGTGCTGCTACTGTTCATGTTTTGGGCAGAGTCATCCTTATTATTTGATTCATTTTCGGCTTCAGATGAGCTGGTATTTGACAAGGTCTGTGACATTGTTCCTTTTCTGTAAAGGTTAATATTAAAAAACTCAGAGCAGATAATCAGGAGTCCATTAAAATAAAGTTATGAATGAAATAACATAACCAAAGGCGTAATATGGATCACTGCATGTCATGTTATAATTTGTACAAAACAAGTAAGTGAATAACATTAAGAAACTCATCTCTGTCAATACTGATAAGCAAAAATTTTCTTTGAAAAATTGGGAGTGAAATACTTTTGTTAAATAACAATGAATACAATAAAGCCATTTCTTTCACAGCCATGAATAGCAGAATAGTTGTAATTATTCCTGTTGCTGTTTTGTTCCTCAAGAATCTTAGAGGGTTTTTAAATCCGCCAACACTAGAGAGAAATGTTTGGAGTGAGGTTTAAGTGAGCAAGAGTGAGACTGATCACAATTTACATCATAGAGCATTTTCAAACCGTATAGGACAAAGCTCATTCCAGACGAAAACGACTTGATGCCCCTGATTTTCCTGATAGCCCCGTTTTCAGGGAAGGCATCCACCTAGTGGAATCCCAGGAAAATGACGCGGGAGCTGTTGTGACATTTACATAACATTTAAATGCTTCTGGCTGTTTTAGGTGGAGCCTCCTGACCTTGCTGGAGATATCCCAAGAAATGCACGTCATGTGCCAACAGGTTGCTGTTATGGGTCCCCAGCCCTTTTCCCTCTTCTTAGAATTTGGTGTAACATGGGGATTAGGCAGAGGAAAATCAGGCCCATTATGTCGGAATCTCAGGATCCAGATTTCTTTTAAAATTGGGACAGTGATATAAGATGTTTTGGGCAGCATCAACATTCTTTTTTCTTCTGTTCATTTCAGCCACGTCTTAAAAAGTACATTTTTGTGGAATCCAGTGGGGGCTGGGTAAATCATTCAGGAGCTGGCTTGAAAGAGTTACTGGGGCTGGCTGTTGGAGAACTGAATTCATCAGTGGCAAAGATACAGTTATAAAGCAGGGAATGAGTCAGCATCAACTCTCAGCATCAGGTTCAGTAACCTTCTCAAACCAATATCCCCCATGGTATGTCTTCAGCACTCAATGCTTAAATAAAGGTTAGGTAAATCATTCAATTCGAATGGACAGAGCAAAATAAAAACGATGATAACATTAATTATATTTCATTGTAACTATTTGTTGAAAGCGGTCCTAATGTTGAGAACTCCTCTTTAATAATAACTAGGCTCTATCAACTATGCAAAGAAGCAAACGAGAGAGAAAGCTTTATGCAGGCGGCATGGTAAGAATGATGGTTTGTTTGAACTCATGAGGCTGAGTGGTCATGTTGAACATGGTAAGACTTAATTCAACAAGAGATCCATAGTTAATTCTACTCTTTAAAGATGAGAGTGCCAATGTAACTGGGCATTTTAGGTCAGCATTTTTGTGTTTCTTTTTTGTACAAAACAAAACTCAATATTACTGATCTTGTAAACCTCATATTGCTAATGGCACAGCATCATATATAAGCTGGGTGTGCTGCAATTATACTTCATTTGTCTCCCACACAGTTTTAATACAAAAATAAAACTACTGAGAACTATAAAAAAAATTGATGATTACGTGACCAACTTCTTAGTGACAAATCACACTAAGACGTACATACCAAATAACAGATTTATGGGAGAGAGTTACATGATTGTATTGCAATCCAGGATTCGTAGGACATTAAGGATCCCAAAAATTAAGCTTGAGCAGTTTGCAACCATCCATAACCACAAAATAAGATTAAAGCCATTAATTCCTGTCAACATGTTTGTTATATTGTAATGTGTAGTTTTAAGTTACAAAATATGAAATTCAAGCATCTTTATGTAACAGGATTAATGAATGAGCACAACTATGAAGTTAAGGTGGATTAGCATGGGATACAGTACATTACAATGAGTCTGAAGGAACACTCATCAAGTGACAGATAATGTGGTATTACAAAGTTCTCCCCTCTGGCAAGTTACCAGTTTATACACTGTTTATCATAGCAGACAGATTATGGATAGATGGCATGTGTTATATGGTGTTTCTTTCATTATTGTTATTTTACTAATCTGTTGTGTCATCAATCGGTATCTTAGCCTATTTCTATCCTTGCCAAGCCTTCATGCTCTTTACATTTTGTGTGTCTTGCATATACCAACTTGCTTTATTTTCATTTAAGAACAAGAATTTCACACCACCTCTGAAATTTGCATTGGCAGGTATTTCAACAACACATAAGGAACTCCAGTTTAGGGTTGTTGTGATACCTTGATGCTTATACACAGGAAGCTGTTACTAAACAGATGTCCAGTCACAGTTTAAGTGTCATCAACCAAAACAGTGCAGCAAAAAAACATTTATCCAAATTAGCTAAAACTCCAGATTGCATTTCCTTGTATGGATTCAATATTTTGTTTTAACACAAACTACAATACTGACACATACAATGTGCACATAGTCAGAATTGTACATAAAATCAAAACTGAGTAATCAGTGATTCCAAATTATGAATTATGTTTGTTGAATTCTGTACTGCTTTGATGGGTGGAATGTCAGTGCCAGAAAAGAAAAATATTGGAGCCAATTTCACCATCAAGCACTCTCTCAGATCAGGTGCAGCATTGTTCAATGAATAGCAAAGTCCTGCTAAGTGTCAGTTTGACTCATTTGGGAGCATTTTGCCTGAGTCAGAAAGTTATGGTTCAAGCCCCACTCCAGGGCTTGAATAACATTATCTAGGCTGATACTTCATTACAGCATTGAGGGAATGTTGTGTTGTCAGAAGTCATAATGTTTGACAGACTAACAGCCAAAGGCTAGATGAGATAATACAGATAAGGCTGATGTTCCCTTGGGTTCAAATCCTACTCCAGAGACTTGAGCACAAAATCTAAGCTGACACTCCAGTACCGTCCTGAGGGAGTTCTGCACTGTCGGAGGTGCGGTCTTTTGGATGAGACTTTAAACTGAGGCCCCGTCTGCCCCCTCAGGTGGATGTAAAAGTTCCCAAGGCACGATTGCGAAGAAGAGCAGGGGAATTCTCCCTGGTGTCCTGGCCAACATTTATCTCTCAACCAACATCACTAAAACAAATTATTTGGTCGTTATCAAATTTCTGTTCATGGGCCCTTGCTGTGCGCAAATTGGCTGCCGCGTTTCCTACATTACAACAGTGACTACACTTCCAAATACTTCATTGTCTGCAAAGCGCTTTGGGACGTCCTGAGGTTGCGAAAGGCGCTATATAAATGCAAGTTCTTTTTTTCTTCGATATAGGTCATTAAAACAAAATAACTTTCCCAGCTCTGATCTGGGAATCTCTTCTGCTCGCGCTTAAAGTAAACTCGTTACAAATAAACTCAAATGTTTTCAACAATTAATTTTCACCGGTGTGAATTTGGACACACAATTCTGTATATCATATACAACCTGGAGATGTGCCAGTTGCCAGTCCAATTCCCTGTAAATGGCATGGCATTTCCCATCTTCCACCACAGACGGGGATTTTGGTATTAATCCAGATACTAAAAAGTCTGTGTTTTGGGGGGAATCGTTAACAGATCATAGAGGCAAAAGTGCAACTTTACTTCTGTTATTTGTGAGAAAGGTGCTGATAATCAGCTCAAAGTTTTGTTTTCTTAAGTATAAGGAGATGTTTTTAAACTACGCTCTTGAAAAAGCTCCAAATGGCACTGATCGATTTTCTTTGACTGAACCTAAGAAGCAGGTTACAGTGATACCAAATTATAGGCTTGAGCCGATAGCAACCCTATGCCTATAAGTGATTGTTTTAGCATTTCTTACTACCGGGAACATACTCTTGCATAGCAGTTAAAACATTACAGAAATAAAACCAAAAATAAATCCATAATGATGATTCCCACTTCCCCACACAATGGAAAATAGAACTAACACAATACAACACTCCATCCGCTCAGATCAGCTCACAGAAAAAGTCTTTATAATTTCTTTGGGTTGTATATTACCTAACAATTCATTACTAAATTTGATGCAAAGAGGGTATTTGGAAAGCTTTGCCTATTGAAAGTCAAGGCTAATGAAAGTTTAATATATATCATGCAGCCTGGGTCACACTATGGAACTTTGGACTGCTGCATGTGTTTTTTCAATTAAAACAATTAAGGGCAGGTTTTCCTCTGAAATTGCACTGGTTTCCAGCAGGCAGGGTTCAGAAAATTGGGCGGGAAACTATTCCATCAGCTCTTTTGTGGCTTGTTGCCACTTCTGGGACTTTCCATTGGAAGTGATGGCAGGTGTTGAATACTTCCTCCTTTCATTATGGGTGGGCGTATTCAACTGTCATGTTAATAATGGGAAAATGTTATATGGCATATTTCCCATCATTAATGCCCTATCAATGCTGGGTGTTAGGAATCCTGGTGACCAGCATTGCTATGGCTTATGGTGGGGGATTTAACATTTAAAGCCTTCCCTCCCAGGGAATACAATCGATTATAAGGTGACCAAATCCATTTCCTCTGCATGGGAATTTTGAACTTTGTTAAAAATGTTTTCTTTTTCTTCAGGTGCCCTTGAGACAGCTGGCCATGCTCCGAGTTCCTGGTGTCTGCAAAAGCAGTGGTTTCCCACCTCCCCCATGGCGAGCTCCCTGATGAAAGTGGGAATCTTGGCAGGAGCATGCCAGAATTACGTACGGCCAGGATCAATGCGGCAGAAATCCCATCCTGCCAAAGTTGTAGCGGGATTACACCCAAGAGGGAAATTCCACCCTCTATGTCCAAACTGCTCAACATCATTTATTGTTGCTTGCACCGCTGGTTGTATTACCGACTTCATAAAAATAAAACTTTTTATGGCTCACTTGTACAAGCAGGTCTGTTGTCCTAATCGTAGCAGCTTGGAGCCTGAGAAATAGATACGCTCATTATCATCGTGCATCTGAAGTCTTATTGGTCTTCTTAGGCCCCAGGATATGTTCAGAAGGCCCTCAATGATCAGCTCCAGATCATCCTAAAGCAAAGAGAAAAGTTCAGAATCAGAAAACTGAGGTGTGATTTGTCACCCTACAAAATGGCAATCGGCAATTTGAAAAACGACAGGGTACGGTTTTATGTGGCCATGGGTCCTCGCAAGAGTTGAAGTGCAGCAGAGACTCTTTGTTTTGAGGTGCTTGGCACAAGAGTTGCTGGACTCGAGTTCCAGACGAATGAAGCTCATGTGCAACTGCAGTGGGGTTGCAAAATAAAAAATTACTGGAGAGCATTCCTTGAAAAACTGTGGGTGCTCAGCAGCTGTTGCTGAATTGGAGGAAACCTTGCTTGCCTAGATGAATGAAAGAAGGCTAGAATAAGTTGAGGTCAGCATCACCAAAGTTAAAGTTAATGAATGGCAAATTATTTTTGTTTTATTTTTGTAAAATACCCCCTGCCCCCACTTTTGGGAGAATAAAACGTGCATTCTACACCAAAATATATGCTTTTTGACACTGATAAACGATATATACTTCAGGGGATTCCATGCAGAAGTGTTTATTGGAATCATTTCATTCTGATTTGAAGGATGTATCTGATTAAAAGAGCAGAATTTGTCTCAACGTACTGGCCTGGGTTTTCAATGGTCAGTAATATTACTGCTGTATTGGTTTTAAGGAATTTCCCTGGCATCTGACAGTTATCGAAAGAATGCACATTTTTAAAGCACCATATCATGTCTCAAAGTGCTATACATACAATGAATGATATTTGAAATGGAGTCACTGCTGCTATATAGGTGAATGCGCCAGGACCATTTTGCACAGAGCAAGCAATGGCCAGTTAATCTATTTTTGATGATGCTGGTTGAGGAGAAACGTTGACCAGGACACTTGAGAACTCCCTGCTCTTCTTTGAATAGTACCAATGGATCTTTAACATCCATCTCAACAAGTAGACTTGATTTAACTTTTCATCCAAATGATGGTAATTCCAACAATGCAGCTAAAGTGCACTGAATTACCAGCCTTAATTAAGTGCTCAAGTCCTGGAGTGCAGCTTGACCTCAGAATCTTCTGACTCAGCTTACTGAGCCAAGGTGATAATGGATGTGGGTGGAATGACTGTGTGGGTGGAACAGGATAATTGGGGCAATGTAATGAAAGGAGAAGTAACCTTTTTCACTGTACCCCTTCACCACACATGTTTAGTTTACCAAAACAACAACTGTTACAGAACTGGAATCATGTTCTCTGCGGGGCAGCAGTCCACGCATGTATATGTTTGCATAGTAATTGGGGATTAGGGGAAGTTCAATAAAAAATGTCCATTTTTTTTACATCCCTCTCGCCCACTGCTACTGAGTCAGACGGCCCCTTCCTCCTCTTTTCCAAAACCTGAATACAGTGAAATAAGAACGAAAAATGAACATTTATATAATAAGATTATTGCTGGCAGAGATGAGCTGTAGTGGTGTCTAACCACTAAATTGGGAAGTTTTCAATGTCAAATAAATATTGCTTTATGTGCACATTTAAATCTGGCATGAATTTAGATGTAATGCCTATGCCACAAATGACTTGCAGGAAAATTAATTTTGTTTGAAAATTCAGATAATCTTGGGCTATGTAAAATATTTTTTACACTAATACTTCTGAGTTTGGAACATTTTGTGTCAATAACACATCACACACAATGGAAAATCCTGTTCAAACTGTGTTCTCTTTAAATGCCTACTTTCAGAGAGGAATCCCGCCCACTAAGTATACGATCTTGACATGCTGGGAGAAGCCAGAATTGTGGGCGCTACAGTGCAGATCCTCCTGACTCAGCGACCACAGCTCATACAGCTACATAGTTCTGTGTGTTCCATTTGTGCTTGTGCTAAGCTTGGTGGCTGCTCACACTTAGGCACAAAGGACCTTCTGCATCCCCAGAAATAGATCAGGGCACTTTACAGCCACCAGCTCCTGATACACCCATGGAACCTCTCCACTTACAGATAGACCAGGCCACACACGGTCCAGAGCATTATGCGCATCCATGTGATTTATATCACTTAGTGTTAATTGTATTCAGGTGGTGCGTATCAATTGAGAACTCTCTTGTATCCATTTATAAGAGAGATGATCTAGGGTGTGATGTGGTGTTGGTGTAATGTGGAGCTCTGTGAATAAAGGCTTGGAGGCAACTGAAGACTAGGCTCCAGTATTCTATCCTTCACCTGGCTGTTCAATTTATAACACAGAGGGAGCACCAGGACCACCAAATCTTGGTGGTAAACACAACACATTTAAATATGTCTCTTACATCAATCTGCTTCCAAGCAGTTATCATGCGTTTTGCAGTAATTAAACCACTGTATCTTCCAAAAACAGTACAGAGACATGTACGTTGATTAATTCCACATTTGGGCATTGTCTCACCCATTCACTTGGACTGTCTGACATGCACACTGTTGCCCACCTGCACAAAATTAACATAAATTATACATATGAAGCTCTACTCGGGCAAGACACAGGGGCAGCTCTGCTAAATCCACTCACATGGATTGACTCACTGAGCCCAGATTACTGGACTCACTGTAATCAATGTGCAAGATCAGTAGACGAAGGCTGCTAAATCCTTTATCCAAATTCTGTACAGTGAAATCGAATGTATTTGTTAGGCAGTCACTTTAGAATAGATCCGCTGGGATACAAAAACAGTCTGAATCATGTCTGAAGTTTAAAAAAAAATCAGTGATGGGGAACAGAGCTGAAAATATCTGGGATCAGAAGGGATTCCTTTTGTCTGGAAATAATTATACAAAAAGACTGCCACTGAGACATTGCTTTGGGGTAAATTTCATCTTCAGTAGTCCTGGTGCAAAACTTAGTGCAGCAGGAGTGGATTTCAGGGATTCAGGTGTGTGACCCCACCCACAATTTTAAAATGAATGGATGGAATATAGTGGGGGCCATGTGTCTGAAGTCTCAGTATGCACTCCTGGCGTGTGAAGCTCTGCATCAGGAGCACTGAACAGTGATCCCTTTGTTAGTATCCCTTTGTTTTTGCTTTCTTTGGAGGGGTTATTAACTGGCAGATAAACTTTTCAAATTCCTAACAAAAGTCGGAAATTACAAAAATATTAGGAGGTTCAACATCGTGCCTTAATCAGGTTCTCACCGTTCTTGTCTCTGTACTGTTTTAGGATTCATATTTTGTCAAATGTTAGGATTTTTGTGTTGTCCCCCTTTTTAATTAAATATATTTAAACTATTTAAAAGAGTTCTGTGCAAATATATCAATAAGAACCTTGAGAAGATTACAAAAAAGTTATCAAGGCATATTTACGAATCTCCTTGGGGGGGGGGGGTATCTCACATCTACAAATAGAATTCTAAAAATACAGTCTTTTAATTCCTCAAATTGTGAATGTATTGTTTATTAAGTATGTTTGACAGAATCACTTAATATTCCTTCATACAATTTAATATATTAATCTGATGACATAAATAAAGTCCTAGCCAATTTTACCAAAACTTCCATAAAGCTCATGTCTGAATGTATGAGGTAGGCTTTTTACTGTGTGAAGGCACATAACAGAAGCAGTTCTTCAGAAAGCAAGACAAAATATTACAGGAATCAATGGATTAGGACTGATTTTGTTTAAATAAATTTTGCCTAGATTAACGGAATTCTGGATAGACTGCTCTTGTTTTGCAATACAGAAATGGCAATCTCAGACTATGAATTGGATACTATAAATTATCTTAGATACAGTTTCAACACACCCGTCTTAATCCAATTACTTTAATTTTTGAGCATTGATGATGCAATCCATTAAATACAGAAATTCAACTGAAGGAATTTTATCTTAACCATTTTTAATTTCCTCCCCTCTTTCTCTTGAAGATTCTGACTTCCCACTGGGATATGTTTTACAGGTGCTGGTCATTATTCACATGTGTGCTTTGGCAGTGAAGATCATTGAACTAGTTTATTACAGGAGGCGTTACAGCACTCACACAATACCCTTCAGCATATGTCACTGGATACCAGTTAGGAGCAGGAAACGCTGGCTGATTTTCCCCTCCCTAAGCCAGGTGTACTGAGGCCCATCTGTAGCACCTTTACTGCATGCTGGCTGCGATCAGTTTAACTCCGCATGTACCATGGATTGAAACTGGAACCTTCCTAGTCTAAATGGCTCAGCTACTCACTAGATAAATTCCCCGAGCCAATATTTCCTTGCCGAAGGAATATAAAGTCTACTCCAGGTTTTGCCAACTACACTTTATTGTGAGTCTTTGGAGGTCACAGCTGCAGGTCGATTTGCTGGCTGCTACCATCCAATCAGAGACATTTGCAGAAATCACTGTACAGCGATCATTGTCGTTCTGTGCTACAGTCATTCTATCAGTGTTATGTGATTATTTAGCATCCAGTATTCTGACAATTATTTTCACAAAAACAACCACATTAAACGTCAAGCACCCCAGAGTGTAACAGGACTTATGATCTGTAATAAAGGTAAGCCCTTCTTTAAAATGCATGTTTTCTCTGAATAAATGGAGCAGGTTTATTTACATTTTGTGTTTTTAAAATTTGTAGGTTTACTCCTTTCATATTTTCTATCGGGATGGGTTGCTCTGTTTAAATGGATAAACAACGCAGTTACTTTTACAAACCTGTGGTGGGTAGGAAGTGATTAGCTGAAAACCTTTCAGTTTCAGGAAACATTGGTTATTAATTATTAGAAAGGAACGTTGAGTGTGTATAGGTAAATGCTACTTGATCTCTAACACACAAGAGGAGTCATTACTCAAAAAAGATGTGTTCAATGAAAACAAATGGTCAAGTGCTAAGTAAATCTATTCCTCCAAATGGATTGAATTTTTCATTTGATTTGCAAGTGTTTCACAGCTACTGTTGCACTATATTAGTGTTTTATTGCTTTTACAAGTGAATGCATTTCTAATATTTATTTTAATGTGCACTCTTTGTATTATAATATTAGAAGCCCAGCTTAGTGACTCTAGTTATATGACATTCACAATGAGATTCTGGGCTCAGTGCTGAACCTGAGACTGTGGGTCTAGCTGAATTTGTCGTGGTTGCTCTTTTCATAAAGTGTGGGCTAGCAACACTGGTGCATTTTTACACCTCATTTATCACATGACGGTAGGTTAGACCTCAAAGCCAAACTCTTGTTGACATGCAACAGCTGCTATCAGCGTGCCAAATCTGAACCGGGTTAAAGAGAGAATTTGAGATATTTCTGTGCTGTTGAATAATGCCTTAACGCTGAACTTTTTGAAGCGCTGAAACGTTTTATTTTCCTTCAGAATTAATTGCACCTTGTTTTCCCATTTCTGGTACATTCATAATTCCCTGATATGTTAAGACATAGCTAGTTCTTCTTCAGAAATTTAATTCATAGAATTTTTGTTAAAACAAACATTAAATTCAACCAAAATGAAAGGCTATGTGGGATTTACCCAATGATTAATCTTCAGTGGTTTTTGTGGTTGATTTCACCTTGGGAAGGGAGTGTTACTTGGCACCAATTCCAGGCCAGCAAACAGGAGACTGTTCAAAGTGATAGCATTTCCACCTTGAGTCATAGAGAGTCATAGAGTCATAGAGTCATACAGCACGGATAGAGGCCCTTCGGCCCATCGTGTCCGCGCCGGCCATCAGCCCTGTCTACTCTAATCCCATATTCCAGCATTTGGTCCGTAGCCTTGTATGCTATGGCATTTCAAGTGCTCATCCAAATGCTTCTTGAATGTTGTGAGGGTTCCTGCCTCCACAACCCTTTCAGGCAGTGAGTTCCAGACTCCAACCACCCTCTGGGTGAAAAAGTTCTTTCTCAAATCCCCTCTAAACCTCCCGCCTTTTACCTTGAATCTATGTCCCCTTGTTATAGAACCCTCAATGAAGGGAAAAAGCTCCTTAGTATCCATCCTATCTGTGCCCCTCATAATTTTGTACACCTCAATCATGTCCCCCCTCAGCCTCCTCTGCTCCAAGGAAAACAAACCCAATCTTCCCAGTCTCTCTTCATAGCTGAAGCGCTCCAGCCCTGGTAACATCCTGGTGAATCTCCTCTGCACCCTCTCCAAAGCGATCACATCCTTCCTGTAGTGTGGCGACCAGAACTGCACACAGTACTCCAGCTGTGGCCTAACCAGTGTTTTATACAGCTCCATCATAACCTCCTTGCTCTTATATTCTATGCCTCGGCTAATAAAGGCAAGTATCCCATATGCCTTCTTTACCACCTTATTTACCTGTTCCGCCGCCTTCAGGGATCTGTGAACTTGCACACCAAGATCCCTCTGACCCTCTGTCTTGCCTAGGGTCCTCCCATTCATTGTGTATTCCCTTGCCTTGTTAGTCCCTCCAAAGTGCATCACCTCGCACTTTTCTGGGTTAAATTCCATTTGCCACTGTTCCGCCCATCTGACCAACCCATCTATATCGTCCTGCAGACTGAGGCTATCCTCCTCACTATTTACCACCCTACCAATCTTTGTATCATCAGCGAACTTACTGATCATACCTTTTACATTCATATCCAAGTCATTAATGTAGACCACGAACAGCAAGGGACCCAGCACCGATCCCTGTGGTACCCCACTGGCCACAGGCTTCCAGTCACAAAAACAACCTTCGACCATCACCCTCTGCCATCTGTTATTCCATCTGTTATTCCAGCTCCCACAGCCACTTGATTTCAGAGCAGCGTCAGGAGCCCAAAGTGGGACAGTCTCATGAAAGAAGAAAATGGGAATTAAAAATAAAAGTGGAATTCAGACTTATATTTGGAGCCCTACTCAAGTCGAGTTTCTTTGCATTCAAGCTGATGCTAACACTTCAAACGTCATGTCACAAACAGAGAAAATGAAAAGTTTAATTTAACTTTTAAATCAAATAACGTGATTTGAAATCATCAACACTGGGGATACAAAAGCTTACAATGCCTTTACTAAAAGTACACTGTGACAAATGCATTTGTTCAATTCAGGTATTCCTCAACGTTACTGCATTTAACAGAGAAATTCAATTTTCATGTTACATGGTTCAAAACAGTCCATGTATTTTTAAAACTCTGAAGTTACATTCAATTCTAATGGTTCACTTAAACATGTGTGCTGTAATTAAAACACAACTCCCCTCCCTACGGTTAAAAAAGGAACTGGAACTCGCAACACTCTCGAAATTCCTCGCACGGTGAGTCCCTGATCTCAGGCTGGGAGGGGTTGAAATGGGAATTATGGATGTCTTACCTATGGAATAGAAGAAAAAAACAAAATGGTCCTGGGGGAGTCGTGCTGAGACCTGTGACCTCCGTGTACTACGCTCCCCTCTTCCCTTCTCTTCCTGCTGTTGCTCCGCACGAAGGCTAGAGACCCGCCAGGGCATCCAGAGGCTCATATTAATATTAATTGGCAACCTGACTGCAACTTGCGAGACCCACGAAAATGCGATGAAAGCGGGAGTACCGTGCATCTCCAGCTGACAGTACTCCATTAATGTAAAGCTATCTTTAATCTCTGTGGATTGCTCTCTGGCACAAAACGCTCTCAGAAGGTCATGGGTTCAAGGATCGCTCCATAGGCTTGAGCACATAATCCAGGCTGACACTCCAGTGCAGTAATGAAGGAGTGCTGCATTTTTGGAGTCGAGTGTGCCCTCTCAGGTGGACGTAAAAGATCCCAAGGCACTGTTCGAAGAAGATCATGGGAATTCTTCCGGTATCCTGACCAACCAACATCTAAAACAGATCATCTGGCTATTTATGTCATTGCTGTTTGTGGGAGCTTGCTGTGCACAAATTGGCTGCTGCGTTTCCTACATAACGACAGTGACTACACTTTAAAAAATTCGCTGTAAAGCGCTTTGGGACGTCCTGAGGTCGTGAAAGGCGCTATATAAATGCAAGTATTTCTTCTTTCTTTAGTCCTAGAGTGCCAAGACAGAAAGTCACCCAGCATCTCAGCCATAGAATAATGACTGATGTGTGCAGGGACCAGAAAAGGGAAGGGAGGAGGGGAGCAGGAACATAGGGAAGTGAAAAAGATAAAATATAGATTGTTTTCTATACAACCAAATGATATCAAGGCTAATGCAAGCTGCTTAGCATCTTGAGAGCAGTTAACATTGGCTTCTTAATTATAACATTAACATTCATAGATTGCTAATACTGCGACCTGTAGCAGCCGAATATTATCAATAATAATTGTTTAATACGTTTTCAGAGGGAAACAAGTGCAGAAGGTTCATCTTCCTTGAGTTGTGGAAGGGCCACGGTGGCTCTTCTAGTTTTGGGTATAACCCATTTTCTTCAAGAGCCAGTCTCACCAAACCACCATGATCTATTTCAGAAAATGGAGTGTGCTGGAGCAAATACTCCCCCATTCCGTGTACTACAATCGTTATCCCTGAAAATTCGAATTACACTTCCCCCCACCCACCTTCTCTCTCTCTTTTTCCTCTTCCAAACACACCATTTCCCAGCCAGGTGGCTTGCTCCCATCCCAAACAATGCCACTCTTCAGCTGGTTTCTGTGAAGTGTACTGGAGCCACTGACCGACCACCTGCCCTGGATAACACATAGGAGTGTGTTCAAAAACAGTGGAGGGAGATTTCCAACGTTTGTTGAGTGTATAGAAATCTCAACTATACATAGCATAGTGGAAATGTTCCCTCACTAAATCAACCATTTTATGAAGGGCTGCTCCAGCCAGACTGCAGTAGAACATTTCTTGTGAGTAGCTGCATTCTGCTGATGTAACAGCAGGAGATTCCCCAAACAGCATGTCTACCAGGAGCCACATTCTGAATCTTAGCTTGCATGAACAGATCTGTGTCCTTTTGAAAGTAGTTTTTGATGAGTTTTTGGTGTTGAGTAGCTGATAACATAACATAAAATCCAGAGATTACTTTAAAAAGTGTTGGGGGAGGGGAGAACAAGAGGGATCTCCTAGCCAGTCTGATTAAAAATTACACAACTGTTGACTGCCAATGGACATGTTTAGTAAGCATCTCCTTTCCTGATGGCAGTTGAACACATTTGTTTCCATAAAATGAAGTTCTGCCACATTCCACAAAAGAGACCTTCACAAGATGTTTCATTACTGTCATGTATCATACCCTCAACTACCTTTTACAGATGTGTAGCAGTTGTACTGATTGCAAGACCAAGTGTAATAGATTATACAACACTTCCAAGATTTGTAATTATCTACTTTCCTAAATCAAGGAGGTCTTCCAATAACCTCTAACTGCAATCAGAGGTCTTCACAGCAATCTGCAACAGTCATATGAACCACCACGATTAGATTACGGACTTGAATATACACCACTAGCTCATTGGGGTGTTTTTATTCAGTACTGTTGGTGGCAATGACTATAAATTGGGCTGTATATTTTACATTTTATTCCAGAGTCTCCGAAGCAACATGAAGTTGAGGGACCCAGTGATTTGAATTGAAGTGTTCCACATAGATTTTATGAGACCTCCGTGCAAATCTTTGGGTCCCTGTCTCTTCAGGTTCTGTTGTAGAAATGCACTCCATTAAAAACAGAGCTCCAAATATGTCACCTGTCAGTGTGATCTTATGCTGCCGACCTAAGATGATGGCGACACTGAAGAATTACTGGCAAATTTACTTGAGAAATCAGTTGCATTTGGTTAGCGTGAAATTCTATGGTCAGTAGATATGATAAAATAATAATAAAGCAGTAAATATTTAGTGCCACAGTATTTAGCAGCATCACTGCATCAGGCTCTCTCTCCAACCGAATGGAGACCAGATCCCAGTTCAGAAACTTTGCAGGTAATTGATCAGTGTTATTGAAATTCTCAAATTGGTTTTTGTGGGAAGTAAAACAATTTGACCCATTGGAAGTTATGAACCAGTGTTAAAAGTTACAAATAAAACAACACAACAAAAGCACAAAATCTGAAACAAAAGCATAAAATGTCAGAAATGGAAAGAACTTGCATTTGTATAGCACCTTATCATATCCTCAGGATGCTCCAAAGTGCTTTACACTTCTTGAAGCGCTGTCACTATTTTTATGTAAGCAAACACAGGCTTCCAATTTATGCACAGCAAGATCTCACAAACAGCAATTGAGATGAACGACCATTTAATCTGTTCTTTTGGTGATGTTGATTGAGGGAAGAATGTTGGCCAGGACACCAAGAGAATTTTCTTTCCCTCTTTGAAAAGTGCTATGGAATATTTTACAGCTACCCAGTTTGGTGTCTCATCTAAAAGGCAACATCTCTGAAGATGCAGCATTCCCTCAGTACTGCACTGAAGGGTCAGCCTAGTATCTGCTGGTCTCCAGAATGGGGCTTGAACCCATGACATTCTGACTCAGAGACAAGAGTACTGCCAATTGAGCCAAGCTGATACATGTTAGCTTTAAATAAAGATAAGCAAGCTCCTGAGTGAGGTTGAGAAAAAAGCAAAGGGGGAGGGGGAACAACAGATACTACAACTGAATGACCAGAAAACTGCTTAATAAAAATGTATTTGTATTAGCTATAAAAACAAAAGAATAGCAAAAACAAAATCATTTTTTCAACTGCATCACTACCTGCACATCCTTGATTTATCTGTAATGCATCTAGATTTGAAATACTGAACACTACAGCTTGCAGCTTCCAGGCTGTCTGCCTTTGATGTTTAAAGATAGAACAGAACAATGCTCCTGGGGAAATTTAAAGCTGCAGCTTTTTTTATTGCTCAACAGCACTCTACAGAGAGTCAGGTGGATACCCTCCGCAATTCTTATTCACAGGTAGACACCCTGCTAAAGCCGATCCAGGACTGATTTTGCATGCTGTACTTCCTGCCAGCCACACTTCCATGATTTATTATCCTTTTATTGAATTTGGCACATTGAAAGCTGAGGGAGGTAAGGGCAAAATATACTGTGAATTCATGGCAGGTCAGATAGCATCTGAAAGGGAAAGGTAGGTACTGGATATACCTCTTAACAGAAGATCAGGATTCTATTGGAAGGTTATACCAGAAGTACAAATCCATCTTTCTTTTTCAGATGCTGATTGACCTGCCATACTGTCTGTTTTGATTTCAGATTTCCAGCATTCGCTGTCTTTCCCTTTACCTATAGTATTTATTTCATTATAAGTACCATGGTACGTAAGTAGAACAAAATCTTGCCAG
The DNA here is from genome assembly GCF_035084215.1 of Heptranchias perlo. Taxonomy (NCBI): domain Eukaryota; kingdom Metazoa; phylum Chordata; class Chondrichthyes; order Hexanchiformes; family Hexanchidae; genus Heptranchias; species Heptranchias perlo. The sequence continues at coordinate 14,303,876 of NC_090360.1, forward strand.
AACTAAACTGATTAATTCAGGCACTCATTACTTGAAGGAGTTCTGAAAAAGTTCTGAAAAAGATATGACATTTAAATTGGTGGGGTTACATGACTTTAAAGTAAAAGAGGTTTTCGAAGTAGACTTGTGTAATAAATTGTTGAAAATGAATGTAGATTATGGTCATGTCTGAAATCCAGAGTTCAACTCATTTGTTTCTTCTGCCCAATTTTGTGCTAGGATATGAGGTTGAAACAGCTGATTTCAGTGGACCAGCTGCCTACGATCTTTGAAACTCATGATGAGGTGTATCACGATACAATGTACACTAAAGATACAGGTCTGAGCAGTGGCTGTATTCCATCCCAAACCCAAGATGACTACCTGAAATCTATCTGTCAGTTGGCACAGCCCACCTTCCTATTCGACTCTTCTTCAAAGACCCTGAACTCAAGTTATGCAAACGCCTCACTCAGGTCTCCAAAACTGAAGGTCAGTCGCAGACATCAGGCTGGCCCTCCTTCACCTGTGTCGCCATTGAGGAGCAGCAAAAAAGGAAATTGCCTGTCCACCCTGGCAGATGCTTTGTCCCTGGACACTATTACAATTGCTGTGGACAGCTAGCATTGCAGTCAGACACTAGGATCCATTTTCGTGGCTTTTTGGGAAATCACACAAAGGAAACCAGAGGAGAAACAACCAACAATTTCCACGTCAGCGTTCTCTGGCTATTTGCCCTAATGAGGATAACTGGTCAACAAGGTCTCACTGGCTGTCCCTTGATGGCAGAAAATGAGGCTTATGAAAAACAAACATCACCACTGCATGCCAAAGCAACATCAATGGGTCGCTTTGCCAATATTATGAAAGGGAAGCTTGCATCTTCAGAACTGTTATTACACCATCAATCTGGTAATAAATAATGCAGTCCTTCTAATTGCACCAGAGGTTCCAGCAATTTTCTAACATAAAAAAGGCAGTGTTCTCAGAAAAAGACATTGTTAAAGCCCCCACAAAGTCATGAACATGGTCAAAGGAGAGGGAAATAGACAATCGTCATTTTCCAATGTGTATTCAATCAAATGTAAGGAATCTTACAACACCAGGTTATAGTCCATCACCGGCATCTCCACATCATATTCAATCAAAGGCCACTGTTTCCATGTAAAAATGGCAACTTTTTCCCCCCCTCAGTGATTATCGCAGTGCGTCAGGCATGCATGCTATCCTCTTATCCCTGGGATACAGATTTAAATCCAGCCCAGACTGACGGGCTGAAAGTCTTCAAATAGCATTCTTGCAGCTATAAAATGAGTTGAGTTGGCTTACACCCTGTTCTGAGTGGATTGTGGGCCACAGCTCCGAATTTAGGAGTCTCACTCTCTTTTATATCTTACCTTATTTTTGGCATTCTGTGCCCCATTTATACTGGCTCTTTCCTTCAGGTCTCCATGTAGCCCCATTCAAGGGTGACCCAGGAAGCACATCCTTATTTGCATAGGTTACACGCTTTGTCAACGGGGAATCCTTTTTACACAATACATGGAGAAGCAGTTTGAGTGGCTTTCTTCCAAAAGCAGTGGAGACCAGTACATTATTTCACCACAAATCACAACCTTTCATAAGTTCACTTGGGGGGCCATCCTAATGAATGCAAATATACCGGAGTGACTCTGCTGGGACAGGCTGCCTTAACTGATGGCAGATTCTTCTTTGCCATTGTCGTTTTCTTTTACTTGTTCCGCCATTCATATTTAGGAGCGTGTCCACAGTCGGCTTCACTTTTGTAAAGTAATAGCACCTTCAGAGAGCCCATAAGGGTGGCTACTGTGGGAAGTGGGACCATTGACAGTACTGCAGGAGAGGGAGCATTGCTCTGGATCTGCTGGCATTATAGCAGACCTGAGAGCGCTTGATGGTTGACAAATAGTGGAAAGACTGTTTTATTCCCCAGCAATGACATCTCTCACCTTTATGAGCATACAATTGCACCCAAAGTATAAATGCAATCTCTTTATTTTGTTTGGTAAAAGTGAAGAGGGAGAACCCCAGTACAAAGTTTTTTGTCGCAACGTCACGTTTCAACATGATTTATGTCAGCAAGTCATAAATAAATAAGACCACGTTTACAAGCATTATACGTGAAGATGGTGTGACTTAAATGGAAACAACTGACATGATATAGACGTTGAATTGTGTTGGAGGAGGAAAAAGAACTTGGAAACCATTGGAAATCTGGGCTCCAAAAATCACCTAATGTTGGTTAAACAAGCTCATGAGTGCCCTATTCTGTCATTTATGAGATTTACACAGACGCTTACATGAACTGAAGGGTTCTACCAGGTTCTCAATCAATCAGCTGGATTTTTGTAGTACTTTTTTTGAAGTACCAATCAGTGGCATATATTATTTGGCCACACGATGGTGCTCAATCTCCATTTTTTCCATTAAGTTACACAGAATCTATAGCACAGAAACAGGCCATTCGGCCCAATTGGTCTATGCTGGCATTTATGCTCCACACGAGCTTCTTCTCACCCCTCTTCATCTAACCCGATCAGCATATCCTTCTATTCCTTTCTCCTTCATGTGCTTATCTAGCTTCCCCTTAAATGCATTTGTACTGAGAAAAAGGTTTGAGAGTTATGAATTTGCCAAGCAAATGAGTAATCCCCAAAATTAATAAAAAGATTCAAAACATGGAAAACCATTTCTAAGATTTTCCTTTAACATATTAAAGTAGAATAAATTTAACAAGTAATGTTACTAAAAAACATTTTGTATTTGTAAAATTATGTGTTCCAGCTGTGTTAATACAGTACCAAGTATAAACACATTCCAGTGACTAACTCAAAGAGCCACAAAAAAATCAAATTATTTCATAATCCTCCTTGAATTTTAAAGTTTGTTTTTATAACTAAATGATTTAGATTACCATAAATGGTTGACCTGCTGTGCCTTCTCCAAGAGCACAGCCATTATTTTGGGAGGCAGTCTCTTGTTTACAAACAAGAACTAACTCTTACAAAACATCATGCTGAATAAGAAATTGCTTTGCAGAGAGTGAACGGCTGGGTTCAGATGCTTCTGTGGGGGTAGCACAAAAGGAACAATGTAAGTGTTTCTGTACGATGTGGTGGTTTTAGTTGCCCACACATTCTTTGCTTTGGTTATGATTTGGTTTTGTCATGCAACAGTTTATTGCACCATTGGAGTTTGCTCCTTATTCACTTTAAAAAAAAAAATTTGGAATTAAAAATCGAGATGCAATGGGGACTGAGTTGTGCACTTTCACCTTTGGGGCCTGTGTTCAATCAGGCCCAGCTCCTCTGTCTGCGAACTCTTAAGCGTTCTGAGTTTTGACAATCTCAACACAACTCCTACTGGAGTGGAGTCCACACCACAGAATGCCAACAATATGGCACTCTGATTTGAAATAACTATGAAAATGTATGATGGCTGGTGTGGGAAACAAAGTCTTTCCTTCCTTTTGGTTATTGATTGCTGTTAGACAACAGTTCATTACAAGCTCTTTTACAGTGCTGATTCCTATAGTGATCTCGTTCTACACTGTTGCTTATAATTGCAATATATCAAAGAACTTTAAACAGTCAAGAATTGTGGTGGAACAGGATGGCGCATTATTAAAGTGTAGTTTCCACCTTTTTAAAAAATGAATTGATGTTAAAAATCCAGAGACAACGCCCGATATTTACAGGGGTGGGGGGGTCGTAGTGGCCGGGAAACCAGGAAATGCGGGTAACTCAGAGGTCCTGCCGAATATAAAGGCAGAACCCTATTTAAATTTTGTATCTCCATTTCCTGGCTGGCACCACACAGCTGGGGAACAGAGAGGAGGAAGGGGGAGATCGGAAAGACCCGAGTGTGGGAGAAGAGATCGGAAAGGCCTTGGGGTGATCAGAAAGGCCGGGGGAGGAGGAAATCAGAGGTCCTTATCTCCCTCACTTCTGCCCTCACCCCTTCCCTTCCCTCCCAGAAACATGATAGGGTCCCCCTTGTCCTCACCTTCCACCCCACCAGCCTCCACATTCAGCGTATCATCCTCCACCATTTCCGCCATCTCCAGCGCAATCCCACCATCAAACACATCTTCTCCTCCCCTCCCCTTTCAGCATTCCGAAGGGACCGCTCCCTCCGCGGCACCCTAGTCCACTCTTCCATGACCCCCAACACCTGCTCTCCTTCCCAAGGCACCTTCCCGTGCGAGCGCAAGAGATGCAACAGCTGCCCCTTCACCTCCTCCCTTCCCACCGTCCCGGGCCCCAAACACTCCTTCCAGGGGAAACAGCGATTTACTTGTACTTCTTTCAATTTAGTATACCGTATTCATTGCACACAATGCGGACTCCTCTACATTGAGGAGACCATACGCAGACTGGGTGATCGCTTTGCTGAACACCTCCACTCTGTCCGCAAGCGTGACCCTGACCCACCGGTCGCTTGCCATTTTAATTCTCCTTCCCACTCCCACTCTGACCTCGGCCTCTTACACTGTTCCAATGAAGCTCAATGTAAGCTCGAGGAACAGTACTTCATCTTTTGTTTAGGCAATTTACAATCTTCCAGACTCAACATTGATTTCAATAACTTCAGATCATAACCACTGCTCCCATTTTATCAGTCGGCTAGTGCAGGTAATGGTTCTGCTGCTGTCATTTACAGCTACTCCTGATCAATCTTTTGTTTCTTAATCTGTCCCATTACCACCTTCCTGGCCTTGCACCATCATTCATGCCCTACAAGACACAAGTCAGGAGTTTAATGGAATACTCTCCACTTGCCTGGATGGGTGCAGCTGCAACAACACTCAAGCAGCTCGCCACCACCTAGGACAAAGTAGTTTGTTTGATTGGTACCTAATCCACCACCTTAAACATTCACTGTCTCTACCACCAGCGCACCATGGCAGCAGTGTGTACTACACAGGATGCACTGCAGCAACTCGCCAAGGCTCCTTCCACAGCACCTCCCAAACCTGCGACTTCCACCGCCTAGAAGGACAAGGACAGAAGGTGCATGGGAACAACATCACCTCCAAGGTCCCCTCCAAGTCACACACCAACCTAACTCAGACATACATCGCCGTTCTTTCATTGTTGCTGGGTCAAAAGCCTCCGTCATAAGGTCAGAAGTTGGGCTGATTGGAGATCGATCAGGGGGAGATAGGAGATTGGAGGGGATAACAATATCGGATTGCTCGGGAGGAGGGGGGGGGGTTTGGCTGATCGCAGGTGGAGGAAGGCCTATTACGGCAGGTTTCCTTGGTGGGCTGTGGGAAGCATTCCTGGTCCTCCCGGCCCACAAGCAGTGCTGGAAAGGCACTTACTTGCTGGATCCGGCTGTTCTTGCCTCCCTCCAGCTACCAGGTTAGTCGACCGCCCCCAACCCTCCTCCGTTAAAACTGGACAGAGACGCGTTGGAGGCGGGTCGGGGTAGATTTTCCGATGTCTGAAATTTTAACCCATTTTAACCGATTTTCCCCAATAGGTCTGGGTAGCGCAGCACTGCCACCTGTGGGACTTCAACATAATGGGGTGAAAGTTTCTTCTCATTGCTGGCTCCACAGACTGCAGTGTGTGGTGAAGGTTCCCCCACGTAACCTGTAGATGTGGGAGAACCTTCACCACGTGAAGTTCAAGAAGGCAGCACACCACCACCTTCTCAAGGCAACAGGGGATCGGGGAATAAATGCTAGCCTGTCCATCAATGCCCACATCTCGAGTAGCTTAGCCATACAAACAAGGAAAATTGCAAGTTCAACTACCAGTCTGTGCTGAGTTGCCCCACAATTGGCCTCAGTTTCCACAGAATAGGGAAGTGAAAAATGAACAGGGTTCCTGCTCTATCTGTTGCAAAGTACTAAATGTGGAAGTCTGGTGAGACCAGGCACAAGCTTGCCTTTGATCCCCGCCCCCTTCCCGCTCCACATATTTTTTTTTCAAAAAATATACTTTATTCATAAAATTTGTAGCAAAAACATACAATACAGTTGTCATATCACATTCCAAATGTACACAGTACAAATTATACAATTTGCAGGTGAAATCAAGTACAGTTCAATGAACACATTGTGCATAATTACAGTTCATGACACTCTGGGGTGTCTCATTGCATTATACTCAATACAGATTATTGATTACAGATTCATTACAGTTTCATTACAGGTACATTACAGCAATTTGAATTTTACATTCTGTCTGGGGTTTTTTTTTTCCCTGATTGCAGCCCCTCGGTATACAATGGCGGGAAGGCTCTAAATGGTTGCCTTTCCCCACAGAGCCTTTGCGGCGGCCGCACCCAGCTTCAGTGCGTCCGAGCACGTAGTCCTGGACCTTAGAATGTGCCAGTCTGCAACACTCGGTCGAGGACAGCTCCATGCACTGGAAGACCAGCAGGTTTCGGGCAGACCAAAGGACGTCTTTCACCGAGTTAATGGTCTTCCAGCAGCAGTTGATGTCTGTCTCGGTGTGCGTCCCCGGGAACAGCCCGTAGAGCACAGAGTCCTGCGTTACGGAGCTGCTCGGGACGAACTTGGACAGATACCACTGCATCTCTCTCCAGACCTTCCTTGCAAAGGCGCATTCCAGAAGGAGATGGGTGACAGTTTCGTCTCCACTGCAGCCTCCTCGGGGACAGCGCGCGGTGGCGCTGAGAGTCCGGGAGTGCATGAAGGACCTGACAGGAAGGGCCCTTCTCACCACCAGCCAAGCTAGGTCTTGGTGCTTGTTTGAAAGTTCTGGCGATGAGGCGTTCTGCCAAATGACACTGACAGTCTGCTCGGGGAACCAACTGACAGGATCCATCGTCTCCTTTTCCCGCAGGGTCTCGAGGACGTTATGTGCGGACCACTTACTGATCGCCTTGTGGTCGAAAGTGTTTTTTTGCATAAACTTTTCGACGAGGGACAGGTGGGGCGGAACGGTCGAACTGGACGAAGTGTTCCGTGGCAGCGTGGCCAGGCCCATCCTTCGCAACACCGGGGACAGGTAGAACCTCAGCATGTAGTGACATTTTGTGTTTTCGTACCAAGGGTCCACGCAAAGCTTGATGCAGCTGCAAACAAAAGTGGCCATCAGGATGAGGGCCACGTTGGGCACGCCTTTCCCCCCTTTCTCCAGAGATTTGTACATCGTGTCCCTGCGGACACGGTCCATTTTTGATCTCCAGATAAAGCGGAAGATGGCTCGGGTGACTGTCACGGGGCAGGAGCAAGGTATGGGCTAGACCTGTGCCAAGTACAGCAACACCGAGAGCACCTCGCACCTGATGACCAGGTTTTTGCCCACGATCAAGAGGGATCGTCGATCCCAAAGTCCCAGTTTCTGCTTCACCTTAGAAATATGCTCCTTCCAGTTTTTGGTGCACGCCCCGGACCCCCCGAACCAGATCCCCAGCACCGTCAAACTCACCCTCCATATTGACACATGAAGAATGTTGACCTGCCCCCATGGAGTGTGACCCACCGTTGACTCAGCACTTTCAGCACAGTAGGGGACAAAAGGGAAATTTGAATAAAAACAGACTCAATTGTGTGACCATTCATGAGGTTTTAACAGAGCCTAGACCAGTGCAGTGACTCTCAGAAACTTTCATGACCACTAATAATAAACATCTGCAAGAAAATGCTTTTAAAACACTCACAGATGGAATTCAAAATCGCTCTTGCAGCAACAACTGGCCAATCTGGGATGCATTTTAATTATCCTTTCCGCTCCCTCTCTGACCTCGGCCTCTTACACTGTTCCAATGAAGCTCAATGTAAGCTCGAGGAACAGCACCTCATCTTTCGTTTAGGCACCTTACAATCTTCAGGACTCAACACTGATTTCAATCACTTCAGATCATAACCACTGCTCCCATTTTATCAGTCGGCTAGCGCTGGTAATGGTTCTGCTGCTGCCATTTACAGCTACTCCTGATCAATCTTTTGTTTCTTAACCTGTCCCATTGCCACCTTCCTTACACCATCATCCTTTTTGTCATTTAATCACTTGTGCCCTACAAGACACAAGTCAGGAGTTTAATGGAATACTCTCCACTTGCCTGGATGGGTGCAGCTGCAACAACACTCAAGCAGCTCGCCACCATCTAGGACAAAGTAGTTTGTTTGATTGGTACCTAATCCACCACCTTAAACATTCACTGTCTCTACCACCAGCGCACCATGGCAGCAGTGTGTACTACACAGGATGCACTGCAGCAACTCGCCAAGGCTCCTTCCACAGCACCTCCTAAACCTGCGACTTCCACCACCTAGAAGGACAAGGACAGAAGGTGCATGGGAACAACATCACCTCCAAGGTCCCCTCCAAGTCACACACCAACCTAACTCAGACATACATCGCCGTTCTTTCATTGTTGCTGGGTCAAAATCCTCCGTCATAAGGTCAGAAGTTGGGCTGATTGGAGATCGATCAGGGGGAGATAGGAGATTGGAGGGGATATCGATATCGGATTGCTCGGGAGGAGGGGGGGGGGTTTGGCTGATCGCAGGTGGAGGAAGGCCTATTACGGCAGGTTTCTTTGGTGGGCTGTGGGAAGCATTCCTGGTCCTCCCGGCCCACAAGCAGTGCTGGAAAGGCACTTACTTGCTGGATCCGGCTGTTCTTGCCTCCCTCCAGCTACCAGGTTAGTTGACCGCCCCCAACCCTCCTCCGTTAAAACTGGACAGAGACGCGTTGGAGGCGGGTCGGGGTAGATTTTCCGATGTCTGAAATTTTAACCCATTTTAACCGATTTCCCCCAATAGGTCTGGGTAGCGCAGCACTGCCACCTGTGGGACTTCAACATAATGGGGTGAAAGTTTCTTATCATTGCTGGCTCCACAGACTGCAGTGTGTGGTGAAGGTTCCCCCACGTAACCTGTAGATGTGGGAGAACCTTCACCACGTGAAGTTCAAGAAGGCAGCACACCACCACCTTCTCAAGGCAATAGGGGATAAGGAATAAATACTAGCCTGTCCATCAATGCCCACATCTTGAAAATAAACTAAAAAGGCTCCTCTCATTGCTTGGTGAGTAGCCTAGCCATACAAACAAGGAAAATTGCAAGTTCAACTACCAGTCTGTGCTGAGTTGCCCCACAATTGGCCTCAGTTTCCACAGAATAGAGAAGTGAAAATTGAACAGGGTTCCTGCTCTATCCAGAGACCTCTGTTGCAAAGTGCTAAATGTGGAAGTCTGGTGAGACCAGGCACAAGCTTGCTTTTGATGCCCGCTCCCTTCCCTCCCCACATATGAATGATGTGGAGATGCCGGTGATGGACTGGGGTTGACAATTGTAAACAATTTTACAACACCAAGTTATAGTCCAGCAATTTTATTTTAAATTCACAAGCTTTCGGAGACTTCCTCCTTCCTCAGGTAAATGTTTCAGCTGAAACATTTACCTGAGGAAGGAGGAAGTCTCCGAAAGCTTGTGAATTTAAAATAAAATTGCTGGACTATAACTTGGTGTTGTAAAATTGTTCACATATGAATAGATAGTAACAGCTTGCTGAAACTCACTCTCCATATTGACACATGAAGAATGTTGACCTGCCCTCATGGAATGTGACCCACCGTTGACTCAGCACTTTCAGCACAGTAGGGGACAAAAGGGAAATTTGGTCGGGAGAATAAAAACAGACTCAACTGTGTGACCATTCATGAGGTTTTAACAGAGCCTAGACCAGTGCAGTGACTCTCAGAACACTTTCATGACCACTAATAATAAACATCTGCAAGAAAATGCTTTTAAAACACTCACAGATGGAATTCAAAATCGCTCTTGCAGCAACAACTGGCCAATCTGGGATGCACAACTCTTGGTTTATAACCATGTCTGTGGAGAATGTGCAAGACCTCTTGAAAAACTATTGTAGCTGGAGTCATAAAACAAATCACAAGTTTGCATTTAATCATGTGCAAAACCAGAGAGACATTTCAAACTATTTTTCAACCAATATCTATTATAAGCCCACTGACTTCCCCAGCTACCTTGATTACACTTCCTCCCACCCTGCTTCCTTTAAGGACTCTATTCCCTTCTCCCAGTTTCCCCGTCGCATCTGTTCTGACGATACCACCTTCCGCACCAGTGCTTCCAATATGTCTTCCTTTTTCCTCAACCGAGGATTACCCTCTAGTTGACAGGGCCCTCGACTATGTCCGTCCTATTTCCCACACTTCTGCCCTCACCTTCCCTCCCAGAACCATGATAGGGTCCCCCTTGTCCTCACCTTCCACCCCACCAGCCTCCACATTCAGCGTATCATCCTCCATCATTTCCGCCACCTCCAGCGCAATCCCACCATCAAACACATCTTCTCCTCCCCTCCCCTTTCAGCATTCCGAAGGGACTGCTCCCTCCGCGACACCCTAGTCCACTCTTCCATGACCCCCAACACCTGCTCTCCTCCCCAAGGCACTTTGCTGTGCGAGCGCAAGAGATGCAACAGCTGCCCCTTCACCTCCTGCCTTCCCACCTTCCAGGTGAAACAACTGTTTACTTGTACTTCTTTCAATTTAGTAAATATAAGGAATCTTACAACACCAGGTTATAGTCCAACAGTTTTATTTGAAAATCACAAGCTTCCGGAGGCTTTCTCCTTCGTCAGGTCAGTGTGATTTCAAATAAAGCTGTTGGACTATAACCTGGTGTTGTAAGACTCCTTACATTTGTCCACCCCAGTCCATCACCGGCATCAGCACATCAAACTGATACAGTGAGGGTCTATTGTCCTACAAAGGGGCCCATTAGCAGGATGACCAGGGACTATTTTATTCATGTGGACACCCCACCCCTCAGTGTCCTGAGGTCAGAATTAACAAAATAAAACAAGTTCGGGGGTTGCAAAAAGATTGCAAGTTGTATGCTGGAGCCCAAAGCTGAAAGCTAAAATGCAGGAGTTCAGTAACTTCTGCCCTTGTCCTTCTAGGTGGTGGAAGTCGCAGGTTTAGGAGGTGCTGTGGAAGAAGCCTTGGCGAGTTGCTGCAGTGCATCCTGTGTAGTACACACTGCAGCCATGGTGCGCTGGTGGTAGAGACAGTGAATGTTTAAGGTGGTGGATTAGGTACCAATCAAACAAATTACTTTGTCCGAGATGATGTCGAGCTGCTTGAGTGTTGTTGCAGCTGCACCCATCCAGGCAAGTGGAGAGTATTCCATTAAACTCCTGACTTGTGTCTTGTAGGTGGTAGAGAGGTTTTGGGGAGTTAGGAGCTGAGCCACTCACTGCTGAATACCTAGCCTCTGACCTGCTCTTGTAGCCATAACATTTATGTGGTTTGTCCAGTTGAGTTTCTGCTCAACGGTGACCACCACCCCCCAGGATGTTGATGGGACACAGTGATAGTAATGAAATTGATTATCAAGGGAAGGTAGTTCGGCTCTCTCTTGTTGGAGATGGTCATTGCCTAGCAATTATGTGGCATGAATATTACTTGCCACCGATCAGCCCCAGCCTGGATGTTGTCCAGGTGTTGCTGCACGCGGGCACGGACTGCTTCATTATCTCAGGGATTGTGAATGGAGCTTCAACACTGTGCAATCATCAGCAAATGGCCCAACTTCTGACCTTATAACAGAGGGAAGGTCATTGATGAAGCAGCTGAAGATGGTTGGGCCTAGGATGCTGCCCCTGAGGAATTCCTGTAGCGACGTACGGGGGCTGAGATGTTTGGCCACCAACAACCACAACCATCTTCCTTTGTGTCAAGTATGATTCCAGTCACTGCAGACCTTGTCCCCTGATCCCCATTGACTTCAGTTTTATGAGGGCTCCTTGGTGCCACAGATGTTCGAATGCTGCCTTGATGTCAAGGGCAGTCACTCTCACCTCACCTCTGGGATTCAGTTCTTGTGACCGTGTTTGGACCAAGCCTTGGTGGAACTCAAACTGAGCATCGGTGGGCAGGTTATTGGTGGGTAAGTGCCACTTGATAAGCACTGTTGATGAATTCTCCATCACTTTGCTGATGATTGACAGTAGGCTGATAGTGTGCTAATTGGGCAAGTTGGATTTGTCCTGCTTTTTGTGTACAGGACAGACCTGGGCAATTTTCCACATTGCAGGTAGATGCCAGCGTCATAGCTGTACTGGAACAGCTTAGCCGTCTCAAAGTGGATATTTATTTGCAACCCATTCTGATTCAAACGTCTCTTGCTTTGCTCTCAAGTTCCAGTTCCTCTCAGTTTCCCTCTCACCGTGATTTTGATTTCCAGCTCCCTCTCAAATTCTCTCTGTTTCTCTCCCTCTTTGTGATCCTTGATTAACAGGAATGGAGCAAGAGACACGATGGACGGCTGATGCTGTAGAACTGAAGGAAGATTTGGTAGAAAAATAGGCCAAGGTCTCTAGAAAGAGAAAAGAATAACAAGATCTTAACATCAATATTATAGCAAAGCTAAACCAATGATCTTATTGAATGGCGGAGCAGGCTCGAGGGGCCGATTGGCCTACTCCTGCTCCAATTTCTTATGTTCTTATGTTCTTGATTTGTAGCCCCGTCTTGGTTTAGCTTTGCTATAATATTGATGTTAAGATCTTGTTATTCTTTTCTCTTTCTAGAGACCTTGGCCTATTTTTCTACCAAATCTTCCTTCAGTTCTACAGCATCAGCCGTCCATTGTGTCTCTTGCTCCATTCCTGTTAAAGAGCATTGCATGTATATCCTCCCCTATCCCCTTCCCCTTTTCTGTTCCCTGCACACATCAGTCATTGTTCTATGGCTGAAATGCTGGGTGACTTTCTGCCTTTGCCACTCTAGGACCAAAGAAAGAAGAAAGACTTGCATTTATATAGCGACTTTCATGACCTCAGGATGTCCCAAAGCACGTCACAGCCAATGAAGTCGTTTTTTGAAGTGCGGTCTCTATTGTAATGTAAAGAATTTTGCTGGATTCCAGGGATAGCCCTGGAATGTCCCCAGATCTCTGCTGGAAAGTGGAGCAGGCAGATGATATGCCTGCCACCCCATCCCGCCCAGATTGTAATTTTCAGGCTTCGTGAAATGAGGTGGAATCCCAGCAGATTCAGGTTCTGTCCCTTTTCTTAACTCCCTCCCCCGCACAGTTTCCACCCTAGGATCATTTAAACAGGTGTGTTATGTGGTTTTTTTAAACCCAGAAGTGCAAAGGGTTTAAAAAGGATTCAGTCACTTCTTTCTATCTCTGTATAATGAAATACAAATCATTTGAACCACATAAGTAGACCGACCAGTTCAATGAATGAGAAAAACTGGAACCATTATTTGTTTTTCTTCCCTTTACTAATGAATTATTTAAATTGGCAATCACACCCTCCCAACCGCCCCATTACCAGGCTCTCTACCACTACAAACTCTCTTTTATAAAGCTACAGGACTTATGGCTCAAAATATTTTCAGGTTATATTTTACACTTTGGAAGAATAACTCTCAAAATATACAGGCACGTAGACTGTGCTGTTATAATGAAGATTTAGTAATTCGATCCCCCACCCAGTTTTCTGCCCTGCTCCTGAAGGCACCAGCTCTTGCTGAGGTACAGATCCATGAGGGTTGTCAGCTCTCCGGTACCTCACCCTAGTCACTATTGTGTGAGCCTGGCAGGCCTACCATGTTACACCCTTCATGTGTGCTGCAGTATCTTGTAGCAAGTGACATTTGACAAGTCTAGATTAATTTCTGCAGCAGCCTGCAGTAAAAGAACTCTTCTTTCATGCCATGGCCATTAGAGCAGCAATCAATAAAGCAAATAGAATGCTGAATGACATAGCTAAAACAGTAGAGAACATGGCGGAAGAAGCCATGCTCAAACTGCGTAATATGTGTCCAGTTCTGGTCACTGACACATGAGAGAGTCAAGCCCTGCAAGCACTTCAGAGAAGAACCACAAGACTGATTCCTAGTGTTGGAGGAACTGAGTTGAGGAAAGAGTGGAGAAACTGATGGGCTTTTTAGCCTTGAAAGGAGAGGTATATCTCACTGAGGTATATGATAACAAATAGCACAGAAGAGGTAAATCTGGAACACTACTTCAAACTAAAATGTTACACTAGCGCAGGGGACTCAAGTTCAAATTAATAAAAGAAAGATTGAGACCGGGTATTAGGAAATTCTTCACATAGTGATCGACACATAGAATAGACTTTCAGTTAGAGTAGTGAGGGTGAAAACCCTAGAATCATTTAAGGAACAGTTGGATGCCACGATGGAGAGACTTCCTGGATGGACGAGTGAGATGGGTCAAATAACCTTGCTCATCAGTGTCTATCTGATGAATGTTTTGCTGCTCCAACTGCTCCCTAATAGTGATTGCAGCAATATGATATGACAACTCACTTTTTACCATTTTCTGTTTGTGTTGTCCAATGGCATTAACATTTCTGTTATTCTTGGGCTCAGGCCCACACAATTCAGCCAATGCTGGGTATCTGGGGACACAGCGAGAGGGCTACATGCTCTTTCTTCCTGATGTCGGTGGGCGGGGGGTTGGGGGGGGGGGGGAAGAAAACTACAAATTAATATAACTCAATTATTTAGGACATTTATTTATATTTGTGATTAGGTCCTTTTCTGACTCACTTGATTTTTTTTATATTGTGGATGCATTTTTTCATCAGTCCTCCCTGTTGCGTTGCTGTGAACACATGTACACACTAACCTCACTAACAACATAGAAATCTTATCGCACAAAAATAACACACTGAATTTAATACTAACCTGTCAGCGTGAAAGAGAGGTTGATGTGGGGGGTGGCTGAGTGTGAAAAAACCATCAAAACCCTTCGTCCCAACCCCCTCAGAAATAACAGATCTGTGTGCGCCTGGGCCTTTACATTTGGCAGGATCTTTTTTCTATACATGCAGAATGAAGCTTTCACATAATGCAGACCAGCCTGAACTATATGTGGACCTTTTCTGTGGTGCTCAGTATTATGTGAATGAACCCCTCCATTAATCTGAGAATGAAATCTCACACACGAGATTCTCATTGAATGTAAAAAAAAACGTAGGCCTGATCTCATTCTCACATGTCCACACAAGGTGCAATCTGTTTCGGTTTGGTTCAAAATCTCACTTCTAATATTTCCCTAATTATGTCAAAGAATGACATATTACAATTTTCAACTTGCTTTGAAGGCAGCCATCAGCACTTCCTGTATCTGCTTATTTCTGCCTTGGTTTGAGCCAGGTTTCTGTAGCATGGTTTGATCAAGAAAGTGACAGAAGAAAAATCTTTTGGATCTTTAAGCATTAAGGACTTTAAATGGACATAATTCAAATTGTAGTAAAACTCAGTTTGGGTTGAAAGACCAATTAAAATTAGAGGGGGTTTAAATTCAATAACCCCCGAATCTAAAGCCCGTGAGATTCGCGCTGCCTGCTCATTTACCTGATTCCAGTGCGAGCAGCCAGGCCTAGCTGCGTTGTTGTTCAGTGACTTCTCACCAGTAGGGGGGGGCCCGATATTGTGTGAGTGGCTCGCACTTCTTAAAGGCAACCTGCACTTCTTAAAGGCAGTCTGCACCTCTTATTTGCAAAAAAATAAGATACGGGTCTGCATGGAGATCAGACATCGCACACGTAAAACACAGATGCAGGTCCCGTCCCTATGTTTACAAACTGCTGAGTTATGTTAAAACACTGAATAAAGGTTGTGCACTACTAAATCCCACATCCTTCAATCTGCATGCCAGACCTCACCAATCTGAGTTCGTACCAGCCCTGCGAGAGAGCGTACACCAAGGTTCTATGCTGATGCACTAGAGGCCTTGGTGCAAGAGGTGGCCAGAAGAAGGAGCATCCTATATCCGCAGGGGGACAAGTGGCCCTCCAGACATATGCTCAAGAGGCAGTGGGAGTCAGTAGGGGAAGAAGTCAATGCCAGGCGCATAGCACCACGAACATGGATGCAGTGCAGGAAGTTCAATCCTTTGACACACGTCCCGCTTTCTTGCAGGAGAAGGTCAGGAGGCAGCAAGTGGCAGTGGCATTTAGCCCCTCGAGCCTGTCCCGCTATTCAATGAGATCAAGGTTGGTCTGTGACCTAGCTCCATATACTCACCTTAGCCCCATATCCCTAAATACCCTTGGTTAACAAAAATCTATCAATCTCAGATTTAGAATTCACAATTGAGCTAGCATCAACTGCCGTTTGCAGATGAGCATTCCAAACTTCTACAACCCTTTGTGTGTAGAAGCGTTTTCTAATTTCACTCCTGCACGTCCTGGCTCTAAATCTTAGGCCATGTCCCCTGGTACTAGTATTCAAGTATAGGAGACCTCCAAAAACAGGTACAAATGCATCAGCAGCCAGAAGCAATAATCCAGCAACTAACCCGCATATCATGCATGGTCCCTTTAAATAGCGCTGGTGGGGAGGGCCTCCAGGCTGTCTACGACACGTTCAGCTGTTCGTGGTTAAGACAATGCGTTGGCTTTAGCATTGAGTGCCAAAATGGTATCTATCTTTAAATCAGCGTTGCACACTGATCTAATGCATATTCTCCTTACTTTACATGGTACTGGCATTCATTATCTGCACGTGTGCAAATGCCTTTACCAAGATGGCGTCCGGCACGTCACGCTAGAAGCGCGTGCATTCCGGACGCCATTTTGGGACCTTAGAAGGCCGTGTAGAGTCTAAAAAATGGGCGCTAAGTGGCAAAATTTATAGCCCGATGGGTTTCACTTTAACCTTCAAACTGTGATTCAAGTAACAATTCTTTAAGCTGCAACAGATGGAATAAGGCATTTGAAGAGTGATGAGCTGCTACATCATGTCACATCCAGAGTTTCTCTATCGGAATTACATTAAATGTTAGTGGCACAGTCCAAAGGACTGACTATTTTATTTTGCAGATATCCGAAATTGTGATAACAGAAACACCTCATGAATTATACGGCACAATGTATTGAACAACTGCAAAGCAGCAAGCCTACATATTGAGTAACGTAACATGGACTGACAGGAATGCAAGGCTGGTATAATTCACTCAACTCGAGGTGAAAAACAAAGAAAATCATCAGTTTGAAAGTAACATTTGTAAATGTGCAAATATCACCAACTGACTCAAAGATAGATTATTAATCTACATATCTTATGTTTCTTTGTTTGCACTACATGGGCATTGGGTCCTGTTATCTCTGATGGTGGTGCTCTAAGAATTAGGGGCCCATAACTCACATGCTAAAAGATTACCGACTATTTTAAAGTTTCTGGCAGATGGGATTATGATTTGCATTTTCCTGGAATTCTCATCTCAGATTTGTGACAGATAACAGTAGGCTTTTTCAAAGGCATTCCAAGGAATTATAATCCATTCATCCCAGGCCTATGTATCTTAAGGAGGCATCTGGACATCATCACTAAACAAGAGTTTGACCTGCAGCTATCCTAGTTCCATTGAGAAATGTTCTCAAAAAATTAGATTATTACTTTGGATACCAGCTTTATGCTCTGAATTGAGAAAAATTACTGGATGGAAAAACAAATTTGCTGTTTCCGTGATATATGCATATAATATTTCAATATTAGGGAGCGCTTTCCGACTAAACCTGAACCTGAAGTTAGGTTGATCCCTATATTGGAAGGATAAATATTCATTTTCATTCTGGGAAATAAAGGTGGGGAGGGGGGTGGAAAGAGAAACTAGATTAACGGACTGATTTACTCCAGGGGCTTCGAACACCCTCAACAACTTTTCCTTCTCATCTTCACTGAGAGTTCCTCTGTTTTCAAGATCAGATGAAAGACCTTGAGGATGATGAAGATTCTCTTATAGACCACATCACAAAATGCTGTTGGGAAGGATGGCATGAAGATTAAATATCTGACCAGAGTCTAACGAGAGTCACTGATGTTGAAAGTACCTTGGCTTAACAGAGAAGCCAAACTGCTAAATCCAGATTCAGATATTGAAATCAGCATGGAATTGAAAGCAGTAATTTCTTGGCTTTGAGGAACCTAATGAGGACTGGAAGCTCAATATCCTTTTCTATTCTACCCCTGAAAAGCTGGTAATTCCTTTGCTCCACTGGGCATAAAGTACTTGGACTATTTTCCCACTACTGTATCATCATAAAAGGAAATGTAGCACAATTAGTGTCCCAGATATGTCACCTCATCAGCACCGGCCAAACCAAGAGTAAACATAAACCAACATTCCCACAAGTTACTTTCACTATGTTCAGTTTGCATGACATTATTGTGCTTCTTCACTATCTTGAGTTGGTAGGTCAAGTTTTTATATAAAATAAGATTTTAACAAAAGCTGCAGAATTACAGAGAGCTGAGGATGACTGATTTTTCTGGAAAGGGACGAGTGGTGGTTTGGGAAGACAATATTGTGAGAGATGTTTAAATCTTTCTGTCAAGCCAGTCATTTCTATTTGGATGGGTGAGTTGCCATTTGCCTTTGCAGTTTAATTTTGTACTTGTGGGGAGTGCTATTGAAGTGGCTGTCTACTGTTGGCAGTAGGCCAGAAATTGAGACAAAGATCTTGAAGAATTTCTGCTGATTCAGGCTCAGTGAGTACGTTTATTTTAAAATCAGCAATCTTCCGTAGTGCTTTGACCCATACTGGTTGTATAAGAGGGAAGGGGAGAAAGAAACAATCTCTCTCTGACTGCAGTGGAATGCACTGTCCAGCAGCAGTTAGGAAAAACAACAACAATTCGCATTTGTACAGTGCCTTTAATGTAGAAAAACATCCCAAGGTGTTTCACAGAAGCGTAATCAGATAATGGACGCTGAGCCAAAAAAGGAGTTATTAGGAGGGGTGACTAAAAGCTTGGTCAAAGAGGGAGCTTTTATTGACGGTTGTAAAGCAGGCCTCTTGCACATCCCCGATTTCCATTGCCCCACCACTGGCGGGCGTGCCTTCAGTTGCCTAGGCCCTAAGCTCTGGAATTCACTCCCTAAACCTCTCCGCCTCTCTCTCCGCCTTTAAGACGTTCCTTAAAACCTACCTCTTTGACCGAGCTTTTGGTCACCTGTCCTAATATCTCCTTATGTGACTCGGTGTCAAATTTTGTCTGATTATGTTCCTGTGAAGCACCTTGGGACGTTTTACTACATTTACTGTGCATAAGGTCAATGTGAGCTGGCACCTACATATGTTCATAGGAAACTATTTAATTCTATTTACTTTTTCTAAATCTCATGTAATCCATGGCAGTGGGGTATCGATTAACATTTTATTGAACAATGATTTGATGGTCTCCCTGCTATATTTTTAGGGGGTTTGGGGGCCAGGAGGAAGGAATCTGAAACTACTTAGAAATAACATTTTAAAAAATGTACATAAAACATTTCCAATTCAAAGATACCAAAAGCAGCATGGGTAAACTGTTTCATGACGTGTTAAGTTAAAGGAAAGTTGGATCACAAAATAATACTCCGTATTCTCACATTCAGACAGGACTTGCTCTTTAGATTTTGAATGCATCTGCCTATTTTACAGAACAACTTGATTTCTAATCATGACCTGTGGAAGTTAAATTAAACACCATTAGGCCAAAGCAAAAATGGTGCATCAATGGGCCGGAAATAGCTTAAAAAAGAATGGTGAGCTCAACAGCGCTCACTGTTGTTAGTGGCCAAATGGAAGACAAGTTCTGGCGTTCGCACATGCGCAGTCAAACATGGAAATCCAGAATTTGCTCTTCCTGGTTTGCCGGCGATCTGACAGCTTCACCTTAAAGGGTTAGCGCCGGCTGCAATCAACAGAATCAACGGACCAGCGTCAACTTGCTCTTTTGCCCAGCTGGTAACTAACTAATATCACCACAAAACAGGTACGCTTAAATATACCAGGTCTAAATTAAGTTTTAACAGCGAGATAAGTCTTAATGACCGCCAAGGAACTAAAAATTAACTTTTAAAAATGTGGAGTCTCATTACTCCTTATTTTATTAGTTTTTAAGCATTAAATTTTTTTTTAAAACTTAAAAAATTTTAAAAAACTTTTTCCTTGTGCCTCTTTTATTTAATTCGATATTTCTTGCCCTCTTTTTTTTGCTGTCACTAACTGTTTTTACAAATGATTTTATTTCTGTAGCTTTCACTTCCTGGTTTTCACATTGCAACTTGCAATTCAAGGTTTTGACTCTTCGCGGCTTTTCAAGGATGCTGCAATCTGATTAGTCGAGGAAGTTCCCGCAGTAAAGACCGCGGAAAGTTAACGGGTCAGTATAAATGTACGGAGCGGTGAGTGCCGTTTGTTTGCTGTTCCAAGCAATTTACGGGCCACTATCTTTCTCATTTACCACAGTAAAGGAAAATACCCAACATAGAATTCTTCAGGACTTCCTCACCGGAAAGAAACGCATCATCTCTATTGTAATTTTTTTTTAATGTACACTGTAGTTCAAAATAATAATGATTTCATACTACATTCAGCCTATTTCTGGGATTTTGGTAACGGAGATAGGAACAGAAATTTTCATCAGCCACATGTCAGGAAACACAAGGTCAAGCCACATCATTCATAAGTCATGAATCAGCATTCTCTACGATTATGTTATCTTCAAAGCCTAAAAATCATCTGACTCTTTCCTTCTGCTTTCTGCTCATTTCTATGCCCTCATCATATTGCACCATTATCTAATTTTACAGAACCAGGTCTTGCAGGAAGGGCAATGTCACTCCGTGTACACGTGACGGATGTGTTAACTAAAATGTTAAGCTTATCTTTACAAACACACTATGTGGCTTAGGTTTTCTGGTTAGTGACGCCAAAGGCAACCCATCAAAATGAAATTATTACCGTTGGTGTTCCAAATGGAAGACCTAGGCCGAAATTCCTCTTATGGATTTACCTGGCATCCTTTATCAGGCAGACTTTAAAGTTGACTTAAATTTTGCTTTTGTGGTGTCACAATATTCTGTCACTAAAAAAAATACATATAGAGGTAGGCTTTCAATGGCAATGGTGATTTACACCAACCCATCCCCAAAGAACTAGTGTACTGCATTATACTGCCATCATTAAGTGGTTCATTGAGGACATTATAAGATGGTAATATCTTGTCACCAACACTGTTTAATCAGTAAGTTAGTCAAATTCATTGATGTCCTAAATTCCTCAATGACTATCAGTCATATTGATGTCAACCAATATCTACTATAAGCCCACCAACTCTCAGCTACCTTGATTACACTTCCTCCCACCCCGCTTCCTGTAAAGACTCTATTCCATTCTCCCAGTTTCTCCATCTCAATCGCATTTATTTTAATGATGCCACCTTCCACACCAGTTCTTCCAATATGTCTTCCTTTTTCCTCAACCGAGGATACCCCTCCACTATAGTTGACAGGTCCCTCGTCCGTGTCCGTCCCATTTCCCGCACTTCTGCCCTCACCCCTTTCCCTCCCTCCCAGAACCACAATAGGGTTCCCCTCGTCATCACCTTCCGCCCCACCAGCCTCCACATTCAACGGAGCATTGTCCGCCATTTCCACCTCCTCCAGCACAATGCCACCACAAAACACATCTTCCCCTCAGCATTCTGAAGGGACCATTC
This sequence comes from Heptranchias perlo, assembly GCF_035084215.1. NCBI lineage: Eukaryota > Metazoa > Chordata > Chondrichthyes > Hexanchiformes > Hexanchidae > Heptranchias > Heptranchias perlo. The sequence goes on from NC_090360.1 coordinate 14,325,368, forward strand.
CCTCCGTGACACCCTGGTCCACTCTTCCATCACCTCCAACACGCTCCCCTTCCCACAGCACGTTCCCATGCAACCTGCCCTTTCACCTCCTCGCTTCCCACTATCCGGAGCCCCAGACACTCCTTCCAGGTGAAACAGTGATTTACTTCTACTTCTTTCAAGTTAGTATACTGTGTTCGCTGCTCACGATGCAATCTCCTCTACATTGGGGAGATCAAACGCAGATTGGGTGATCCCTTTGCTGGACACCTCCTTTCAGTCCGCAAGTGTGACCCTGACCTTCCGGTCACTTGTCATTTTAATTCTCTGTCCCACTCCCACTCTGACTTCTCTGTCCTCGGCCTCCTAAACTGTTCCAATGAAGCTCAGCGGAAGCTTGAGGAACAGCACCTCATCTTTCGATTAGGCATTTTATAACCTTCCGGACTCAATATTGATTTCAATAACTTCAGATCATAGCCACTGTTCCCATTTTTTTGGATAGCAGGTGCTGGTAATGGTTCTGCTGTTGCCATTTACAACTCCTCTAGACCCAGCTTTTGTTTCTTTACTTGTCCCACTACCACTGTCCTTGTCTTGCACCATCATCCCTTTTGTCATTTAATCACTCCTGCCCTCCACCCCATCACAGACCTTCCCTATTGTTCTTTCCTCCCCTCCCTTCCACCCCCGCCCCCAAACCTCTTTCCCTGACTCTACTTGCTTAAAAACTGTTAAATCTTTAACTTCTTCCAGTTCTGATGAAAGGTCATCGACCTGAAACATTAACTCTGTTTCTTTCTCCACAGATGCTGCCTGACTTGCTGAGTATTTCCATCATTTTCTGTTTTTATTTCAGATTTCCAGCATCCACAGTTACATCGAAACTACAGCACAGAAACAGTCCATTTCGCCCAACTGGTCGATGCCAGTGTTTATTCTCCACACGAGCCTCCTCCCTACTTCATCTAACCCTATCAGGATACCCTTCTATTCCCTTCTCCTTCATCTAGCTTCCTCTTAAATGCATCTATGCTATTTGCCTCAACTACTCCTTGTGGTAGTGAGTTCCACATTTTTACCACTCTTTGGGTAAAGAAGTTTCTCCTGAATTCCCTACTGGATTTATTAGTGACTATTTTATATTTATGGCCTCTAGTTTTGGACTCCCCACAAGTGGAAATATTTTCTCTACGTCTACCCTATCTTTATCTTAAAGACCTCTTTCAGGTCACCCATCAGCCTTCTCTTTTCTAGGGAAAAAAGAGTCCCAGCCTGCTCAGCCTTTCCTGATAAGGATATCCTCTCAGTTCTGGTATCATCCTTGTGAATTTTTTTTGCACCCTCTCCAATGCCTCTATATCCTTTTTATAATACGAAGACCAGAACTGTGCACAATATTCCAAGTGTGGCCTAACCAAGATTCTATACAAGTTTAACATAATTTCTTTGCTTTTCAATTCTATCCCTCTAGAAATGAACCCCAGTGCTTGATTTGCCTTTTGTATGGCCTTATTAACCTGTGTCACTACTTTTAGTATTTTGTTTTTGATATTTTAGAGATATTCTGCTTCATGAGGGTGCCTTTCACCCTCCACAACATACCTACCTACAAAACTAACAAAAGCTAACCCACAACTTCAAAAAAAGCTGACTACTTCAAAATGGCCATGAATGTAAACCTATGACATGTGAAAACAAGTAATTACAATGAAAGTGTGGTGGGACATGGGCTTGTAACTTAAGCTGTAGGAGAAAAGCATAATTGCATGAAGTTTGAAGAGTGATACAAGTGTTCAAAGGTTGATTTTCTAAGGGGTCTGGAGACATGTTCAGTACTCCACACCACCCCCACCCCCCACCAAGAAAATTATGTTTTTGACACCTTGAGCGGGATTTTCCTTTGTGAACCTGCCCAAAGTTAGCAGAAACGGGCAAAAATCAGAAGATAAGCTGCCTTCATTCACTCCCCCCACCAGCCACCGCTTCTTCACCTGCTGCGTTGCATGTAAGTGCTGGGGGAAGGGGAAGTAAGGGGAGCCTCTCCTCATGGTCCATTTCTCTCCTGTCTGCTGCTCTTATTGCTGCTGCCTGGGAATGCCAGATGGAAGACAGCAGTAGACCCAGGGTAGCTGTGGTAAGGCCCCAAAATTTTCTAAATGGAGGGAGAAGGCCTCAGTTGCGGCTTTCTATGCCTTCAGGGCTCTTCTGCTCTTTTAATATCCCTTACTGCCTCTTCGAGTGCTTTGGCATCAGTCCTGCTGCAGTACTTCCAGATTTCCTTGACTCTCTTGACAGTAGTGAGTTCCCTTTTGGTGGCAGGAATTCTGCCCTCTTAATAAAATGAATGCTTCTATGCAGTGATTCTGAAAAAGCTGGTCATAAACAAAAATATTCAAAGAACATCAGTTACCAACAGATGGCAAGTTCTGCCTTAAATTCAGTAAGGTGTTCTTACAAACAAATGAGGTTGCAGGAAGCTCAAAATTCAGCATTTTAATAACATTAAAATTCTCTGTTTTTCTTGCCAATTTCAACTTCCCTTTCTTGCACAAACTATAACACTGCTGCTCATTTGGAAGCCCAAGTAATCAGAACTGAAAACCAGGGATGTTTCCTTCTAAACTGTACCAAAAATATTATGATCCATCTGAACTTTGTAAAGGGTTTTGATACTCCTGTGATACGCGTTGGTTAGAGCTAAAGTACACAGGATTTTACTGAAAGTTTAATAATTGTATTTGTCTTGAACTTACAGCGCTAAGAAGGTTTTGCGGGGTCACAGTAAAATTCCAGGTCAGGGCAATTAGTCTAAAACAGGATATTAGAAGCTCCAATGAAAATATTTCACATGTAGACATTTATTTATAGAGCCACCATTAAAGAAGGAAGTGCTGATAACCTGAGTAATTCCCCTAAAGGATGCCAAGTTTCCAAGCAGCATTTGTTATGTTTACATAAAGTATTGACCAGTCGAAACGGAGATAAAAACCAAACTTAAAAAGTACAAAGGATTTTCAGTTTTAAAATGAACTAAAGTTTTCCAACTATTTTCAGATATATAAAAGATATATGTATGATTCAATCCTGCTTACAGATCAACTTGCAAAGTTAAATCTAAGTATTAAGAGATGGAGAATCAGGATCGTTCTGCCCTCTTTGTGTATTATTTAAATGTAAACTCAACAATTAGGCTTTTAATTCCCATTATTAAGACACAAAACTGATTAAGATTTGTTTTTAATTTCTCCCTCTCCATTCATGTAAAGAATGCCTTGTACAGAGTCCTCTTTTATACAGTATCCCATCCAAGAGGCTTGGCAGGCAAGCAAACAGCTCCCAATCTCTTGTCAATGCAGCTTTCGGAAAAGAATGAGAGGGTTGACCGCCCTGAGATTCTTCCCCACCCGTCATCTCTATTGAGCGCTTATCCAGATGGTCTCGGCTGATGTAAAGAGTTCATCTCATAGGGAATTTACGGGAACACAGTCTCTGACCTCAGGGTTCATGATACAGTGCATTGATGAAGTATATCACTGCCCAACATTCTTAGCCCTATCAATTACATTTTTCCTTAAGTAGGAGCACCATTGAAGACGTAAGTTATTATGCTATCCTGCCTCAGCCGATGTAACATTTGTACAGTAGCAGAAAGTTCCCTCTTACAGAAAGAAGAAATTGGACCTTTATTTGCTCAAAATATTCACCATTCTCAATTACAGATTTCTAAAAGTAATTCAGAGTAAATCAATTCAAAAGTCATCCTTTTACAACTCAATGATGGGGTTCATCAACCAACAGTTGATCACAGAACAAAAGGTAGATTTGATACGAGAAAAGTGTGTTGCAGTTGTGCAGAACATTATAAATGGCCTGCTGCTGTATAATGTCTACTCTTAACAGTTAACTCATGGGTTCCCGCCAGTACAGCTCAGCATTGTGTTAGCTTTTACCAATTGCTGCTTTGCAATGGTAAGTGTTGATTCTGCTATCACTCTCAGATTTCTTTACAACTTCTTCCCTAGGTAGTTCAACATCATTCATTGAGTAAATGCACCTCCCATTTTTCCAATGTGTAACACTTCTCACTTATCTATGTTGAATTTTATTTGCTATAATTAAGTGTGTAAGGGGAGAATGTCCACTTGCTGAGCTGCACTGCTTTTACGTCAGTGGAAATAGATTTGCGCCTGCCGATTGTCTGGAGAGGTATTTAAACGACAGTTTCCGGGGTCAGCTCATTTGCATATCCATTGGCGTAAAACTCTGCCTCAGCTCATTCAAAGCTTTGCTGCCCGCTCCAAGCCGTGCTCCCCTATCACACCCGTCCTTGCTGACTTACATTGGTTCTAGGTCCCTAAACACCTCCAAATAAAAATTCTCATGTCGTGTTTAAAACCCTTCCAGACCTTTCTGTTGCTCAGACTTTGGCCCCTTGTACAGGTCTCCCTCCTTTTGCCAGGCCCTAGTTGAGGCCAATCTACAGCACAAAATTGCCCTCAACTTGGCACTAAATTAGAGACTCACTCAGATAGACAATAAGGAAGGCTGGGGTAGGAAATGTTACTGTAACACTGGTGTAAGTAGGGATGCTCTTCTGAAATGTATTTTCTTTCCAAAAAAATTTACCATTTTATAAATTCTGTACTTATCAAGCTGAGGAATGTTAGTCCTAGAAAATACAGCACTTTCCCATATCATCCACAGGGAGAGCATCAGCATCGAGTACTCTCAAGTCAGGTGTAGCATAATTAAATGCCGATCAGGGACAGGATTAAGACTACCCAAACTCATTTCACATTGGGCCCTTACAATCAACAGAGGAGACTTTCATCCCATCAGTCTGGATTAGATTTCAACTCATCCCAGAGGTGAAAGGCCAGTGTCTAATCGGAGGCTCTGACCATTCTCCCAGAATAAGGATTAAGGTGTGTTTACAGGCCATTGGAGAGGGAGTTTTACCATACATATATTGGACTTGGGAACACTAGGTGCTGACATTAAATACATTCCTAGCACAGACTCACTCAAAACATAATTCTTAAAAAAATGAACATTCTAGCCTCAATGTTTTTTATTTTGGACCACAGATTGTATCATTTAATTTTTCAGCAGCAGTTTCATGCCATGCATTCAGTTAGAAAAACTCTATGATATTTATTGCAGCACGTGACAACACCTAACATAACCAATACGTTGCATGTCACCCTCAATCCTGCAATGACCTTGTCGTCACTTTGTAAGTTATTTACTTCTTGGCAGAATGAGGTCTATGAAGGAAACTTGGGTGCCTATCAGATGATTTCCAGACATGAGGAAGGAGTGAGAGAAAATGATAAACTAGAAATGCAAGCAAAACCTTGCGATAAGGGTGTTGCTAAAATATCATATCAATCATTCGAAAACTGTCAAAACTTGTCTTTAGAAAGAAAGCATACAAAGACATTCAGAAGCATTTTTGAACTGAAAGAGCTCAATTTTCAAATACAGCATACATGTGTGAAACCTCTGTGCTATTTCAGTGCTTGCATGCTCTTTCTAAATGTGTGTTAAGTGTTTAAGTATTTTTAGAAAGGCATAAACTAACCATGGTGATTGGAGCATTATTTTTGTCCTCATTTATTTTTTTAATTTGTTCAGTAGATGTGGGCGACACTGGCAAGTCTCCATTTATTGCCCATCCCTAATTGTCCAGAGAAGGTGGTGATGGGCATTATTTTTGAGTCACTGCAGTTCTTGTGGTGACGATGCTCCCATGATGGTGTTAGGTTGGGAATTCCAGGATTTTGACTCCGTTCCAATAAAGGTAAGGTGATATATATCCAAGTCAGGATGATGTGCGATTTAGGGATAATTTAGAGATGATGGCGATCCCATGATATTGTTGCTCATGTTACACAATGTATTTTAAAAAGATTGAGCCTGATGAGAGGTAACAACTTGTGGCTTGGTTAATATCTAATTAAATCTTTGGTGTTCCCGGATCTACAGGATTTCCTGTATTTAGTGGAAATCTGGATATGAGCAGAGATACAGACAAGGAAATTACAATCTCCAAAGTTCGATGCTTCATGCGATAACTTTGCCCAGCCCAATTTGTAAATGGCCACCAAAGTTCCCTATGAATAGCAGTGGCCCTTTCTCAACAAACACAGAATCAGTATGGTCTTTGACTTGGTCCTGGTAGGTCTAGAGTTTAAGTTGCTAGCAGATAGAGGGCAAAATGACAGAGAGCATGACTGAAAGTGGAGCAAAAGAATTAGAGGCAAACGAGCAGCAGAGTAATGACCAAAAAGGAGAAAGATTAAAATTTATTCAAAATGCACTCCAACCAAGAGAGGACAATCAAAGAAAAGAGAGAAGTGAGCGAGCAAAGAAGACAAAAAAAACTTCTGCTTCTCTTCAATCTCATCTTACCAGTCCTGCATTACCAATCAGAAAACTAGATCATGAAACTCTGATGTCACTCCTTCTACTGAAAATAATATGTGAACTCTGCTCCTTCACAACAGCTTCCATCATCTCCTCCTATTCTTCCTCCAAAGAAGGAGCCCCTGTGCCTCAGTCAAAGATCACACCGGAAGACGAGGATGAAAAAGATATTGTTGACCAGAGGGTTAGCAGACATCACTTCCTCAGGTGAAAAGTCTACCAATCCAGATCCCACAGGCCCCGCTTTTAAAAGGATGCTTGCAGAGCCACAAGTGTACATGCAGAAAAAGGGGAATGTGTCAGATAGTGTGATGAAGGTATCAGGAGGAGGAGTCCATCACTTGCATGTGCATTACTCTGACAAATATCTTTGCAGCACTGCAGAATGTTTGGCAACTCCGGGGAGATCTGCAACAGAGGTGCCCAAGACAGAAGCCTGATGGACAGTCTGCATTTCCTCCATGGTTACTTAGACTGCTGCCATGAAGGCCTAGGGTACCAAACTGAAGTGGACAATTTCTTCTGGCCTCCAAGCGACTAGGGTTGGCAGACATACAAGTATCTCATGGTGCTTCCTGCAGATCGATGGACATGCAGAGGCAGCGCCCAGTACTAACAGCATGGCAGGAATGGGCAAGGGTGCTGGTGCTCTCTCTCAGGATTGCAGGCGCTCGAGCTAGCCTGCTGCATATCCTGCACGTATAGTTGAAAAGGTGAAGGGTCAAGTTGCTCACGCAGCCTCACGAGAGGTGCAACCCGCAGCAGCTGCACCCCGGGACTTTGCTGCTAAGAGATAAGGCAACCTCAGTCCCAAGAGGCTCAGATGGGCTAGCAACGGCCAGCCACCTCACACCTAGGTGGCATCTAGGGGAAGCTCAACATTAGGTCCCAATGGAAAGCACTGCGATATGAAGCACTAGGTACACGCTCATTGTATGGGTTTTGATGAAAGTTATAGCTGCACTAAAGTTGCTGTACATAGAGACATTCTTGTTGGTAAGGTTTTGGAAGTGACATTCATATTGAGCACGTGGACATTTCGGATGTCAGTTTCGGAAAGAAACCCACTATTGGATGAGGAAAGGCACTTTACAAAGTTCCTCTGAAGTGCAATGAAGAGGTGATGTTGTGGTGGCACAAGACACTGGAGCACTCACACATTCTATGGGAACAGAGGTTTACAGCCTTGATTCTTCCACGTTTCTGCAAGCATTCAGCCAGTCCAGGCCACATGGTTTCTCATAGGGAGTGTTTCAAACAAAAGCTTGAAACATATGCGATTTTACTGTTTGTTTTACTTCTAGTGAGTCGCACTAATGCCGACACTTTTACCCCCTCCTCATTCAGAAATAAATTTAAATCCCTCATTTCAAGGCATAGAGGGGACCTAAGTCTACATCAGTGTCGCAACCACACTCTTAAACATACAGGTGATAACTCTTGATAGTTTCCATTGTAATTTTTGTTGGAGGAAATTATAATCACGGCATCCAACACTAACTTGATACCATTCAAGCCCGGTCATGCAGTCTTGTAAAGTTATGCTCTGCTTCATATCTGTCAAGCATAATATAATTTAGCCGATAACAATCAAAATAATCACATCAAATCAGTTCTGTAGAAAATCCAAGTTTCTAATTCACTTCACTCTTCTCTCTGAAGCTCCACCTCCTTGTTAAGGGAGCACCTTATTAATCCATTCCTGTCCACAATCAACTCAATGTTAAGCTGGAAAAAATATGCTGCATGAGCTATTACAATTGTGTGCTAAAACTGTAATAACTGCTTTTTTCTGAACATACACAAGAAATAGAAGCAGGAGTAGGTCATACGGCCCCTCGAACCTGCTCCGTCATTCAATCAGATTGTGGCTGATCTTCGATCTCAACTCCACTTACCTGCCCGATCCCCATATCCCTTGATTCCCCTAGAGTCCAAAAATCTATCCATCTCAGCCTTGAATATATTCAACGACTCATCATCCACAGCCCTCTGGGGTAGAGAATTCCAAAGATTCACAACCTTCTGCGTGAAGAAATTCCTCCTCATCTCAGTCTTAAATGGCTGACCCCTTATCCTCGACTATGGCCCCTAATTCTAGATTCTCCAGCCAGGGGAAACAATCTCTCAGCATCTACCCTGTCAAGCCCCCTCAGAATCTTGTATGTTTCAATGTGATCACCTCTCATTCTTCTAAACTCCAGAGAGTATAGGCCCATTCTACTCAACCTCTCTTCATAGGACGACCCCTCACCCCAGGAATTAATCTAGTGAACCTTTGTTGCACTGCCTCTAAGGCAAGTATATCCTTCCTTGGATAAGGAGACCAAAACTGTACACAGTACTCCAGGTGAGGTCTCACTAGAGCCCTGTACAACTGTAGTAAGACTTCCCTACTCTTGTACTCCAACCCCCTTGCAATAAAAGCCAACATGACATTTGCTTTCCTAATTGCCTGATGTATCTGCTTACTAACTTTTTGAGTTTCTTGTACGAGGACACCCAAGTTTCTCTGAACACCAACATTTAATAGTTGCTCACCATTTAAAAAATATTCTGTTTTTCTATTCTTCCTACCAGATTGAATAACCTCACATTTCCCCACGTTATACTCCATCTGCCACCTTCTCGCCCACTCACTTAACCTGTCTATATCCCTTTGCAGACTCTTTGTATCCTCCTCACAGCTTACTTTCCCACCTAGCTTTGTATCGTCAGTAAACTTGGATACAATAAACTCGGTCCCTTCACCTAAGTCATTAGTTTGGTTGTAAATAGCTGAGGCCCAAGCACTGATCCTTGCGGCACCCCGCTAGTTACAGCCTGCCAACCTGAGAATGACCCATTTATCTCTACTTTTTGTATTCTGTCCTTTAACCAATCCTCTATCCATGCTAATATATTACGCCCAACCCCATGTGCCCTTACCTTGCGTAACAACCTTTTATGTGGCAGCTTATCGAATGCATTTTGAAAATCCAAATATACTACATCCACTGGTTCCCCTTTATCTACCCTGCTAGTTACATCCTCAAAAAACTCTATTAAATTTGTCAAACACGATTTCCCTTTCATAAAACCATGTTGACTCTGCCTAATCATATTATGATTTTCTAAGTGCCCTGTTACCACTTCCTTAATAATGGAGTCCAGCATTTCCCCGATGGCCGATGTCAGAAAGCAGAAAGCCAGGCAGATTACTACAGCCACAATCTTCATTAACCTGAAAGAATGTTTGTTTGCTCAAGGCTATGGGGGTGGATGAACTACCACGATCGAGCTGGAACAGATGTTTGTGTGTTAGAAGATATTACAAGAAAAAAAATTTCACATTTAAAGTTCATCTGTTTTATTTAAAATGCTTCAGCAGAATTCTCCTTAGGAAACATGGATCCAGTCTCGCGACTGATCATCATAACTGACTGTTTATCGTTTTGGGTTTTCACTCTTGATAGCTTTCTTGGATTCAGGTTTTCAGACCACTCCCTATAAACTGAGCATGACTTTACCTGTACAATATCTAATTAATTTGCACCAAGCCCAGGGGTCAAACAGAAAAGCCTGTTCACTTTATCTTTACTTACTGATTACATCAAGCGCCCTCATGTAATCTTGCTCAGATTCGGAAGGCAGTAACATAACCATATTAAAACATTCCATTGAGGTTGGACTGTAGCTTAGGCTATAAACTGCCAAAAACATTTTTAAACACTAAGTGAATAAATGACACTCTGGTGACTTGCAGTAGTTACAGGCTTAACAATCTCTCCTCGGAAGATAAATAAAAAAAGTCCTGTCTGTTGCACTAAACCCGAATGCGAACCGGATCTAGCATAAAATCACTGAATGTTAGCCTTACATATTGGTTTGCTACTGACCTTCCACGGTGTCTCTCTGGCTTGTCTTTGGTGGCTCCAGATGAACTACTCAATTGGAACAAGACAAGTTGAGATAAACTTTCAATATTTGACCAGGACAAAAAAACATTTAATTATGTAACTCTTAAATTCAAATAGAGCTGCCAACGAAAGATATTCAAACAAATCCCACACGATGCTCATATTTCAACTGAGCAACTTGGCACCTCTCTCAGTTATTTGTCACAAACATAACTCTGTGATGCAAAGAAACAATGGGCACTAAATTGGGCCATGTAGCGCCCATTGTTTTGGCGCTACACGGCCTCTATGACATCCAAGATGGCGTCTTGGATGTGCACGCATGTTTCCAGTGTGACGTGCGCCGGACGCCATCTTGGTATAGGAGTTACGCATGCGCAAATACCGAATGCTAGAAGCATGTAAAGTACGGAGAAAATGCGTGCAGTGTGCAATGCTGATTTAAAGTGATGACACCATTTTCGACCTCAACGCTCATCTCAATGCACAGTCTTAATCCTGACCATCTGAATGTGTCTTACAGTGCCTGAAGGACCCCCACCCCTACCCCCACCAGCGCTATTTAAAGGGACCATGCAGGTGTTGCAGGTTAGTTGCTGGATTATTGCTTCTGGCTGCTGGAGGAGTAGGAAGTGCTTTTTGAAACTCACTATTCTTACTGAGAGTTCCTAGACTACATTTGAGAGTGCTTTGGCAGGTGCTGCCTTACAGTTCGGAAAGTTATAAACGGGTGGTCTGCTAGGGCTCCCGCTGGGCTGGGAGCGTGCAGAGAGGCCACGCATAGCAGGTCAAGCTGCGAGGAGATGGAGGACGAGGAGGCGCAGGGCACTGAGCAGGAGGTCCTACCGGGACCAATTCTCTTACCTCAACATGACCGAGGAGAATTGCATCCGACACCTGAGGTTCACCAAGGAAGCTGTGACCGAGATCTGTCAACTGGTGCGGCCACAACTGCAGCCTCAGAGCAGGTCAAGGACAGCATTGCCTGCGGCGCTGAGTTTCTACGGCTAAGGAGCATTTCAGGCCTCTGCTGGCGACATGTGCAACATCTCGCAGTATGCAGTGCACTGCTGCATAAGGGAGGTCACACACGCACTGTACCAGATGAGGAACAGATTCATCACCTTCACTCTTCACAGAGACAAGCAGAACGAGCAAGCACGGGGGTTAACTCGCATTGCTGGCTTCCCCGAGGTGCAGGGTGCCATTGACTGCATGCATATTGCCCTGCGTGCCCCGCACATCAACTCAGCCATCTTCGTCAACCGAAAGGGCTTCCACTCCCTCAGCTGGTGTGCGACCACATGCATCGAATCATGGAGGTCGATGCCCGCTACCCTGGGAGCATCATGCGCCTTTGTCATGTGGCAGTCCAACGTGCCAGCTATCTTTCACCCGACTCGGCACGTCAAAGGCTGGCTACTGGGCGACAAGGGCTACGCCCTCACGCCGTGGCTCATGACACCAGTCAGGAACCCACGCACACGTGCACAGCAGGCCTATAATGAGAGCCATGCTGCCGCACGCAACATCATGGAGAACACTGTCGGCCTCCTCAAACAACGCTTCAGCTGCCTGGACCGGTCTGGAGGAGCCCTGAGCGAATGGGCAGATTTGTGGTGGTCTGCTGCATGCTGCACAACCTCGCCATCATGAGGGGCCAGCCTTTGCCACCAATGATTGGAGAAGACCCTGAGCCAGAGGTGGAGGAGGGGGAGGCCGAGGAGGAAGAGGCTGAGGTGCAGGAGGAGAGAGAGGCTGAGGAGAAGGAGGAGGGGGGGGTGTTGGAGCCAGAAGAGGAAGTGGAGGAAGACGCAAGAGTGCAACAGGAATCACACGCCTTATCTGCAAGGACTCTGCGTCTTGCTTGATCTGTGCCCGCTGTCAATAATTTGAACTACATCCCCCAACTCACCAACAGTCCTACACTCCTCATCTTTCCGCTCCCACAAAACAATCAAATTGCCCTCTGTCTGATTACACATTGGTGTCCCTCTCAGCTCATTGTATAAATAAAAACCACCACCAAATGCAAAATTGAAGTCTCATTTATCAATGAATAAATGAAATTATGCAAACATAACAGAACTATTCACCCTTGTGCATTCCCTTAGTGCTTGTTGTCCGTGTGCCTTTACCTATCCTAGTGCTCATATGAGGTGCTTCCCCAGTGGCTGGAGCATGGGTGGTGTGAGGCTGCTGGCCGATAGGCAACAACAGGGGCACTGGTGGAGTGGCAGGGGTGGGAGCAGGAAGGCTGTCTTCCTGAGAGGGGACAGCAGGTCCGACTGCCATGGCACCACTGCCACACTCCCGGGGCGGCGCCTCAGCAATCCTGGTGATCAGCTGGAGAATGCCCTGGAAGGCCCGTTCCACAGTGGTCCCCAGACCCATGATAGCAGCAGTCTGAGCTCCAAATGCAGCAGTCAGACCTTGGATGGCAGATTTTTGTGCTGCAATGGAAGCTGTGACATCAGTCATCAGACGCTGCAGCATGGTGGGTTCCACAGGGGCGCTGATGGAGGTGACCACCCGTTCCATGTTGGAAAGGATGGGCTCCAAGCTCTGTGCAAAGCCCTGTGCCAAGTTGGAGCTGGACTCCTCCATGCCCCTTCTCATTGTGCGGAGGCTTTCTGGCAGGTTTTCCAGTGCCCCAAGCATTTGGTGGTGTACGCCCATCAGCCATCTTCTGTAGCCTGGCCCATCGATGTCCTCATCTGACTCCTCCGCAGCAGAACTAGTGAGCGACCTCACCCTCCGGCGAGCTGGCACCAGTGGTATCCGTTCCCCCCCGCCCTGGCTCCTGCGCACTTGTGTCTCACCACGGGCAGATCCCTCCTGTAACCTAGCCTTTAAAGGTCGCGAAGTGTCAGTCTCTAAGCTGGTGGAGGCAAGTGTCAGATCGAGCGAAGGTGTGGCTTCAGTGTCCCTCTCCTCCTCCTCCTCAGACGGTGCCACCACGTGTTCTTGGGTATCTGCAATGACAAAGCGAAACAGGTTGAGTTGTGGAGTGGGGAGAGGAGCAAGTAAGAGGTGTGTGCTGACAGCATCTGCAGCACGTGAGTCAGAAACGATTATGGGAGGAGGAAGATGTGGAAAAAGAGGAGCATTAGATATGCAGAGACCCCCTTCATCGGGCATGTTGTGACGGCTGCAGCGACGACCCACCCAATGATCCTAAGCACTGTCTCCTTTAGGGAGGAGGACGTGTAAACATGCCCGTCCAACCTCAGGTCCCTCCTGCTGCCGGCTGTTAGAGAGAGGACAATGCAAGAGAGAGGACAATGTGTCAGTTAATTTCCTGCAAGGTGTGTGGGTGACGTGCCTGTCGTGGTCGAATAGCTGCCAATTTGTGTGACTTGTGAGTGGTGGTTGTTTGGCCTGCAAGTGTGGTACTATGTGTGGGTGAGATGCAGCATGCTGAGTGCAGCATTGCGTATAGATGGGCAGTGTTTGTTGGTGGTTGGGTGACGGGGAGTGTGATGCATGGAGCAGTGGTGCAGTTGGTAGGATGTGCCACTTGACACTTGCATTCACTCACCTTGACCACTCGTGTCAAATCACTGAACTTCTTTCGGCACTGCACCCACGTGCGTGGTGCAATGCTCCTGGCATTTACCTCCTGTGCCACAGCCTGCCAATGCCTGCGGAGCTGCAGTCTGGAGGGTCTCCACCAGGAGACAGAGGATAACTATCAGGGATAGCAGCATTGGCAAATTTTTCTCCCTCCCTAGCTCAGGCACTCAGAGCAATTTTAGGTTCCCTGTGCTTCTCCAGTTGAGATTAGTTAACTCAGTAGGGATCAGGAAAACTCTAGCGTTGTTGCATTTACCAGCTGAGTACGAAGCCAACCCCCAACCAAAGATCCCCTCTCACAGTTAAAACACGCCACTGCTTTTTTTTGTACATTGACTTTAATTCTGATCCTTCTATCTCGTGGTAACCTCACCACGCTGCAAAACACATGATGTTATGAGACCTCTGTCAATAGAATAACCTTTAAATCCCAATGGTCACCATACGCTACATACCTTGTGTTTATCACCTGAAAAATACATATGATTTCAGGAGGACCACCCATTCCTAAGAGGGCTAGTCCACCATGGAAAGCAATGAGATCCCAGGCACAAGTAACAGCCTTCCAATTGTTCCCAGAAAATAATTGTAATTTTAGGGCAAGAAATTTTTTGGTAATCTGATAAGTAATTTTCTTTTATAGCTTTCTTTCCACTTGCAAGTCATTAGCTGCAAGATGGAACATCATTAGTCACTTCCACTTTTCTTTGTGTTGCAGCAGTTTCATTGTAGGTCATAAATCATCTTGTGTAACCCAACTTCAATTCCCAGAAATTATAAAGCAGCATCAGTAAATCTGGGCAATTCAACTCCAACTGAAGCGTTCTCTTATACATGACGAGCAGTTTCTCCACAGATGTGATAACTTTCTAAGTGAATGTGGAAGCCCATGGGGAACCAAGAAGGACTTTTGTGGCTACAGTCAAAAGTGTGGCAAAAAGTGTGCAAATAGTAGTCTTCTCCAGTAAAAGGAAAACCTCATCCTTATCACTAACTCGAGAGTTTTTACTTAATGGCTTGAACAGTGCAAAAAATAGAAATCTTTTTACTTTTTATGTTTTTTTCTGCCATTTGCATTTCACACTTGTTTACTTGTAAATTTGGATGTCACAGCATCCATTAGGAGCAGGAAGAAAACTATTACTTTTATGATGCGCCTGAGTCTGAGGAGGTGTGGCCAGGGGAACGAACTCCCAGGCTGGGAGTTTCCTTGATCCTAGCCTGAGTCTCACCGGTTTGTAGGGAGAAATCAGGCATACTCACCAGCATATGTGGGCTGCAGCTGGGGTCCAAACTGGAGTCTTGGCTTGGACCCCCAAAGCCCTCTGCCTAACATCAGGCTCAATTGGCCCCTTTTACACTGAGGCCCAATGTTTCCTTCCAAAGTGCCATTTCAGGCCAAGACTGCTGTGGAAACCAAAATCTGCCTACATTCCAATTTATCCCACGTCTACCTCCCCTGCCTGCTCTGACAGGTATCCGAAATCCACCCATAGTGATGTGGGAGTCCGCATTCTTCTAACTCTGGACTCTTCCTTTGCCCCACCTTTGGTGGTTGTGCCTTCAGTTGTCTAGGCCCTGTGCTCTTATTTCCTTCCACATTTTCAGAGTAAATCATTTGATAGCAACCAGGACCAAGAACCCCAGTATAGCCTAGGCAGCGGAGGCCAATGGTAGCACCTCAATTACTGTCCTCAGTGAGATCAAATAAGTCAGCACATACTAGGAATCTTTTTTTAAAATTCGTTCATGGGACATGGGCGCCACTGGCGAGGCCGGCATTTATTGCCCATCCCTAATTGCCCTTGAGAAGGTGGTGGTGAGCCGCCTTCTTGAACCGCTGCAGTCCGTGTGGTGAAGGTGCTCCCGCAGTGCTGTTAGGAAGGGAGTTCCAGGATTTTGACCCAGCGACGATGAAGGAACGGCGATATATTTCCAAGTCGGGATGGTGTGTGACTTGGAGGGGAATGTGCAGGTGGTGTTGTTCCCATGTACCTGCTGCTCTTGTCCTTCTAGGTGTTAGAGATTGCGGGTTTGGGAGGTGCTGTCGAAGAAGCCTTGGCGAGTTGCTGCAGTGCATCCTGCGGATGGTACACACTGCAGCCACGGTGTGCCGGTGGTGAAGAGAGTGAGTGTTTAGGGTGGTGGATGGGGTGTCAATCAAGCAGGCTGCTTTGTCCTGGATGGTGTCGAGCTTCTTGAGTGTTGTTGGAGCTGCACTCGTTCAGGCAAGTGGAGAGTATTCCATCACACTCCTGACCTGTGCCTTGTAGATGGTGGAAAGGCTTTGGGGAGTCAGGAGGTGAGGCACTCGCCGCAGAATACCCAGCTGACCTGCTCTTGTAGCCACAGTATTTATGTGGCTGGTCCAGTTAAGTTTCTGGTCAATGATGACCCCCCAGGATGTTAATGATGGGGGATTCGGCGATGGTAATGCCGTTGAATGTCAAGGGGAGGTGGTTAGACTCTCTCTTGTTGGAGATGGTCATTGCCTGGCACGAATGTTATTTGCCACTTATCAGCCCAAGCCTGGATGTTGTCAAGGTCTTGCTGCATGCGGGCACTGACTGCTTCATTATCTGAGGGGTTGCGAATGGAACTGAACACTGTGCAATTATCAGTGAACATCCCCATTTCTGACCTTATGATGGAGGGAAGGTCATTGATGAAACAGTTGAAGATGGTTCGGCCTAGGACGCTACCCTGAGGAACTCCTCCAACAATGTCCTGGGGCTGAGATGATTGGTCTCCATCTATCCTCTGGCTTTGTAGTTGGGTATTTTAGAACACAAATATAGGTCAGTGTAATTATGAAGGCATTCCATTACTGGACCCTACGTGGAACTGAGATGAAATGGCTGAACATTTTGTTCTGAAAACCTGAGTTTGATTAACAAAGTGTAATTGTACATCTTATATTATCTAAGAAACCACAAAAGACAAAAGCAAAAGTCAAAAAAACTAATTTTGGCACCAGATAAAAGACTTGTACGTAAGATAACATGAATCAACAGAAGACGGTGACCCAATAATAAATGAAATAAATCGAACAGGCTGCTTTCAGTTTGCAAGTCCCAAGTCCTTTTCCAAGAAACCATGTGATTTGTCCACAGAATTTTTTTTTTCTAGTCATCCATGCAGGCACTGTTTGCCCTGGAAGCAACTTAATTTTTGTTAAAAAGCCAAAGAAAATAAATTCCTCATACAGTAGGGATATAATTGCTTCAGAAAGGTTGTGTCAAATATTTTTCTTGGGGCCACTGTAAAGAAATGCATTCCAAATTCAAGTTAATAAAAACCATTACACCAGCAATAAAATAATGGTATATTTCCATAATCACATAACCTTTCCAATCATTGGCATCACTTTCTAAGAATCTCACTGGCCAATAGTGATCTTTCAAACATTAGTGTCACTTTCAATATCACTGGCCAACAGTGGTCCTTCAACTGTTATTGATGGGTCTAAGCAACAACAACAACAACAACAACAATTGGATCACAACAGAGATAGTGAGTAAGATGAAACGGGAAAAAGGGGCGTATGACAGATGTCAGATTGATAACACAAGTGAGAATCAGGCAGAATATAGAAAGTTCAGATGGGAAGTGAAAAAGGAAATAAGACGGGCAAAAAGAGAGTTTGAGAACAGACTGGCGGCCAACATAAAAGGGAATCCAAAAGTCTTCCACAGGCATGTAAACAGTAAACGGGTAGTAAGAGAAGGGGTGGGGCCAATTAGGGACCATAAAGGAGATCTACTCATGGAGGCAGAGGGAATGACCAAAGGTACTAAATGAGTACTTTGCATCTATCTTTACCAAGGAAGAAGATGCTGCCAGAATCTCAGTAAAGGAAGATGTAGTTGAGATACTGGATGGGCTAAAAATTGATAAAGAGGACGTACTTGAAAGGCTAGCTGTAATTAAAGTAGATAAATCACCCAGTCCGGATGGGTTGTTGAGGGGAGTAAGGGTGGAAATTGCAGAGGTGCTGGCCATAATCTTCCAAACATCCGTAGATATGGGGGTGGTGCCAGAGGACTGGAGGAATTGCAAATTTACACCCTTGTTGAAAAAATGGCGTAAGGATAAACCCAGCAACTACAGACCAGTCAATTTAACCTCAGTGGTAGGGAAACTTTCAGAAACGATAACCCAGGACAGAATTAACAGTCACTTGGACAAGTGTGGATTGATTAGGGAAAGCCAGCACGGATTTGTTAAAGGCAAATTGAGTTTAACTAATCTGAAAGAGTTTTTTGATGAGGTATCAGAGAGGGTAGATGAGGGCAATGCAGTTGATGCGGTGTATATGGACTCTCAAAAGACGTTTGATAAAGTGCTGCATGGTAGGCTTATCATCAAGATTGCGGCCCATGGAATAAAGGCGGCAGTAGTAACATGGATACAGAATTGGCTAGGTACAGGAAACAGAGAGTAGTGGTGAATGGTTATTTTTCGGACTGGAGGAAGGTGTACAGTGGTGTTCCCCAGGGGTCGGTGCTGGGACCACTGCTTTTCTTGATATATATTAATGACTTGGACTTGGGTGTATATATGTGCACAAATCGTTGAAGGTGACAGGGCAGGTTGAGAAAGTGGTTAAAAAATTATACGGAATCCTGGGCTTTATAAATAGAGGCATAAAGTACAAAAGTATGGAAGTCATGATGAACCTTTGTAAAACACTGGTTTGGCCACAACTGGAGTATTGTGTCCAGTTCTGGGCACCGCACTTTAGGAAAGATGTGAAGGCCTTTGAGAGGGTGTAGAAGAGATTTACTGGAATGATTCCAGGGATGAAGGACTTTAATTATGTGGGTAGAATGGAGAAGCTGGGGTGGTTCTCCTTGGAACAGAGACGGTTGCAAGAAGATTTGATGGAGGTTGTCAAAATCATGAAGGGTCTAGAAGAGTAGATAGAGAGGAACCGTTCCCATTGCCGGATGGGTCAAGAACCAGAGGACACAGATTTAAGTTGACTGGCAAAAGAACCAAAGGTGACATGAGGAAAAACTTTTTTACACAGTGAGTGGTTAGGATCTGGAATGCACTGCCCGAGGGGGTGGTGGTGGCAGATTCAATTATGGCCTTCAAAAGGGACCTGGATAAGTACTTGAAAGGAAATTTTTTTTCGGGCTTTGGGATAAGGGCAGGGGAGTGAGACCAGCTGGATTGCTCTTGCATAGAGCCGGCGCGGACTTGATGGGCCAAATGGCCTCCTTCCGTGCTGTAATTTTTCTATGATTCTATGAACTTGCATTTATATAGCGCTTTTAACATAGCAAAACATCCCAAGGCACTTCACAGGAGCGTTATCAAACTAAAATTTGATACCGAGCCATATAAGATGATATTAGCACAGGTGACCAAATGCTTGATCAGAGGTAGGTTTTAAGGAGTGTCTTAAAGGAGAGAGGGGTAGAGATCTGAAGATGTTTAGGGAAGGAAATCCAGAGCTTAGGGTCTAGGCTGCTGAAAGTACAGCCGCCAATGGTGGAGCGGTTAAAATCGGGGATGCACACGAGGCAAGAATTTTTTTTAAATTCGTTCATGGGATGTGGGCGTCGCTGGTGAGGCCGGCATTTATTGCCCATCCCTAATTGCCCTTGAGAAGGTGGTGGTGAGCCGCCTTCTTGAACCGCTGCAGTCCGTGTGGTGAAGGTTCTCCCACAGTGCTGTTAGGAAGGGAGTTCCAGGATTTTGACCCAGCGACGATGAAGGAACGGCGATATATTTCCAAGTCGGGATGGTGTGTGACTTGGAGGGGAACGTGCAGCTGGTGTTGTTCCCATGTGCCTGCTGCTCTTGTCCTTCTAGGTGATAGAGGTCGCGGGTTTGGGAGGTGCTGTCGAAGAAGCCTTGGCGAGTTGCTGCAGTGCATCCTGTAGATGGTACACACTGCAGCCACTGTGCGCCAGCGGTGAAGGGAGTGAGTGTTCAGGGTGGTGGATGGGGTGCCAATCAAGTGGGCTGCTTTGTCCTGGATGGTGTCGAGCTTCTTGAGTGTTGTTGGAGCTGCACTCATCCAGGCAAGTGGAGAGTATTCCATCACACTCCTGACTTGTGACTTGTAGATGGTGGAAAGGCTTTAGGGAGTCAGGAGGTGCAGAATACCCAGCCTCTGACCGGTTCTTGTAGCCACAGTATTTATATGGCTGGTCCAGTTAAGTTTCTGGTCAATGGTGACCCCCAGGATGTTGATGGTGGGGGATTTGGTGATGGTAATGCCGTTGAATGTCAAGGGGAGGTGTTTAGATTCTCTCTTGTTGGTCATTGCCTAGCACTTGTCTGGTGTGAATGTTACTTGCCACTTATGAGCCCAAGCCTGGATGTTTCTAGGTCTTGCTGCATGCGGGCTCGGACTGCTTCGTTATCTGAGGGGTTGCGAATGGAACTGAACACTGTGCAATCATCAGCGAACATCCCCATTTCTGACCTTATGATGGAGGGAAATTCATTGATTAAGCTGCTGAAGATGGTTGGGCTGAGGACACTGCCCTGAGGAACTCCTGCAGCAATGTCCTGGGGCTGAGATGATTGGCCTCCAACAACCACTGCCATCTTCCTTTGTGCTAGGTATGACATGGAGGAGTTCAGAAAACCCGAAGAGTTGTAGGGCTGGAGGACGTTACAGAGATAGGGAGGGGTGAGGCCATGGAGGGATTTGAAAACAAGGATGAGAATTTTAAAATTGAGGCCTTCCCAGACCAGGAGCCAATGTAGGTCAGCGAGCACAGGGGTGATGGGTGAACGGGACTTGGTGCGAGTTAGGATACAGGCAGCAGAGTTTTGGATGAGCTCAAGTTTATGGAGAGTGCAGGATAGGAGGCCAGCCCAGGAGAGCATTGGAATAATCAAGTCTAGAGGTAACAAAGCACTCTCATTGTCTGAAGTATCATAGGTCTGTCTTATTTGTGTCGCTTTCTAGCAATCTCATTGGCTGCTGGTGCTCTGTGACCAAACTGGTTGTTCCTCGTTTGATTCCTGGACCAATGCTAGTAAAGACTGACCAGGCAGAAGCATGGATTTGGCGGGTTTCAGTTTACATTAATAGCTCATTGATTCCTTCTTGCCATGTGAGTATTTCTACGGTAAGTACCGATCATTGGTAAATGTAATAAGGAAGGACATTAAAGTGACATCAAGGAGAACTTTCAACCAATTTCAAGAAATATGGGTACAAAGTTACAAGAATCATTAATCGAACATAAATCAGGAGGAAAGAATTTAATGTTTTTTTCCATTTATTATAAAAAAATTTTAATGGGCTACTGTCAGTGTTACAATTGATAACAATTCTCTTCCATTCATTAATCCCCATCTACAAATATGATTATACCCAAAGCAGTACAAAAAAAGAGGTAGGCCTCTAATAGTCTGAACCGACAGGGTAGTCTAGTTGACCAATAATGGTTCAGACTTTCCAACATGAAGTGAACTAAACAAAATGTCTGACTGGCAACTAAGTAAAGCAAAACTGCCACTTTCTTACTTTTTTGAGTCAGAGGAATAGGTCTTTGCTTTATCATCAACAAAAAAAACCAACAAAATTGTGTTTTTGTCTCCTCACTTTAAAAATACAATTCTGTAACTGTAACACTGTCTAGACTCAAAACTGAAACCCAACTGCTTCATACTTCCACCACCTCAATGACTAGAGAAAGTTCTCAAACTGTTTGGGAAATACTTTTTGTGGTACATTCTGTTACCCAGACCTGTGACAAATTCTCAAGATCATCAGATGCAATTCTTTCCTTGAATCAGGTTTAAAAACAGGACCGATTCCAATGGCACTTCACTACTATGGTGTGGAGGGCGACTGAATATTCAATAGAGTACTTTCACCCATGCTATGGACAATGGATAGTCATGCCTCTAGAATATTCTCTTGCTTTCCTTCACTGGGCAGCAAGACAAAAAGAAAATGAGAACAAATTGACAAGCCTCACAACTGAGAGTGAGAGAGAGCAGAGGTAGAGAAAGAGAAAAACAGAGAGGAAAGAAAGTACATTAATAACACTCCTGTATTTTATTGAAGGATGCAGCATTGGCTTTTCTCTCAGAGATGTAAGCAGCAAGTCACATTTTCACTGCTTGCTGGCATCATTGTGAAATTGAAGGAAGCAATCTGGGAAGATACATACTGGCAGAAATGTTTCTCCCATTCAAAGCCAAAAGAGGACCGTCTACTTGGTGTCTACCAATTACCCGGCTGTAACACCAAGCTCCAACAAGCTGCAAAAGGTGAGAGAATTGGGGGTTGATGTCACTGCAGAGCAAATAGCACTCAAAAAATGTCTGCTGCCAGGCTGCCTCTGGGTAGCAATTTTACAGCACTCACAGGAAAAAACATTCAGCGATCACCCTCTATTCAATAGGAATTTTCAAGCCTTTTTTTTATTAGGTAAGGGTATCAAGGGATATGGATCAACGGCAGGTAAATGGAGTTGAAATACAGATCAGCCAAGATCTAATTGAATGGCAGAATAGGCTCGAGGGGTGGAGTGGCCTGCTCTTGTTCCTATGCTATTTCTACAACATTTCGGATTGGGTGACAATTCAGATGAATGCCGTTGCTTTTTAAATATATACAATTACAAGACAGGCAGTTTCACTTCTCGGTGAAACTAATGAATGGTAGAAACTGAGACACAACAAAGAAAAAATAGCTCTAAGTTTCTGCCATGCATGTGGAAATATGAAAACTCCACAGATCCTAGACTGCAAATTGGTAGAAGTAAAGCACACGTCATGACCATCAAATATGATGTAATGTTAATGCACAGTATGAAGAATTAGTTATTCACTGGCTATCCCAGGAAGTTACACTCGGCATCCCGAGAGGCCTCACCACTTTAGGTAATTAGAGTTCAGATAACTGGCTTCCTTTCGTTCAGAAACAGTGTCCTACCTCTCGATGTCTCAACTGGAAACTTTTCCCTTCTTGGTAGCAGTTGTAGGTTTTTAGAAGCATTAACAGTTCAGACCTGAATACATAAACATAATAAACATATTATTAAATGTAAACATAGCAAACTATTCTATAAACAAACGCATCAACCAAATATGGTACTATGGTGGGTATCCTGACAGAATTTCGTTGGCAGCTTGCAAAACAGCCTACTTACTGCAGCTGTTGAGTGGATCGGAAACACATTCTTAGTTAACTCTGGGTCAGGTTGATCGGCAGGGGGATTAGGCGCTCAACCAGAGAAGCAGGCTGAGCCACCAAACACAGTGAATGACAGAAAGAGAAAGAGAAATGTGTGCTTCAAAGTAAAATAGGGAAGACAAACAGGCCATTTCCCTTGTATCAAGGCTCTTCGTCCATACCTCCTGCAAACAGGACTATCAAAGCCTAGGTTTATATTGCATATACAAGTTTTTATTGGTACTAAGGGGAGACGTTGCTTTCCTTTGTGCCTTGGGAATGCTCAATTGCTGGTCAAATTGCAGGACAAAAAGTGGCAAAGACCAATTACACTCGGCCTCCGCCCCCTGTGCACTGCCCCAGGACTTTTGGGCTTCTCCCAAGGAGGGAGGGTAGACCCCTGGAAATGAGGCACGGGGGCCTAATGGCACCACCTGCTCATTTTTCTCCAGCAGCAGCAGCAGCAAGGGAAAAAATTTACAGGGCTATGGGGAAAGAGCAGGGGATTCGGACTAATTGGATAGCTCTTTCAACGAGCCGGCACGGGCACGGGCACAATGGGCTGAATGGCCTCCGCCTGTGCTGTACCTACCATTATACTATGATTAGACGGTGCCCCAGAGGGAGCAGGTTCAGATCTGAAATTGCCCGAGAGTAAGATCAATAAGAAAGGATCACTTACTAAGTTTTAGGAATATCTGATCAGGTGATGTTTTGAGTTGCTGAAGAGACAGGATAAGCTCTCCACCACACAATTCCAGCAGGCTTATTTTCCAAACAGCATCCAAAAGATGCTGCTTGTATTAATTTTGTGGGAATGACAGATGATGCATCTT
The DNA here is from genome assembly GCF_035084215.1 of Heptranchias perlo. Lineage (NCBI taxonomy): Eukaryota > Metazoa > Chordata > Chondrichthyes > Hexanchiformes > Hexanchidae > Heptranchias > Heptranchias perlo. The sequence continues at coordinate 14,349,247 of NC_090360.1, forward strand.
TCATTCAATCTAAGAACTTGATGGTTGTGGTTACATCGTTAGTGATTACAAGAATGGGAACCTCTATCTAGTCACTATTTGAATCTAAAGGTTGAGTCAGTGCACCAAATGTGGTTACTACTTCTCCAGATTTTACACATTTACAGCAATAAGTGGCTCTAAAATAGCATTATTAAAAGGGAAACCAGAGGTCGGATGTGGTTGGATATCATTTCTCCCCCCAAAAGGGTTTCCATTCAATATCTTTAAAAAGAAAAACAATTTAGTATCATAATTATTTCAGAAGTCAGGAAAAATAGAATAAAATTAGATTTTTGAATATTAAGATGGATGGCGGTAAAGTTGCTCAGACAAAGAAGCAGTATAAAAATGCAGAACACTACAGTGGTAGGGAGCACTACAGCGGAAAGTTTCAATACTGTGAGACACTCATGGTAAAGGAAGGAAGGTGGTGAGAGGGGCTACTGTCAACTGCCATGTGCACATCTTTAGTCAATTATAGATCTGAATCAGTTATATACTCATGAAGAAGGTTTTTGGGTTATTTTCTCTTCCTAGCTGAAGAAGGCAGCCAATAAAGCAACAGCTCCTTTGGAAAGAGAAAAATCTGGGACTAAAACTATTTCTAAACGTTATCTTGGTAAAGGTCATTTTGAACATCGGAAATGCTAGATGAAAAAAGACCACGGTCCACGTAGTTCGCCTTCTGCCATCCCGGTAGTTGCATGATAAAACGATAAATGAGTTGTTGACTAATCATAGCAATCAATCTCTATCAATTAGTTTACAACAGACCCAGGCATGACACCAGGAAAACCCAGTGGTGGAGAGCTTTGGAACCATAGGTCCAAAGACACCTATTTCCTCCCTAACATGTTACCACGTTTCACGTCTCAAATTACTCACATACTGTATGCCAAAATGTTATTTTCTAAAATAAATCTATCTAATTTTCATTAGATTGAATCAATACTAACTGCTTCCACCATTTCCCTTAGGAGTCTGTTCCATAGATTAACCACTCGCTCAATAAAATATTGTTTCCACAGATTCCTTTTGAAATTGCACCCTCTTCAAGCGCAGGCAGTGTCTTCTGGTTCCACTGTTCTGGCCAAGGTGAAACAGCTTCTCATGGTCTACATTATCTAGTTCCTTTAGAAGGCTTCAGGTTCGCATTTCAGAATTACCTGTTACTATTATAAGAAGTTACTATTATCTTCTTACTTCAGCTGAGATTATTTCATCAGGTCATAGCCAAGCTGCTAGGTAGAAGTACCTTCAGCCTAGACCTACCTAGAAGTGGAATAACAGTAACTGGTCTATCTTTGGAGGAAAGAAGACAAATCAACATTGTCTGTTGATTTGTATCATGTCTCCCACGGTGGACCTGTATTGGTAGTGCTCACAAAGAAGTTCATGAACCAGATTCTCCCAACTGAATAAGGATATCAATGATCCTTGATTGAAAATAGAAGATCAAAAATAAAAGTCTTATTTTAAAACGAGAAACGTATGCCTACACTTACTTTGAAATACATTTGTCTTCACTGATTTTAACAAAAGCAGTTTGTTGATTTCCCTCCATCTCTCGTCTGTGTATCAGATTCACTTATGAAAATGAAGTCTGCCTGAAATAAAAGGAAGCTCATTAGAACTCAAGCAACTCTTTCGTGTTGTCAGCAATTTATTCTTCTTTGAAAATAACTTTTCATCTGGAATCAGCCAGGAACAAATTCTATTATAGCTGCTCAATCTAATATCGAAAGGGGAGTTTGGAACAGCTATCAGAAAAGTCAGGATAAGCAACCAACCAAAGATAAAAGGGGGCATATAAACCTAAGGCAAGTTATAACTTGTCTGGACATAATTCCACAGCAAAATTAGTCACTTCCTTTATCACTCAGGAGTGAAACCATTGATATAGTAAACATTTATTGCCAAACAAACATAGCAAGTTTAATATATTATAGATTTTATAGTGCCTGCATTAACAGCACAATTTATTAAATTGCGCCATTTGTGATGAGTGCATCAGAATTTTTTATTTTTCTCCATTTAAAAAAAATATATTTTCAATATTTAATCATCTCTTTTTGAAGTATAATCTGTTGAAAGAGTAAAAGCCTGACACAGAAACAAACATGCAGGGAAGGATATATATCTTCTTCCCTCCATGTTACCGTCTTACAGTTAAGTATGAAACTAGTATATGTAAAACTGCCATCAAACAGTTCTACCAGGCCTTGACATAACACCCATCCTGCCAGTAAACAATTATCAAAACTGACATGGAGAGAAAAACAAGAACTGAAACAATTAAGTTGACCACTGAACAATATCCTGACAACAGCCCACAGCATTATTCAATCAACTTTAGATTAAAATTGATAACTTGAAAACTCAATCGTTGGGTGGTAAACTGGCCTACCCTCCAGTGCTCTGTCAACTAGTGCCAACCATTTAATAAGCAGTAACAAGCATCTTCAGGCCACAGGTGGAATCCAAACAGCATGCAGCAGGAGAATGGGCTCCACTACGGAATCAGGTGCAAAAATGATTTACAAGGATGACAACAGAACTGAGAGGTTATAACTATCAGGAAACATTTAACAGGCTGGGGGCCTTTTTCTCTCGAGAAGAGAAGGCTGAGGGGTGACCTAATAGAGGTCTTTAAAATTATGAAAGGGTTCGATAGGGTAGGCGTAGAGAAGATGTTTCCACTTGTGGAAGAGACCAAAACCAGGGGCCATAAATATAAGACAGTCCCTAATAAATCCAATAAAGAATTCAGGAGAAACTTCTTTACCCAGAAAGTGGTTAGAATGTGGAACTGGCTACCATATAGAGTAGTTGAGGCAAATAGCATAGATTCCTTTAAGGGGAAGCTAGCTAAGTAGATAAGGGAGAAAGGATAGAAGGATATGCAGATAGGGTTAGTTGAAGTAGGATGGGAGCAAGCTCGTGTGGAGCATTAACACCAGCACGGTCCAGTTGGGCCAAATGGTCTATTTTGTGCTTTTAATTCTATATAATTCTTATCCACAAAACTAAGAATGGCATCAGCTGGAGGCAAAAAGCAGCAGGCTCAGGATGATCCGCAGCTGTGTTTTCTCTGCCATTCAGGTGCTGCCAGTGTGGGGAAAGCTATTGGAGAAGAAAGGACCTCAAACCAGAAGAAGCCATGCTCAGTTAGCAATTGTGATACCACTGGCGGAGGGGACTCCACTAAATGCAATCTCAGACAACCTGAATAGAACGTGATGTGTTATGTAACTCTGTCCTTTCTCATCACAGCCTTATATGCATCACATAAAAGTCCTTCAAGTTAACTTGACAACCATAACTATAGAGTGAACAATATCCTTACAGGTGCAGTCTTTACTCATCTCGATACACACTTTTGTTTTGAAGACGGTTTAAAAAGTTTGCTGGTTTAGCCCATAAAGGGTTCAAGAGCACACTCACTGTATGCTATAAAGAAAACAGGAGTGGTCCTGATGGCAAGATTACAACCTATCAAACTAAGCTGCTTACTGGGAATAAAAATGCAAGCTAGAAATATTTCAGGAAGCCATATTTATTTGAAAGACTGTGCGATATCAGTGAGAACAATGTGGATTTCATAATTGTGAATACAGGCACTGTTATTTTGTAAAAAAAAGTCTAATTGCAAGGTTCAGAATTTTTCTACTGCCCCCTTCCTCTCTCCTTATAAGGAGATCAATAAATGAAATTGATAATTTCCCTTCCCTGAATAAAGAATCTCATTCTGTATTGTTCTGCCTAACCTTTTATGATTATTTTCACCACTGCAATAAATGCTGTCGTTTGTTGATTGTAAGATATGACAATGAATGTTTAACCTCAGTTAAATTCTGCACTAAACATCCAGTTTGTCTTGTTGGTGTAAATGCCAACAATGCTCATTCATCTGTGTAACATCACACAGAAGACAACAGCATGTTCCAGAAGTCATTCACAACAGCAGTGAAAAGGATACTGTACAACTGCCAATAATATATGCATTTACAGCTTTTGGGATGAGGAGCCTGTGCACATACTAATTGTCTGCCAAAGCATCTATGTTTACAGTTCTGGGTAGCAGGGGGTGGGTGCAGAGTACTGCTTGTGCACTGTTTGGACACACCAATATTTCAGTTGCAGGTGTCCTTGCAGTAGATAACCTGGCTCTTTGTCTGTCTCTCTGCTGACCAGATCCTTGGGAGATAGCTGCTCATGGTCGCTGCTAGGTAAGTATGCCAGGGCCTATACATATTGTTAGTGGCATCTTAGCAGGTATAGCCAATCAAGGAATGCTGTCTGCTGAATCTCCCTGGCACGCTTTGTCTCATGCAGTGCCACAGAAGCACTGTAACTGGGGCTCTTCCGAAGAAGCATCCAACACTAAGGTCGGTCAGGCATTCCGTGGTGTAATTGGGGCTGCTGTCCAAGCTTCCTTTGGGATGAGGAGCTTCTGTACATACTAATTATCTGGCAAACCATCTGTGTTTACAGATCTGGGTAGGTGGGCACAGCGTATCCCTCGTGCAGCCTGACCTGTCTGACATTAGCTCCCGAGGTCCTCCACTTCGTATTCCAAATACCTATGATGGGGGTTTGACAATGGGAAACCCATTAAAGGCTGTAATAGTTCTTGGGGCAAAAAATAATCTTGAACAATTGGCACAAAAGTTCATGAGGATCTAAGTGCCAGCAGGAAAAAAAATTGAGAAAAATGGTCAAATCTGACTAAAAGATACAATGTACTTACCTGTTCCCACTAATTCAGCTACCGCCATTGCTGATTCCCTAGCAATGCTGGATGCCCATTTCACATGGAGGTCCTTATAGAAATGACGTCCTGCATGCCAAAATGTCAGGAAATGGTGTGCAGAATGGATTCATCCCCACATGAATATTTAGATGAATTGCCTGCCTGTTTGAGATGGGTGCCTCCTACACCACTGATCCTCAACCCTTGCAAGTTATACTGTGGTGCAAAGTGGGCAGAGTTCCAGCAGGATGGACTTCCCACCCATTTTCTCCTGTTTTTTGCCTCTCCCAAGAGATTACATGACTGCTGGGGAGTGGGAAGTGTCTAGTCACGATGCTCCAGGTATCCAGGCTTGATGGATCAGCTGGTCCTTTCCTGCCCGTCATTTCCGCATGTTCGTATGTACCAGTAACCCAATTTACACTGCTATATTGGCAGTGCATAGTGGACAATCAAGGCTAACATATGAGCAAATTAGTTCAGGTAAGAAAACATAGTGATGTAATGAGTTCGGAAGCTGTATTTAGACCATTGAACACTGAATCCATTCTCCAGCAGTCTGTGAATATAACTGTGTTGTCTCTGCTGCCTGTAGAGATTCTGAATGAAATGAGTTTGGGCAGCGTTAACTCGGCCCTTATTGGACATCTACCCATAGCATAAAACAGTCAATAATTTAGAAACATTTGCTATACAGTTGATGGTCTCACCACATAATTGGATCTCCTTTTACTCTTTAATGGAAAAAAACACGTTCCCTTAAAGTTGAAATATTTTAATTAGGTCTAGGCAAAAGGCTGGCTCTATCCCATAAATGATTCAGGTCCCAATCTAGATCAGAATAGGATGAAGTGCTGTATGTTGTCACAGAAAACTAGAAATATTGTTTATTTCCAAGCAGGGCTTTAAATTGTGTGGGCAAGAAAAATGTCCAGCCATGATTTTCAGTGGTCTAAGTATTTCCCCATGCATCTGAAAATTGAATTCTAAAGTGTGTATACCAAGTGTAAATTAAATAAGGAAAAGTGCAAATTTAGAAAAACTTAATGGGGTAATTTTGACTTTGGGTGATAGTGTAAAACGGGCGATATCGATTCAGCCGCCCGTTATACATTTCTCCCGATTTTCATGTCCATCTAACTCATTGAGTTTATAACAGGCGGCTGAATCAATAGCGCCCCTTTTACACAATCACCCAAAGTCAAAATTACCCCCAATTCGTCTCTCCGGTGAAGCCCATGGAAAAGCTGTCAACATGATGCGTGCTGGCTAGCCACCAGATAATCTGCACACCTTCTGTTCAAGAAATATCCAATTTGCTGAGCTCAATTCTCCCCCAAGTCTCGGGCAGGTACCTTTTCCATCTTTGCTGCCATGGAAGAGTTGGCACAGTAACTGTGCAAACTCACATGCCATCCCTCCACCTATGAATTTGTGGAGTACAGTGAATAGCGTTCTTACCTCTGAGTCAGAAGGTCGTGGGTTCAAGCCCCATTCCAGAGACTTGAGCACATAATCCATGCTGACACTACTAGTGCAATACTGAGGGACTGCTGTACTGTCGGAGCTGCCGCCTTTTCGATAAGATGTTAAACCGAGGCCCTATCTGCTCTCTCAGGTGGGCATTAAAAATCCCATGGCACTGTTCGAAGAAGAGCAGTGCAGTTCTCCAGGTGTCCTGGCCAATATTTATCCCTGAACCAACATCACTAAGAAAACAGATTACCTGGTAATATAGCTCATTGATATTTGTGGGACCTTGCAGTGCACAAATTGGCTGCCATGTTTCCTACATTACAACAGAACTACACTTCAAAATATTTCATCGGTTGTGAAACTCTTTGGGATATCCCAAGGAAATAAAAGGCGCTATATAAATAAAAGTTTTATTTCTTAACACGTTCCTGTATCCATTCATTGTAAAAAGGTAGAAAGAACTATTTTTCAAATGATTGGATTATTCACCTAAACCAGTCATCTTCTTTGATCACTGCACTCCACACACTCATGAGGTGGGGAGGGTAGCATTAGAGTTTGCACAGTTCCATGGCAGCAAGGACAGAAAAAGTATCTGCCCAAGACTGAGAGAGATATGTGTTCAACTTTCCCCTAACAGTTAGGTGAAGGTGTGCAGATTATCATGTGCTGACATGCATGTATTTTGTATTAAGCAGATTGTACCTCAACTCCTCCGGGGTGCTCATCCTACCAGTTGATACTGCGCCAGAAATACAACCAGTAAGCTCATCATATTCTAGGCTCAAATGCCAAAAGCTTTGTGCATGTAGAACACTTCAGGGATTGTCTTAGTTCTGTTAACTTCGCAATGGACAACCCTTCATGCAGGTCTTCTAACTTGCAATCAGGTACATGAAATGTCTGAATGGAATCCCCAATCCCAAGAGAGCAGATCCTGTATGTTAAAGAGGGTTAATAAAGAAAAAAAGTTGTGAAAACAGCAACAGAAAACTAAAGTAAATAAAATTATACTGAAGTAGAAAGAACTAAAATTGGAATTACCAAAGAAAGCAACAAAGATAGTAATTGGAACAGAAACAAGTAAATAATAGAATTCAATCATAGTTATGTTCTATAACTGTAATACTAACACATTTGTTTCAATTAGTATGTAAAGAGAGATTGACTGGCCAAGCTACGTTAGCTGCCCAGTTACTAATAAAAACATATCCCTATTACTCAGAGAATGTTTATCACATGCGACTCTATGGTTGTTACTCACATGCTTCAATACAAGAATTTTTGAATGACAAGTGTAAAGAGATGGACGTTTTTCTCTTGGCTATCAAAGGTTGGAAGTCTCAACCTTGGTTTACTAAAGGGCAGAAATGTCTGAGTCAAATGCACATGCTCTGCAGAAAGGAGTCTCGCAGAAGGTTTTTCAATATTTTACATAAGGACATAAGAAATAGGAGCAGGAGTAGGCCAATCGGCCCCTCGAGCCTGCTCCGCCATTCAATAAGATCATGGCTGATCTGATCCTAACCTCAAATCTAAATTCATGTCCAATTTCCTGCCCGCTCCCCGTAACCCCTAATTCCCTTTACTTCTAGGAAACTATCTATTTCTGTTTTAAATTTATTTAATGATGTAGCTTCCACAGCTTCCTGGGGCAGCAAATTCCACAGACCTACTACCCTCTGAGTGAAGAAGTTTCTCCTCATCTCAGTTTTGAAAGAGCAGCCCCTTATTCTAAGATTATGCCCCCTAGTTCTAGTTTCACCCATCCTTGGGAACATCCTTACCGCATCCACCCGATCAAGCCCCTTCACAATCTTATATGTTTCAATAAGATCGCCTCTCATTCTTCTGAACTCCAATGAGTAGAGTCCCAATCTACTCAACCTCTCCTCATATGTCCACCCCCTCATCCCCGGGATTAACCGAGTGAACCTTCTTTGTACTGCCTCGAGAGCAAGTATGCCTTTTCTTAAGTATGGACACCAAAACTGTATGCAGTATTCCAGGTGTGGTCTCACCAATACCTTATATAACTGCAGCAATACCTCCCTGTTTTTATATTCTATCCTCCTAGCAATAAAAGCCAACATTCCGTTGGCCTTTTTGATCACCTGCTGCACCTGCATACTAACTTTTTGATTTTCTTGCACTAGGACCCCCAGATCCCTTTGTACTGCAGTACTTTCCAGTTTCACGCCATTAAGATAATAACTTGCTCTCTGATTTTTCCTGCCAAAGTGCATAACCTCACATTTTCCAATATTGTATTGCATCTGCCAAATCAATTTTATGACACAATTGCTTTTATATACTTACAACTACAATTGTTCAACATTAAATCAAAACTAAGATTGCACAAAAGGTACTAGATACAAGCTGATAAGGATATCCTTTTACCTCCTGCCTCCAGTGCAATTAAGGCTTACTGATAAAGTGTATTGCTTTAGAGCTTTAGTTCAAGCTTTAATAATGATCTTATGCAGGTTTCACTGTAGTAAATCAGAAATCTTTCACTTTCTAGGTTGTCTGGAGCAATATCACTTTTAATGAGGAGAGTTCAAGACACAGTTAACAAATTTAAACTTACTAATCAAAAAAAATTGAACATAACATTTTTGTTATTAATAACATATGGGTGCATACATCAAGAAAAATACAATTAACATATAGATTCCAGTGTCTCTGTTCCTAATTTTACAGACCACGTGACCAGTATCCAGTAATTAGCAATAAACCGCCATCAAACCCTCCAGTATAAATATGCATACAAGGGAGGCAACACTGCACAGCAAGTTGGAAATACAGTAGTGTTTACCACCTACTGCAATCAACAGAACAAGAGCGAAGTGCAAAATCAAGTCTCTCTCAACACCTGCAACAATTACAAGGTTGGTACGCATTAGATTTGGAAAAACTCTGAAATGCAACTTAATGGGTAATGTAAATAGTTTACTTAGTATTTAACAGCTGTAAATTTCTGAAATAGAATCAATTATTTCGGTGACCTGTTGCTTGCAATAACACTGGATCACTGCTGCTGACTTGCACATTCTACATGAGGTCGATCTCACAATGTTAATTGTAGTTTGTGGTTTCAGGTAGGTCTTGGGATTTTAGAGCTTTTAGTCCAGTCTTGTCCACTGTAAAAAGTTGCTGAACACTTTATGACAGCCACCAATTAAGAAGCCTCAAAGGGACAAAAATTAGAAACAGATCAATTTACTTAATGGTTGATAGGTTGCTATAAATTCTGCAATTAATGCCATATAATGAGCTCCTGAACATTTACCTGAGGAAGGAGGAAACCTCCGAAAGCTTGTAGATTTCAAATAAAAATCGTTGGACTATAACTTGGTGTTGTAAAATTGTTTACAATATAATGAAAAGTTGATGATCTGCAAAAATTATTTTAGATACCAGTGACGAACTAAGGCTGCAAAATGGATTGTAGACTTCCCATTGTGATGATGTTGATGATGATTCTATGGTGTACACATTTCTCTTATGGTAAGTAATGAACTTCTTATCACCTTACTTAAAATATATTCTGACGATATCTCCAGTTTAACTTAGTGAACTCTTAATGTATTTCAGCTCAGTCTCCAGACAGATGTCAATGTAACAAGTTCATAAAGTCTGTGAAGCCCAGTCAGATTGTGAGCTACTCAATAACCCCGCAAACAATCAACTGCAAAACCCGTGAAATTCAGTGAGTACCATTGAACATGCGAGAACATCACCCATTAAAATGTAAATTAAAAACAACAAGACATTTGGATTGCAAATTCAGATGGTTGTAAATACGAAATGTTTTCAGCTTTGAATCCCGAGATGTGCGTGAACATTTGATACATTATCCTAGAAAACGTGTATATTGTGAAAGGTGGAAAAGGCTGTACATTGGAGCACCAACATGTGGTGCCTGAGTGCTCAGGTGTGGTTCTGATTTCCCTACTCTGTTAAATACATGATCTAAGCTGCTGTAGAGAGTCACTGAGCAGAATCAGGAACCTTGTACAATATGCTGTGGTTTCTGACTCCAGACTCAGAGTAGTAACAAGACACACAAGATGCTATTACATTGTTGCATGATGATCCTTGGATGATGCACAAGCACAATGGCTAAAAATAAAGAGCAAAGCTAGTTTAAATCCCCAAAGTACAGATTTTTGGATTCTAGACACTAGAATCAAGTACAATCAAGCAATCAGTAATGGTGAGGATACTGATTGAAACAAGTGAATGTAAGTTCATACCACAAAGGTGCCCACAATGCAGCACAAATTGACAATCTGACTCGGAGGGGCCATAAGGCCGTCTGACGTGGAAAATGGAAACATTAAACCACGTTGAACATATTACCAGTTAAAACTGGAGCTTGAGATTTAGCTTCAAAAATCTGACAAATGAAGGATTAAGGGAGCCAGATCTGATCCCAATCTTCTGACCAACGCTCATCTCTCTGAACAGCAGGAACATAAAAAGGTCTTCCTCTCTCCCATCACATACCCTTAATACATTTCTCCTCAGATTACTTTTCACTACAAACACAGAATTTGGTATTAAACCAGGTGAAACAACAGATCATTTATTTATTATTTCTTTTTAAGAGCAATTGATAGCATTTACCTCTGTTATCCTGTCTCCAGCTGTAAATAACATCTTAATGGCTCACTTATCATAACAATGATGAAATTGAATAGGCAAGTACAGAAGAACACTTTGTACCTCCATTTTTAAAGGTTTGTAAACCAAATCGAAATGGAAAACTAAATGTAGGTTATCTCAAATAAACGCAAAATAGCCCAACTGGCAAGATTTCAGGTTTACAATTTATTTGAGATCCAACACATACCATTATAGTTTTATTACTGGTTTATTCATTACTTGCACTTATCATTGATGGTACATGCAAAATGCTTTCCAATTTTGCCCACTTTATTTAGATCATTACCTGAAAATTCAAACATCATCTATGTGTGATAAATTTGTTAGACTCTGTATCTTTGTTGGAAAGAACCACTGTATCGTTAATGTAACATAAAGGCTTTACCACCTGGGAATGGGGTAGCCCCTTTGTGAGGTTTTAGCACTCCAGCTAGTTAATTAATTAGCTACTCGGTTGGGATAGTCTGGGTTAAGCCTCTTGTACAATTACTGCCTTTATATAATCCTGATTAGATGACATGAAAGTTCCTGGCTTCCTACAATGGTCCTTCCATCCAACAATCATCATAATTCGAACCAAGATAAAACATAGAAAAACTGTAGATAAGCCACTAATGGTGTCTTTTTTTTTTAAAAAAAGAGTTAAACTGAGCGATGAGAAAATGATGTCTTGTCTTAATCCAAACGAACAGCTGGCAAAGCGACTGCTCTTCTGTACGCAAAAGTAAGTGGAAAGTGTTTCCTTGCTATGGCACATTAATGATCTGACTTTAATACTAATAGGATTAGATTTCGATTCATGAGGCATTGGCACCAGCCCGTCCCAATGAACGTTCCATTGGGACGGGCTCCACTTAAACCGGGCAGTGTAGTGATTTGGGTAAAGATAAGCAGAGTGTGGCAGGAAGGGACAGAGAGTTTAATGGTAATAGTGCATTAGAGAATAAGGTCAAAGCAGGGAAAAACGGTAAAAAGTTAAAATTAAAGGCGTTTTATCTGAATACATGAAGCATTCGTAACAAGCTAGACGAATTAGTGGCACAAATAGAGATTGAAATAGGGTGTGATCTAATAGCCATTACAGAGACATGGGGCATGATTTTAACATTGAACAACGGGTGGGTTGGGGGCGGGGGGCATTCTAAATCGCAACCATTTCAGACCTGCCCCCCAACCCGACCATATTCGGTTTTCACCGGGGGGGGGGGGGGGGGGGGGGGGGGGGTCGCCAACCCGCTCCCAGGAGGCGGGTTGGTGACTAAACCTTTCAAGGAGGCTGCGGGCCTTCATTTTTGCAGAATTTGCAATTTCAACCCTGGGGGCCAGGATTCCTGGGCCTTCCCCTTCTAGCCACGTGAAAGCCACTATGATAGAATTTAACATTGAGTTTGAGAGTGACATACTTAAGTCTGAAACTAGAGCCTTAAACTTAAATAAAGCCAATTACATAAGTACGAGGGACGAGTTGGCTAAGGTAGATTGGGAAATTAGATCAAAAAGGTATGACGGTAGATAACAATGGCAAATCAAATTAGCAAAGGCAGTCTGGACAAATCAAATTAGCAAAGGCAGTCTGGAGGACAAGTTCATGGAATGCATTCGAGACAGTTTCCTAGAATACATCATTGAACCAATCAGTGCTTCCTCCAGGCCCGAGCCTACCTGTAACAATCCCCCAACGATGGTGGACACCCCCCCCACCAACGATTGCAGATCCTCATGATGACCCCGCCCCAACGATCACGGACCCCCGCGATGACCCCTGCCCCAACGATCGCGGACCCCCGCGATGATCCCCGATCCCTTTCCCCATGACTGACTTCCCCCCACCCTCCCCGTGACCTCCATGGCCACCGGTGCCCCCATGCCCATCCGTGTCCCCGTAACCACCAGTGCCCATCAGTGTCCGATGCCCACCCATGTCCCCACCCATCCATAGAATCAAAGACTTACCTGAAGACTTACCCGAACACGTCCTCTCCCTGGCTGCTCTCCCATCCGACTGAGACCAGCCTGTCAATCAAGCCGATCAGTCGGACAGCAAACAGACAAAAAAAAAACGTCCTTACATGAAAATCATAAGGACGAGTTTCCCGTCCGCAGTTTGACCCCCCCTTCCCGGCTCGGTGTCAAAATCATGCCCATGGTTGCAAGGTGACCACGGTGGGAACTCAATATTCCAGGGTACTTGATGTTTCGCAAATACAGGCAGAATGGAAAAGGGGGGGGGGGTAGCCCTGATAATAAAGGATGACATAAGGACAGTGGTGAGAAAGAACCTTGGCTCGGAGGATCAAGAAGTAGAATTAGTATGGGTGGAAATAAGAAATAACAAGGGGTTGAAAACACTGGTGGGAGTAGGCCCCCTAACAGTCGCTATACCGTTGGACAGAGTATTAATCAAGAAATAATAGGAGCTTGTAACAAAAGTAATGCAATAATCGTGGGGGCCTTCAATCTTCATATAGACTGGACAAATCAAATTAGCAAAGGCAGTCTGGAGGACAAGTTCATGGAATGCATTCGAGACAGTTTCCTAGAATACATCATTGAACCAATCAGGGAACAGTCTATTTTAGATCTTGTACTGTGTAAGGAGACAGGGTTAATTAGTAATCTCACTCTAAAATATCCTCTGGGGAAGAGTGATCATACTATGATAGAATTTAACATTGAGTTTGAGAGTGACATACTTAAGTCTGAAACTAGAGCCTTAAACTTAAATAAAGCCAATTACATAAGTACGAGGGACGAGTTGGCTAAGGTAGATTGGGAAATTAGATCAAAAAGGTATGACGGTAGATAACAATGGCAAACATTTAAAGAAATATTTCAATATTCTCAATGAATATACATTCCACTGAGAAATAAAAACTCCATGGGAAAAGTGATTCACCAGTGGCTATCTAAAGAAGATAAGGATAGTATTAGATTAAAAGAAGATGTTGCGAAGAAGAGCAGTAAGCCTGAGGATTGGAAAAGTTTTAGAAACCAGCAAAGGATGACCAAAAAATTGGTTAAAAAAGAGAAAATAGAACATCAAAGTAAACTAATAAGAAATATAGAATCAAATTGTAAGAGCTTCTACAAGTATGTAAAAAGGAAGAGAGTAGCAAAAGTAAATGTTGGCCCCTTGGAGGCTGAGACAGGAGAATTTATAATGGGGAATAAGGAAATGGCAGCGACGTTAAAGAACTATTTTGTATCTGTCATCACAGTAGAAGACACAAAAAGCATACCAGAAATAGCGGGGAACCAAGGGGCTAATGAGAATGAGGAACTTAAAGTAATTAATATCAGTAGAGAAAAAGTACTGGAGAAACTAATGGGACTAAAAGTCGATAAATCCCCTGGACCTGATGACCTACATCCTAGAGTTCTAAAAGAGGTGGCTGCAGAGATAGTGGATGCATTGGTTATGATCTTCCATAATTCCCTAGATTCCAGCAGATTGGAAGGTAGCAAATGTAACCCCACTATTCAAGAAAGGAGGGAGAGAAAACAGGGAACTACAGGCCAGTTAGCCTGACATCAGTAGTCAGGAAAATGCTGGAATCCATTTTTAAGGAAATGTTAACAGGACACTTAGAAAATCATAATATGATTAGGCAGAGTCAACATGGTGTTATGTAAGGGAAATTGTGTTTGACACACTTAGAGATTTTTAAGGACGTAACTAGCAGGGTAGATGAAGGGGAACCAGTGGATGTAGTATATTTGGATTTTCAAAAGGGAGTCAATAAGGTGCCACATAAAAGGTTGTTATGCAAGGTAAGGGCTCACGGGGTTGGGGGTAATATATTAGCATAGATAGATGATTGGTTAAGGGACAGAAAAGAGAGTAGGGATGAACGGGTCATTTTCAGCTTGGCAGGTCGTAACTAGTGGAGTGTCGCTGAGTACTTGGGCCTCAGCTGTTCACAATCTATATTAATGACGTAGTTGAAGGGACTGAGTTTAATGTATCCAAGTTTGCTGACGATACAAAGCTAGGTGGGAAAGTAAGCTGTGAGGAGGACACAGAGTCTGCAAAGGGATATAGACAGATTAAGTGAGTGGGCAAGAAAGTGGCAGATGGAGTATAATGTGGGGAAATGTGAGGTTATTCACTTTGGTAGGAAGAATGGAAAAACAGAATATTTTTTAAATGGTGAGACACTATTACATGTTGGTGTTCAGGGAGATTTGGGTATCCTCTTACGAGAAACACAGAAAGTTAGCATGCAGGTACAGCAAGCAATTAGAAAGGCAAATGGCATGTTGGCCTTTATTGCAAGGGGGTTGGAGTACAAGAGTAAGGAGGTATATTACAATTGTACAGGGCTTTGGTGAGTCCTTACCTGGAGTACTGAGCACAGTTTTGGTCTACTCATCTTAGGAAGGATATTCTTGCCTTAGAGGCGGTGCAACGAAGGTTCACTAGATTGATTCCTGAGATGAGAGGGTTGTCCTATGAGAGAGATTGAGTAGAATGGGCCTATACTACCTGGAGTTTAGAAGAATAAGAGTTGATCTAATTGAAACATTCAAAAAGATTCTGAGGGGGCTTGACAGGGTAGATGCTGAGAGGTTGTTTCCCCTGGATGGAGAGTCCAGAACTAGGGGGCATAGTCTCAGGATAAGGGGTCGGCCATTTAAGACTGAAATGAGGAGGAATTTCTTCACTCAGAGGGATCTGAATCTTTGGAATTCTCTACCCCAGAGGGCTGTGAATGCCGAGTCGTTGAGTATGTTCAAGGCTGAGATCAACAGATTTTTGGACTCTAGGGGAATCAAGGGATATGGGGATCGGGCGGGAAAGTAGCGTAGAGGTCGACGATCAGCCATGGTCTTATTGAATGGTGGAGCAGGTTCAAGGGGCTGTATGGCCTGCTCCTGCTCCTATTTCTTATGTTCTTAGGATATTAAGAACTGAAACCAAAGGTAATGTTAAATTTAAACAGTGCATAGTGTTCATAATCCATTCTATCTTTTAAGTGAGTTTACTGATGTAGATTATAACAAAGGCTTAATGTGCTGATCAGGGTTTATAAAGGATGTAATTCCATTGCCTATCATTGAATGTTACTAAACAGAAACAAGTCACTTGCCCCATCATTACACAGGTGTATTTCTCCACGAGTTACACGGGACTCCACCTAGTCTATTCCCACGCTCCTGTTCATATCACATACCATTTAATATTCCTCTTTTACAAGCAAAGAATGCATTGAGACAGGGAATTCCACATTCTAACCAGCCACTCTGAAAAGGACATGTTTTTCTAAACTCGTTAATTCTTCTGATTTACAAAAAAGTACAATGGAGGAAGAATTAACTACTCTTGTAACAAAGTTACAAAATTATTTATTTTCCTTGTGATCTGGTTTCTTGATTATCAGGATCTCCATAAACTTCAGAGTCAATCTGCTAATCGTCTTCATACTGCAGCTCATTCAAACAACAGAACAGAACTTAACTTTTTTTCGAAATGTCCAGCTGTTTGTACAAGAGATTTAGACATGATTGGAGTATGAAAAGCCAGATAACTGGTTAATCCAATGACCTAACACGCTGGTGCAGTCGGAAAGGGTGATTACACAAAGATATTCCAGTCATGAAGTTCTGCTCTTGAATGGGAAACAATTTGGCACTTTAGAATTTTATGCTTCGACAAGTACGCACTTAGCTGAATTAAAATGAATTACAGCAATTGTTTGGGAAACCAAGGCAGAGAGAAAAGAAGCAAGTGGTCAACCTTAAGGTACTTTTTCAAAGTGCTGCAGATTACACCATGTTATGGATATATATCCACAGTGAACAATGAAAAAAAAGTGCTACAGTACTACAAGTCCACTGAATCGCCAGATTGGGAACATCTGGTGAGGTACAAAAGACTAATACACTTTTAGCAGCTAAAATTGATAATTGACCCAGCAAATGTGAAAGAGGAAGAGATTAATTATGTTTATTTCACCAGTATTCATTACTCGCTACAGTATATTTACACTATCAAAAGATTAAATTGCTGGGTTTTTTTCCCCGTGGAGGGTTCTCTGTAGTATATTAATCAGAATTAATTAGTTGCCCTTCCTCTTTCTCCCCCCACACACCGTCATTGAGTGAAATCATTTCCCACTCAAAGGATCACAAGGTAAATTAATTAATTTTTAACCTTTGTTGCAAGGACAGTTGGTCACCAACAGAAAGTACGTGATGTTGGGGCATTCTTTCCTTCAAATGGAAAACACTGCGAGAGTAACTGTTCGAGGCTCCACTGGCCCAAATGCAGATAGGAAATAGGGTTTTAACACACCAGCCCCAATTCTGCAGGCCACGTTTGCCTCAAGCAAATTGCAGCTGTTGATTATTACTAATATCAGTACCAACAAAAACAGACTAACTCATCATTTATCTCATTGTTGGCCAGCAGCAGCACTTTACAAAATGACCCCGTACATTTCAATTCATTCCTTTACACAATTCAGTGATTTTAGAGTCATTAAAGCTCTTTCATCTGTGTAATCCAATAATCTAATCAATAATCCAATGAGTCTAAGGTGCTTTTTCACAAGATCACATGATAATTATGGATGAGGAAGGACATTCATCCCATCTTAATTTATCCATCGGGAAAGACACTAAAGTCGACTTACTGCAGTTTCTTAAATTATTCCAGGGGTTTTACCTGTATAACTCTCTCTGAAAGTCTATTCCATACACTGATCACTCTTTGTGTAAAGAAAATCTTTCTGCTATCAGTCCTAGTTTACCTTTTACTAGTTTGAAAACGAGTCCCCTCGTCCCACTCTCCCAATTTAATTCAACATTCCAGATTTACCCCTTCCCATTCCTTTATCTATCTTGTGTACCTCTAGGAGATCACCTTTCAGATGCTTCCCTTTAGTCTGAAAAGCTTAAGTTTCTCCAGTCTTTCCTGATAATTCAGACCTGTGGCACTAAGGATCAGCCTCGTGGCTATTCTCTGTGTTGCCTCCAGTACTCGAATGTCTGCCTTATTTCTTGATGACCTGAACTGGACACAGTATTCAAGATATGATCTGACCAGAGGACTGTACAGTTGGATCAAAACTTCCTCTGATTCACATTCTACTGTTCTGGTTGTGTAGTTCTACCTTATATTGGCTTTATTGATTGTTGCTTTGCATTGGTTGGATGTTCAAAGATTCCTTGGTCTCTTTCAACTTCAACCATAGCCATTTCAGAGGATCACATGTGTGAAACCTAAAAAATACTCATAGCAAATGGGTTAATCTGTTGGAATACAATACGTGAATAATGACTCCTAAAAAACATTGACCTTATATTTGGTGTGTGTTGTTTCTTAGTTTTCTATTGTTTTGTTTCAGGTATGGAAAGCACCCCAGAGCAGAGGAGATATGTCTTTGCAGGCTCAAAAATTACCCAAACACAAAGAAATGCCATTGCAAACTAAAAGGTTCACATGTACCAATCTAAGGTCTCTGAATAAATAGAAACAATATGATGAATGCAATCCATGGTGTACACACATTTTGATCAAGAAAAATAAAGCAACAATTCTTCATTAACTAATGCCTTTCATTCATGTAATATGTACTGGAAATACACAGTGATGACCTGCAAATTATTTCTCAATCAGCTTTCACTAATGATGTGGAGATGCCGGTGATGGACTGGGGTTGACAATTGTAAACAATTTTACAACACCAAGTTATAGTCCAGCAATTTTATTTTAAATTCACAAGCTTTCGGAGGCTACCTCCTTCCTCAGGTGAACGATGTGGAAATGAAGTCCTCGAAATGAAGTCGCATTTATAATTCACAGAACAATGCTTGGTGATAACAGACAGTTTTTTCAACTGCCCGTTGCCAAGGCAATCAGTGTGCAGACAGACAGGTGTTACCTGCCAGGTCTCAGAATATACAAATCACCAAAAAAAACAACAAACAAAAAAAAAAGAGATAGAGAGGTAGAAACATAGAAAAGACAGCAACTGACCCGTTATATTAAAAACAGATAACATTTGTTCGCTGGTGGGGTAACGTGTAGCGTGACATGAACCCAAGATCCCGGTTGAGGCCGTCCTCATGGGTGCGGAACTTGGCTATCAATTTCTGCTCGACGATTTTGCGTTGTCATGTGTCTCGAAGGCCGCCTTGGAGTACGCTTACCCGAAGGTCAGTGGCTGAATGTCCTTGACTGCTGAAGTGTTCCCCGACTGGGAGGGAACCCTCCTGTTTGGCGATTGATGCGCGGTGTCCGTTCATCCGTTGTCGCAGTGTCTGCATGGTCTCGCCAATGTACCATGCTCTGGGACATCCTTTCCTGCAACGTATGAGGTAGACAACGTTGGCCGAGTCACAGGAGTATGAACCATGCACCTGGTGGGTGGTGTCCTCTCGTGTGATGGTGGTATCTGTGTCGATGATCTGGCATGTCTTGCAGAGGTTACCGCGGCAGGGTTGTGTGGTGTCGTGGACGCTGTTCTCTTGAAAGCTGGGTAATTTGCTGCGAACGATGGTCTGTTTGAGGTTGGGTGGCTGTTTAAAGGCGAGTAGTGGAGGTGTGGGGATGGCCATAGCGAGGTGTTCGTCGTCATTGATGACATGTTGTAGGCTGCGGAGAACATGGCGTAGTTTCTCCGCTCCGGGGAAGTACTGGACGACAAAGGGTACTCTGTTGGTTGCGTCCCGTGTTAGTCTCCTGAGGAGGTCTATGCGATTTTTTGCTGTGGCCCGTCGGAACTGTCGATCGATGAGTCGAGCGTCATATCCCGTTCTTACGAGGGCGTCTTTCAGCGTCTGTAGGTGTCCATCGCGTTCCTCCTCGTCTGAGCATACTCTGTGTATTCGCAGGGCCTGTCCATAGGGGATGGCCTCTTTGACGTGGTTAGGGTGGAAGCTGGAAAAGTGGAGCATCGTGAGGTTGTCCGTGGGCTTGCGGTAGAGTGAGGTGCTGAGGTTCCCGTCTTTGATGGAGATTTGTGTGTCCAAGAAAGAAACTGATTCTGAGGAGTAGTCCATGGTGAGCTTGATGGTGGGATGGAACTTGTTGATGTTATCGTGTAGTCTCTTCAGTGATTCTTCGCCGTGGGTCCATGGAAAGAAAATGTCGTCGATGTATCTGGTGTATAGTGTTGGTTGGAGGTCTTGTGCAGTGAAGAAGTCCTGCTCGAACTTGTGCATGAAAATGTTGGCGTATTGGGGTGCGAATTTGGTCGGGTCTGCGGGTAACCGTCTGTAGTGTTCCTGGTTGTCCAGTTGTCGGTATGCTTCTTTGCAATAGTCCGTTCTGTTCTGTATGACTATGGCTCCTCCTTTGTCCGCTGGTTTGATGACGATGTTGCGGTTGGTCTTGAGAGCGTTGATGGCGTTGCGTTGTGCTCGGGTGACATTCTGGACTGTCTTCTGAGTGCGGCTGATGAATCTGGCATTGACGCATTTCCTGACAGCTTGAGCATACATGTCCAGCTGAGGGCAGTGACCCTCTGGAGGAGTCCAGTTTGACTCTTTCCTCTTCGGTTGCTGTACCGCGGATCCCTCTGTCTGCTGTTCCGGATCGTCGATTGTCTCATTGGGTTCGCTGCTGAAATTTTGTGGTTTGTGGTAGATAACTTGGTGTTGTAAAATTGTTTACAATTGTCAACCCCAGTCCATCACCGGCATCTCCACATCATGACTACCATCGACACCACAAACTGCCGGCTCACAGTGGAAAGGATATCCAAGAAGATCGCGCATTTAGACACTCGCTATGGCCATCCCCACACCTCCACTACTCGCCTTTAAACAGCCACCCAACCTCAAACAGACCATCGTTCGCAGCAAATTACCCAGCTTTCAAGAGAACAGCGTCCACGGCATCACACAACCCTGCCGCGGTAACCTCTGCAAGACATGCCAGATCATCGACACAGATACCACCATCACACGAGAGGACACCACCCACCAGGTGCATGGTTCATACTCCTGTGACTCGGCCAACGTTGTCTACCTCATACGTTGCAGGAAAGGATGCCCCAGAGCATGGTACATTGGCGAGACCATGCAGACACTGCGACAACGGATGAACGGACACCGCGCAACAATCGCCAAACAGGAGGGTTCCCTCCCAGTCGGGGAACACTTCAGCAGTCAAGGACATTCAGCCACCGACCTTCGGGTAAGCGTACTCCAAGGCGGCCTTCGAGACACACGACAACGCAAAATCGTCGAGCAGAAATTGATAGCCAAGTTCCGCACCCATGAGGACGGCCTCAACCGGGATCTTGGGTTCATGTCACGCTACACGTTACCCCACCAGCGAACAAATGTTATCTGTTTTTAATATAACGGGTCAGTTGCTGTCTTTTCTATGTTTCTACCTCTCTATCTCTGTTTTTTTTTTGTTTGTTGTTTTTTTTGGTGATTTGTATATTCTGAGACCTGGCAGGTAACACCTGTCTGTCTGCACACTGATTGCCTTGGCAACGGGCAGTTGAAAAAACTGTCTGTTATCACCAAGCATTGTTCTGTGAATTATAAATGCGACTTCATTTCGAAGCTTTCACTAAGGCATCACAATTATTAGCATTTCAATATAAAAGTAATACTTATCAATGGTACTGAGCATACAGCAGCAACAGCTATTATAGACCCAGAACTAAGTAAAAAAACTACTACACAAAATGATATAATAAAAGTAAGGTGTCCTGATTCATAGAGTCATACAGCACAGAAAGAGGCCATTCAGACCATTGTGCCTGTGTTAGCTCTTTGAAAGAGCTATCCAATTAGTCCCACTCCTCTGCTTACTGTGCTGCTGCTGACAGCAGTGTGTTAACACAATGTAAACAGAACTGGACTCGCCACTGGGACTGCCATGATTTCCGGCCACTGAGAGAATAAGTGGCTCAGCCACTCATGAATCAGCAAAGCAGTTTTGTGTTTGCCCATCTCCAAGCACCTTCCCCACAGCCATTTGGGAAGATAGGACATTCAAAAAGACAGTCATGAATCACACCTTAAAAGTAACTGTTCACAAGCTTGTGCATACTCAGTTTTTAAAAATGTTATCCTGGCTTCTGAGGAAATTTCCCTTCAACACATTACAGGGCCTGAGCTGCTGTCACAGGAGCATTTCCTAAAGTGAAAGAAAGAATTTTGATTTATACAGCGCCGTTCACAGGATGTCTCAAAGAACTTTACAGCCAATGCAGTACTTATTGAAATGTAGTCACTGTTGTAATGTAGGAAACGTGGCATCCAACTTGCGCACAGCAAGGTCCCACAAACAGTAATGAGATAATGCCAGATAATCTGTTTTAGTGACGTCAGTCGAGGGATAAATATTGGCCAGGACACGGAAACGTCCTCTGCTCTTCTTTGGAATAGTGCCATGGGATCTTTTATGTCCACCTGAGAGGGCAGATGGGACCTTGGTTTAACATCACATCCAAAAGATGGCACTCCCTCAGTATTACACTGAAGTATCTGCCTAGATTATGTGTTCAAGTCCCTGCAGTGGGACTTGAACCCACAAACTTTGACTCAGAGGCGAGAGTGCTACCACTGAACCATGGCTGACACTTGTTCTACAAATTACAAAGTGGTTCTGCAAATGTAACACGCCAATCACCAGGATAGCTGCAGCCATCAAAAAATGAATATAATTCAGTAAAATGAATGGAAGGGATGTTTCTATTACAGAACACTGAATGTGCTGAACAACACTGCGCATTCTAATTAAAGATTATAAATCTTCATTAAAAGTGAACAGATTTACTATGGAATCGATCAGTTGTGACGCAGACTTTCCTGAAACATTCTATACTCATTTGAAATAAAGCCCAGAAACATAGGCATTTAAAAAAAAAAAGTTTTTACACAATTTACTGGAAAACACGTCTGCTGAAGGATGAATAAGACTCAAAACATTTTGGGAGAAGCATTTCCAATAAGCGTGAAGAAGCCAGTGAAGGAGTTGTCTGAAACAGCTCACCAGCTTGTGTTACAAAGCCTAATGTTATTAACAGGTGCTTGTGAGAGCAAGTGAAGCGAGCAGATCCAAAAACTGGAGTGGATTCCAAAAGACCATTCAACTGTGAAAGTATCAAGGTGCAGAAATTCAAACATCAGGGCCTCTGAACTGCGCTGTGCATGGTCATTGATATATACGCGGCATATAATCCTTTTCTAGCACGTTGTCAAATAAAACCAGGTTATCACTGTAATATAGATCGCATGGTATAATTTTGCGGCAAAAAAAGCAAGCAAATGGGAATGAAATACATAGCTCTGGTAGCGGAACTAGTACTGACACAGTTAACGTGATGCTTCGTTTTGCCAATCGAGGTAAATATAGACTCATCTGACAAATAGTTAAAGCCACATACACTTTGACAGAACACAAAGAGGATTGTGGTTGAAGTTGGAAACACATCTCTAACTCTGGGCAGGGGCAGGGGAGAGGGAGCAAAACTGTGCAGCAACATTTTCTTTTGTAGTGATTAAACAAGGCACTTCTACTTTTTAAACCGTTTTGGTTCGCAGGCCTCCAGTACCAGTAGTTCTGTAGTATCTCATTCAACCAGCCATTGGTCAGCCTAGGTCATCAAGTGTTGATGGGCTAATCCACCCATGTGGAAGCATCAAAGTCAAACCCAATCTGTATGTAGAGAACATATTATATATATATCACAAACACCTTTAAACCCAGTCACAATACAGAAACTTTAAAAGCCAACTGCAGTTAAAATTCATGTCCCAGCCTAAATCGACACAAATGTTGCGAGGTTCTGTCGATTGTCACCAAGATTACAGACTTGAGAGAGGAGCCAAAACACATAATTCAAACATAAATAATGCTATATGCTTGGTTCAGTTACAACTGACAGCTCCTTTTTCAATTGAGTCATCAGTTATTTTAGAATAAAGAGCTCCAGCAATTGTTTCAGGAGCATTTCAGTTCGTTGAATTGTTCAAGTTAGATGAAATCAGTTTGGAAACTTTGAGTTAGGTTAGGTCAGTGTAAAAATTCCCATGTTGCTGAGAAACACAAGAAGCAAAGAATCACAGTGGGGTAGATTTTCAAATTAAGTAAAACTGGCATTGCAAACCAGATCTCCATTATAGAAACTGCCCAATTTTCATTCCTACTGCCGCCAATCTGCACCGAAAGTTTTACACCCGGCCAAGTTGAAAATCTACCCCACTGTGTATATAAAATATTAACTCAAAAGAATAATAATTTAGTTGAAAGATTGCAAACATGTTATGTTTCTTTTGAGGAGCTAGTGTAATTTGTACTGTAAATACTGTACATTACTGCTACTTATTCTCTTGCTATCTGTTGTTAAATAAATTTGCCTGAGTTAAAATCTGAAACAAAGGCTGATGATGTGATTCTCTCACACGTTTTATAGATGGAAGGAAGATCCTGTGGAAACACAGAATAATTACAGTAGCAGAATTAGCAGAAATACTTTTCTGTACATTATCTTGGGGAAGTTATTGAAGGCTTAGCTGAATGTCAGGGCTAGTGGAGATATTCCTGAGAATCATCTATGAAAGTAATCTAAAATATGAAAGCCGAAAAATCTACAGCAAGGTAGGTAGAATCGAATCAATAACATTATCATCAGCAACCATCATTTGGAGAAGGAAATACTGGAAGAGCAACAGGTCATGAGGACATCATGTGTGAGCAGCATGACCACGTTTGATACAAAGCACAATCATTTCCTGCCTTTCTGAATAGTTCCACCAAAACTTTCCATACAAAGGATGATGATTCCATATTTTAAAAAAGTATTTTTGTGAATAAAATGAACATTGACCATGAAAGTGTACAGAGGCCAATAATACCTGCAACATCAACATTACGAAACATGGTGTTAATGTTTAATAGAATTCCAACTCCTGCAGCCCTGTGAAGAATATGGGAATTTCGGCCTCAATTCTAATCATTAATCTACACATTTTGGTATCTCTGCATAGGAAATTTGGGTCACTGCCACAGTCAGCGTTCAACTCAAAGTACAGAATCCACTGCAGAGGAGTTCTACAATATAATATTCAGTTGAACAGACAGGATATTCTTCCCATACAAATACACTTTATTTGCAAAACTTATTAAGAGTAGATGTTCTTCAATTAATAACTATTTAGCACAACATCTTGCTTTGTTCTGTAGATGGCTCAACAAGACTAGAGGAATTTGCAATTAGATGGCAAATAGATTCATAAGATGGATACTACAGACACCTCCTATATTTTGAAGTACATGCTCGGTTGTCAACTTTATTTGATATTGATCTTCCTTTGATCGTTGTCAAAAGTCAAAGGATACCAGGGGTATATATAAGGGAGCATGATCCCAGTACACTAGTTCTTCGGAGGCCATCAAGAAGTGCCGAAAACAGTAAGGGGGGTAATTTTAACTTTCACTGCGAGGCAGAAAATTGATGGTAGCGGATCAGCTGTCCGTTTTACACCCCACTCGAGTTTCCTTTCCATCAAAGGATCGATCGTTCAATATAAACACTGTGATGCTTTAACTTGAGTGTAGTCCCAAGAAGCATATCTCAAGGTCTTTGGTTAATACATTTTGTTTGGCAGAGAAAGCATGTTTGAATCAAGTGTGTACCCAGGGTATGTACTCATAGATTTTTGGGACAATGGCACAATACCTGATGGAGGATTAGTTCATCCTTTAAAATTTCCACTGAATGATGATCACATGATTGTACCAATAGTTCAAATTTATGCATGGAAACAGTTGGCTGTGATGAAACTTCCTTTCTTGTTTAAAAAAACCAAAGCTGAACTCCATTTTGGCTCGAAGCAGAAGCCGGAGAGCTAATTTTCCATAACACTTGGTACCCAATGACTCATTTCCTTTGCCTCTTACAAGTCTGACATTCTTTGGCACATTCTTAAAAATTATTACGACAGGAGATTTTTTTTGAAAAAGGGAAGAGAAGCAGTGTTTTTTTTCCAGACGGTACGTAACACTGAATAGCTCTGCATTTTTGAACAACTCTGGTTTTCTTTTCTGTTATCACTTCTATGACTAAGCAAAATCACCCGGAATATAGAAGATTTTCACTGACATATTTAAAAGTATTTGGATTAGCTCATTCATGCAGTAGTTACAGGAAAATATCATAATCTCCTGAGATATAGAAAAAGAAGAATCTCTAACTAGTCATAACATGAATCAGACTTTTAATTCAATTGTCTATGCTATTACCTGTAAATAACAACAATTTTGTTTTTGGTGTTTCTGAGCTATTTCAATCTTCATCTTTACTCCACACAAACGACTTTCTAGACAAATTATATTTTGAGGCACCAAAGTTACCATAAAACTGTGAAACCCCCTTTACTTCTTCTCAGTCTTCCCCACCTGTTGCAATCGAGAATGTGAAAATTAATTGTTTAAACAGGAGTGAGTCAGTAGTACCTGTTAAAAATCCTGTTTTTCTCCCCTTAGCGTGCTCTATGGCATTTGCCATTTCCAGGCTGAGCAACAAGCTATCGATTCTCGCAGGTTAAACTCACATTGTGCAAAATTAGTGACAAACTATCTGCCCGTTAATTTAACAGAGACGTTTACCCATTTACTTAAGTGGGTGTGACAAAATGAAGCATTTTAGTCTAAGATGTGGCATAGTATTGGCTTCATGAATTCTATCACAATACTTAATAGGCTATAAAACAGTTTCACTCATAAGCCATGTCCCAGCTTAAGTGGTACAGAATTAGTTAGGTTATCTGAGGCTGGTATCTGAGGGAGGATCAAGCCATTCAATTTAAATACAAACATTGCTAGAATTTTTTCAAATACATGTTTGATTGGCAGCACAGTTTTGAATTTGTTGATTTTTTAAAAATCTGCTTGGTCCTGGTAACTTTTTTTTGACGGTATTTAGCAACCTGTCTGATTTGAAGAGAGATAGTTAGGCCAGATAGCTTCGGTAGATGGTGAGGAAAGAGCAAGGAACCGCAATGTAGGAATATTGCTTAATTCAAAAACCAGTAATTATTTTCTATTAATTGAGGAGCCAGCTAAGCTTAACAGCTATTGTTAAAATATATGTTGTGTTCCTGCTACTATTTACTTGTTAATACATTTTGTTAGGCAGAGAAAGCAAGTCTGAATCAAGCATAGTGTTATTTTACTGCCTTCATTGACAAGGAGCTGAAATAGAAAGAAGGAACTTGTATTAATATAGTGCCTTTCACGACCTCAGGACGTCCCAAAGCGCTTTAGAGTCAAAGAAGTACTTTTGAAGTGTACTCACTGTCGTAAATGTAGGGAATCGTGGCAGCCAATTTGCACAGCAATGAGATAATGACCAAATAATCTGTTTTAGTGACGTTTGGTTGAGAGATCTCAGTTCATTCCCTGAGCAGGCTACAAATTTACATAAATGTTTATGCAAGTGAAAATATTCTTTCTGGGATATAGAGAGTTTGGGCTCACCTCTGAGAACAGTTTGAAACACAGAAGCCAAAAATACCTCATATAAAATAAAAAGTTACTCAAAAACATTTTACACCTTCTTTAAAATAGCAGGCAAAGGAATTTCATAAGAATGTATTCGCATGTTTGTTGCTAATATCACCCAACACAATTTCAAGCTGTTGGTTATCAGCTAACACTGCATTATAATCGTGTAAATGTAAGGAGTCTTACAACACCAGGTTATAGTCCAACAGCTTTATTTGAAATCACAAGCTTTCGAAGCTTTCCTCCGTCGTCAGATAAGTGTAGGATTCCATAAAGGTACAGCATATATAGTCAGAGAACAATGCCTGGTAATTACAGATAATCTTTCCAACTGCCCGTTATCTCACCTCGGCAGAGATATAATCAAAGCAATCAAAGGAGTGGAATGGTGTTCAGACAGAGAACCATTACAGACAAGACTACTGAATACACAAACAGCCAGAACACAAAGACAGAGAGAGAGAGAGACAGACAGACACCCGAAAGGCAGAGAAAGAGAGAGTAGTATGAGCAGCCCAGAGGGATGGCAGCAGTTCAATCTTCAAGTTATCTTCCCTCCAACTGAGGAAGTGATTAGTCTCTGATTAGCACCTTCTCCTGCTCAAAGTCTTGACCAAAACAGGGAATTCAACAAATAAGAAACTTTGAATACAAACTTGCATCTTACTATTCTGAGATTCTTCACTTTACAGCAAACATACAGACTCACTCTTTCCAAGATTTGGCTCTCAACTCACAAAATCACTCTCAGCTCTCAAACACTTTGTTTGAAGAACTACAGTAAATTCTGTAGTTGTTCCTTTGAAAAAAATCTAATCTTACTCTGAGAGATAAGTTGTTTCTGATAAATGTTTACAAGTTCTGTAACTTGTGGGTCTGTCCTGCTACTTCCTGCTGTGTGTGTGTGTTTGTGTGCGCGTGTGTGTGTTAATTAATCACAGTGTTTCATTGATACAGTCTCTAATTTTCCACAATTCTCTCGATTTTATTCCACAGCTGTCTCCCTGAGTGCTTAAGATTGATCCTAAGGATATCTTGATTATTGATATGAAACTGTTTATACTAATTGTTAATATTCGACCATGTTCCTGTTTGGATCTGTAATCGGGATACAGTCCTAGGCATACACAAGTGTGTGCACTCTTACGTCCCCTGAGATGGCAAAAATATGAGTTCATCCTGCCTCTGATTTGATTCTGTTGCTGTTCTGTGGGATGGAATGCGACCGTGGCTGAGAATTCTCAAGACCATGTTTTGTGGGATCAGGAATTCCTGCCTGCCTGAAGATAGTGCCAGATGGTGTGGGAGGAAAGGTGGGAGGGGGAAGAATGGAAGAAGGAAGTGTTTCTGAGAAGGGTAAAAAGTGGCTGTTGAGAGAATGGATTGGTCTGTTGAATATAAAGCTGAATGCAACTAATTTTTGCTAAAATTTCTTAAAAATTAATAAATTATCAATTACAAAGTGAAAAAGAATGTTTAAAACTGTGTACAATATTAAATGTAAATATTAAACATGTTCTGGGAGAATAACTGTGCACCAGGGTACCAGGGGCAGCATTTCGGATTCAGTGCACACTTTTGTGGCCAATTCTAAAATGTCCTGCCTACAGCCATAACAACATAAGGAATAGGAGCAGGAGTAGGCCATACGGCCCCTCGAGCCTGCCCCGCCATGGTTGATCTTCGACCTCAACTTCACTTTCCTGCCCGGTCCCCAGAACCCTTGATTCCCCTAGAGTTTAAAAATCTATCTATCTCAGCCTTGAACATATTCAACGGCTCAGCATCCACAGCCCTCTGGGGTAGAGAATTCCGAAGATTCGCAAACCTGTGTGTGAAGAAATTCTTCCTCATCTCAGTCTTAAATGGCCGACCCCTAATCCTGAGACTATGCTCCCTCGTTCTAGACTCTCCAGCCAAGGGAAACAACCTCTCAGCATCGACCCTGTCAAACCCCCTCAGAATCTTGTATGTTTCAATGTGATCAACTCTCATTCTTCTAAACTCCAGAGAGTGTAGGCCCATTCTACTCAATCTCTCCTCATAGAACAACCCTCTCATCCCAGAAATCAATCCAGTGAACCTTCGTTGCACTGCCTCTAAGGCAAGTATATCCTTCCTTAGATAAGGAAACCTAAACTCGACACAGTACTCCAGGTGAGGACTCACCAAAGCCCTGTACAATTGTAGTAAGACTTTCTTACTCTTGTACTCCAATCTCCTTGCAATAAAGGCCAACATGCCATTTGCTTGCTTTACCTGCATGCTAACTTTCTGTGTTTCTTGTACGAGGACACCCAAATCTCTGAGAACACCAACATTTAATAGTTTCTCACCATTTAAAAAATATTCTCTTTTTCTATTCTTCCTACCAAAGTGAATAACCTCACATTTCCCCACATTATACTCCATTGCCACCTTCTTGCCCATTCGCTTAACCTGTCTATATACCTTTGCAGATTCTCTGTGTCTTCCTCACACCTTACTTTCCCACCTAGCTTTGTATCGTCAGCAAACTTGGATACATAACACTTGGCCCCGTCATCTAAGTCATTAACATAGATTGTAAATAGCTGAGGCCCAAACACTGATCCTTGCAGCACTCAACTAGTTAAAGCCTGCCAACTGAAAAAGACCCGTTTATCCCTAATCTCTTGTTTTCTGTCCGTTAACCAATCCTCTATCCGTGCTAATATATTACCCTCACTCCCATGAGCCCTTACCTTGCATAACAACCTTTTATGTTGCACCTTATCGAATGCCTTTTGAAAATCTAAATATACTACATCCACTGGTTCCCCTTTATCTACCCTGCTAGTTATATCCTCAAAAAACTCCAATAAAAGTTTGTCAAACACGATTTCCCCTTCCATGTTGACTCTGCCTAATCATATTATGATTTTCTAAGTGCCCTGTTACTACTTCCTTAATAATAGATTCCAGCATTTTCCCGAGCCATGTGTGTAGTTTATTTAATTCTAATGATTGGTTTCTTGGCATGAGGAATTGTTACTGTTTTATTTACACAAAATTCTCAAAAAAGAGCTATTTTGTTTACAAAGAATTTAACAGATTAGTGTTGTACAGCTGTAAACAGCACAATTATGGGATCTCAATGTGGTCTAAAGAGAGAGAATGACAAGGGGCCAGATTTTGCTGAAAAAAGTGTCTGAACGACACACGCCATTATTAATGTGCAAATCGGCCAGCAACTTGTGGCGAGGAAGAGACACCCCGTGAATTGCGAATCGCCACAAATTGCTGGCCAATTTGCGGCGCTCTGCTGTGAGCTTCAGGAAAGCGGAATCTCGTGTTTAATCGCCCTGTGATTTTCATGAAGTTGCTGCACATTAATTGCCCATTAAACGTGCCACAGGAAGTTACGTCTCGTAATTAACAGCATAAATATCCATTTAGCGACGTGATAATTGTTAACGACTGCCATCAACCTCTTGCCCAGAAAGTAAACAATTATAAGGGTGGTGTCTCATTCCTTCAGGTTGTGAATTATTTTAGGAGATATAAAAATGTGAAATTAAAAAATTTAACAATTTTTTCTTCTTACTTTTCCTTTGTGTCTCTTTTTTCTCTCTCTCTTAATCCAATCATTTTTTCCCTCTCTTTATTTCTCTTTCTGTTCCTAATTTGACATTGAATTGACCCTCTCTAATTCATCCTCCTTCTCAGTCCTTCCTCCAGTTATTTCTCAATCCACTAATCTCAATGATTGAGGAGATACACTGTTTGCCCCGTTGTTCACCAAGGTCCCAGATGTCCTGTTGTCCTCGCTGCACCATTATCAGCTCGCACTTCCACCAACTTTGTGGGCAAAAAAATTTAAAAACCTAAACGTGCAGGAAAAAGTCTAACTAACGGCACGTCACGAGATGTTCTGCTCCAGCAAAATCTGTCCCAAGGAATATACTGACTCCATTAGAACCGTTTTACAGTGCAAACCTTTTCAGTGCAATTGTTCTTCGGCTACAACACACAGACATTCATTACATTAATTGTCTGGAACAGCAGACGTTGTAGAATGTGGTTGAGCTTTTGTAACCGGCTGGGTTGTACAAAACCTGATGGACTCAAACTAACCAGTGGTATCACCGTTACTGTGTAGTACCTTGGTCATCTGGTGTGCCAGAGCTCGGTGGGTTCTGGTTGTATCACCAGGGCTTTGGCTCCAGGTGCCAAGAAAAAGGAGAAGGCCAGGCAGCTCGCTACAATCGCAGCAAGGCATCAACTTCATTTTTTAAATCAGAATATCCTTCTCATTTCATATTTTATTTTATCCTTCTTCTCTCCTGCCTTTCTTGTAGCGCACACCCTGCCTGGCTGAGAGTAAGGGCCAAGACCTGCTCTCAGGCTTCTGCTAAGATTGTTCTGTAGTCTGTCACCAAGAAATGTGCAACAGTATCCTGAACTAGGTGGGCTCCCTGGGTAATCCACACAGCCCCCTTACACTAACATGTGGGATATTAGAGGCATCAATGTGCCTCCCACCAACTATGCCACAGTCTGCTTCACTCTCCTTCTCGCTGACCTATTTTGGCACTCAATCCCGCCCCCCAACCCTTGCCTCAAAATTAAAATTCTTATCCTTGTGTTTAAATCCCTTCATGACATTGCCCTTCTCTACCTCTATAACCTCCTCCAGCCTTGCAAACCACCCACCCCCTCTACCAAACTCTCCATTTCTCTTGACTCCAGCCTCTTCTTCATCTCCCTCTCCCTTTGCCCCATCAATGGTGGGCAGTCCCATCACCTAAGTCTCACTCTCTGGAATTCCCTCCATAAACCCTTCTGCCTCTCCACTTCCCTCTCCTCCTTTAAACCCACCTCTTTGAACAAATTTTTGGTCACCCCTCTATCTCTATTTCTTTGGCGCGAACGCTGTTTTTCCTCACGCCATTGTGAAGTGCCTTCGGACATTGTCCAACATTAAAAAGAAAGCAACAAAGAACTTGCATTATATAGCCCCTTTCACAACCTCAGGGCATCCTAAAGCGCTTTACAGCCAATGAAATACTTTTGAAGTGTAGTCACTCTTGTAATATAGGAAACGTGGCAGCCAATTTGCGCACAGCAAGGTCCCACAACCAGCAATGTGATAATGACCAAATAATCCGTTTTAGTGGTGTTGGTTGAGGGATAAATATTGGCCGGATACTGGGGAGAACTCCCCTGCTCTTCCAAATAGTGCCATGGGATCTTTTACATCCACCCGAGAGGGCAGACGGGGCCTGGGTTTAACGTCTCAGGGTAGTGTCCTTGGTCCAACCATCTTCAGCTGCTTCATCAATGACCTTCCCTCCGTCATAAGGTCAGAAATGGGGATGTTCGCTGATGATTGCACAGTGTTCAGTTCCATTCGCAACCCCTCAGATAATGAAGCAGTCCGAGCCCGCAAGCAGCAAGACCTGGACAACATCCAGGCTTGGGCTCATAAGTGGTAAGTAACATTCGCGCCAGATAAGTGCCAGGCAATGACCATCTCCAACAAGAGAGTGTCTAACCACCTCCCCTTGACATTCAACGGCATTACCATCGCCGAATCCCCCACCATCAACATCCTGGGGGTCACCATTGACCAGAAACTTAACTGGACCAGCCCTATAAATACTGTGGCTACGAGAGCAGGTCAGAGGCTGGGTATTCTGCGGCGAGTGACTCACCTCCTGACTCCCCAAAGCCTTTCCACCATCTACAAGGCACAAGTCAGGAGTGTGATGGAATACTCTCCACTTGCCTGGATGAGTGCAGCTCCAACAACACTCAAGAAGCTCGACACCATCCAAGATAAAGCAGCCCGCTTGATTGGCACCCCATCCACCACCCTAAACATTCACTCCCTTCACCACCGGCGCACTGTGGCTGCAGTGTGCACCATCCACAGGATGCACTGCAGCAACTCGCCAAGGCTTCTTCGACAGCACCTCCCAAACCCGCGACCTCTACCACCTAGAAGGACAAGAGCAGCAGGCGCATGGGATCAACACCACCTGCACGTTCCCCTCCAAGTCACACACCATCCCGACTTGGAAATATATCGTCGTTCCTTCATTGTCGCTGGGTCAAAATCCTGGAACTCCCTTCCTAACAGCACTGTGGGAGAACAGTCACCACACTGACTGCAGCGGTTCAAGAAGGCGGCTCACCACCACCTTCTCGAGGTGAACGAATGAAAAAAAATTCAAAAAATGGCACCTCCGACATTGCAGCACTCCCTCAGTACCGCACTGGACCTTTAACCCAGATTTTTATGCTCAAGTCTCTGGAGTGGGACTTGAACCCATGACTTTCTGACTCAGAGGCAAGGGTGCTATCCACTGAGCCATGACTGAAGGTGCTATGGAAATGCAAGTTGTCATTATTTGTCCTTCAATCACCATCATGCTTCTTAGTTTTCCTTGTCTTAATGGAATATTCTACTCCCAATACTTCATATGATAAATGCACTACCCAGTGAGTCACAAAGGCATGTGGAGACAGGAAGGTGCTGGGGTTAGATCCTGGTCTTATCCCAGCTGGGTAAACCATAGTTGGCCTCAGTTTATTAATTTCTGGTGGTTCATTTCTCATTAGTAAGTGTTCGCTCTTTTCAATTGCTCATGATATTTTTTTTATGTGTGATACAATCGTGACTAACAGATTGGGATTTTCATTCTGAGTTGCCCACAATGTGAATCACAATTCGACAAAAGTAGAATTGTCTTCAGTGAGCTTACTGTGTCACATTTTATTTTTTGGCTGCCTTTAAGCCAGCCTCAAGAATTAATTTTTGCATGCCACCGATGCCTCATGCTTGAGGTTCCCAGTTCTCTTGCAGACTATTGAGAAGGAAATGCCTGAGCAAAGAAACAGCGGTCAGCTGTACAGGTTTTCGGCAATTTTAGATTCATTTTTAATTTACCTGTTTTAAGTTTTGCACCCACTTAAACAACAAGATTAGGCAGCAAAAACCCTTCAGTCCAGAAACCCATCCACTCCATGCAGAACAATAGCCGAAGGAAGGAAATTCGTAAACCTATTAACTGAAACAAACAGAAACTGCAACTAGATTTAGGCCCAGTGCATTGCTCTTTCATTTCTACCCTATTATAATCCATAGCTGACAGAGTGTGAAAAAATATAATTTAAAAAATTGACCAAAATATAGTTCTAATAAAAATCTGAAGAGAAACCAGCGATTGTCAGGTGCAATGCTTTAAATCATAACGATGAACATCTGTACTGAAATAACAGATAAGGAACATAGCACAACATTCAAAAAACATTCAGATTTTTAGAGGTTTTTACAGGCTACACATAAAAAGCTGTGGGGTAAAAATACATTACTGGACTAAAACTTTTCTCTTTCAGGAATACAGGTGCTGATGTCAGTTCACAAGCAGTAGTTAGTTCCCTTACCTTTCTGATGCTCAATTAAATTTAGTTTTAAAATGAACGCATTATGTACTGTTCCCTGCAAAAAAGTTTTAAAGTGTTTACTTCCTGTTCCTTTCAATTTTAATTTTTTAGCTGCAAAGAAACTGGCTAATAGTTGTGAAGATTTCTAAGGTTGATAATTTTAGTCTATTTCTCAAACATTTGCATGAAATTTCTTCATATCACTCGACCTTTACTCACTAAACAATGGGGCTGAAAATCCCGGCTTCACCATTTTTAGTAAAAAGTAGCTGTGAATATGAAATTGCAAAATACAACTTTTTAACTCATCTGTTTTTTCTTTAAAATATAATTAACCCAGATATTAACTTTGGTCTCATTACGACATGCTGCTTTCCTCCGAGTTACATTTTCTGCCATGAACCAATTTGCTTGGTAGGAAAATAAGCCTGCATTTTTGACGGGACTGGTCTTAACTTTAACACTTTAACAGATATTTTTTCATCTCGTAATGTCCGCTAAAAAGCATCTATCTTGTAAAGTAATCACATTAGGACTGAAATACTTTCTTCCCCCACAATAAGCTCTTTCACTCATCTTAGCCACAGAAACAACACTGAGCAAAGACACTCCAGCTTTAAGTGCTTAGTTTGTCTGAGCTCTTCCTTTCGTTGAGCAACAGTGATCTGCATCTCGTGTCTTTCTACAATGAACTTTCCCCCTTTTCTGTGGTCTGCCAATTCTGTGTGGAGACACAGTACTGCTTTGTTAGCTAGAGGCTATGACACGAAGCAGAGAACTCATTTCAACAACTATAGAGTGTTGCAGGATGATTTCATTTTACTTAATTTATAAGAACATAAGAAATAGGAGCAGGAGTCGGCCAATCGGTCCCTCGAGCCTGCTCCGCCATTCAATAAGATCATGGCTGATCTGATCCTAACCTCAAATCTAAATTCATGTCCAATTTCCTGCCCGCTCCCTTTACTTCCAGGAAACTGTCTATTTCTGTTTTAAATTTATTCAATGATGTAGCTTCCACAGCTTCCTGGGGCAGCAAATTCCACAGACCTACTACCCTCTGAGTGAAGAAGTTTCTCCTCATCTCAGTTTTGAAAGAGCAGCCCCTTATTCTAAGATTATGCCCCCTAGTTCTAGTTTCACCCATCCTTGGGAACATCCTTACCGCATCCACCCGATCAAGCCCCTTCACAATCTTATATGTTTCAATAAGATCGCCTCTCATTCTTCTGAACTCCAATGAGTAGAGTCCCAATCTACTCAACCTCTCCTCATATGTCCACCCCCTCATCCCCGGGATTAACCGAGTGAACCTTCTTTGTACTGCCTCGAGAGCAAGTATGCCTTTTCTTAAGTATGGACACCAAAACTGTATGCAGTATTCCAGGTGCGGTCTCACCAATACCTTATATAACTGCAGCAATACCTCCCTGTTTTTATATTCTATCCTCCTAGCAATAAAAGCCAACATTCCGTTGGCCTTTTTGATCACCTGCTGCACCTGCATACTAACTTTTTGATTTTCTTGCACTAGGACCCCCAGATCCCTTTGTACTGCAGTACTTTCCAGTTGCTCGCCATTAAGATAATAACTTGCTCTCCGATTTTTCCTGCCATAGTGCATAACCTCACATTTTCCAATTAATTTATGTAGCACCAATCCTCCCCCCTCCCCCCACCCCAAAATTGGAAAAAAAAATCCTCCATCTTTTACATCTTAAGGTTAGATGAAGAGGGTCGGGAGGAGGCTCGTGTGAAGCATAAATGCCAGCATAGACCAGTTGGGCCGAATGACCTGTTTCTGCACTGTAGATTCTACGTAATCTTCCCAGGGTAAGCGTGGAGACTGGGGACTCGCTCCAATCGTCAGTCAATGGTGGCCTGTAACCAGCCACGAAACAATCATTTACATTCATAGAATGCAGTTGGGGGGGCAGATATATGATACTACCACAGCCAACTGCACATAATTTAAAGGGGACAAACTTTGCACGTCCAATTGCTCACTTTTTTTTTTGAGTCCTGAGAGTAAAGGTCAGAGGTGTGGAAAGCAAGTGCATGTTTCCCATGAAGGACCGGCGGTTCACTGGTGCACTGAAAAGGGGAGAGCAGTGCTCGGAGGTGACAGGCTTCCCCTTCAGTGCCTCTGCATTAATATAATTCTGCCTTAAAAAGGTGCAGTGATAAATTTCACATGCCTACTACCAAGCTTTACTGAACATTAAGTGGCTGCATTAAAAACCATGTCCTACCATTGAGGCGTAGTACAATGGTACAGTGCAACAACTGCCCATTGGTGCTGCTGAGAGATGACCTTGTATATTGCATGTTATCCTATTAAAACAATCAGGAATAAATCTCAATCATTTATCCTGCACTTCCAACCGATTCAAAAAATCAATGAGCTATTGCAAGTCATCAGCAATCTATATACTTGCAGACGTAACCAGAGTCACAAATGACATCCTCTGTGACTGTGGAGCATTAACCCTTCTCAAACGCTCTGCAACCTCCAATATGGCTGACACATCATCCTCCTACAATGACTTTCCTCCATTGTCCAACTCGCTTAGTTGCACTCTTACCTATCCAATCGTAGCCGAGCATCTCCAGCAAAGGCTTCTCTTCTCGCCCCCTGCAAAGTCACAAGGATAAATCCATGGGCCCCCCCCCCTTCCTCATTTACATACTGCCCCTTGGAAGACATGGGGTCAGCTTCCACATGCACTCTGATGACATTCAGCTCTACCTTTCCAAAACCTCTCTCATCACCTCCACCGCCTCTGCGTTTATCAGACTGCTTGTCCAACATCCGGTCTTTGATGAGCCACAATTTCCTCCAGTTAAACAATGGGAGGACTGAAGCCATCATCTTCAGCACTTGGTGGAACTGCTACAGAGCATGTGTTTTAGAGTTTATAAAAGTTAACAGCTGCCAAATAAAAAAGGGCTTCACGATACCAATGGCGGGACCCTGTGCAAGAAGCAGAACAGGGAGCTGTACCCAGACATTCAGTGTTGCAGTGCTCCTGGATGATGAAGAGACTGTCTGAAAGGAAAGGGACTTTCAGTCACGATGGCCATGGTGAATCACTTTGAGAAACCCTGTTATCCAACCTTTAGCCAAGATCCAGAGAATATATCTTTAGGAAAAACTAGTGTCCATTGAATTTATAAAAACTTTTGTTTTAAATTTAATGATCTATAGATACCATTATATTTTATATTTTAGTATTTTCTCACATCCTTGATGCTGAACACACACTAAAACCTGACAGTTCCCATTATGTCATTTGATAAATCACTTTCTTCCCTTGTGATTTTTCATGAGGTTTCTCCCCAACCATGTGCCACCTTGTTGAGTTCACAGTTTTATTTTGCAATTTTCTCACAGGTCATCTTAAACATTTTTTTATCACCACCCACAATTTAAAATTCAGATTGCTAAACTTTAGACAGAGGGCCAAATAGATTGTTGCTTGGGAAATTTGAACTGGCTGATTTAACCGGACTGGTGACGGACAAGTTCCAGCAAAGAGCCCACTTGAATTGAGGCAGAACCAATCAGGGAAAGGTTGTTGCTAGAACTGAAGCAGGGTGGACTTCGACAGCTATGAACATGATAAGTCTGATCATGGGTAATCAAGCGAATGGGGAGAGGCAGAGCTTTGGGAATCAGGCAGGCAGACAGGGAGAGGCAAAGGCAGTGCACGCCTCGACTTTGCTCCAACACAGTTTGATCCAAGTCAACGCTCGTCACCAAAACCAGAGTCAAATTTTTACCGTGGGAAACGTGGCCACATTCCCTTATTGGACATCCCTATTACGCTGTAGAATCATATGTTAGCAAGTTTCATTGATTATCTCAATCATTATTGTACCCATGTGATAAGGTTCTGCATTCAACCTCTCTTCTCTCACTAACAAGTCTGATGTGGAGATGCCGGTGATGGACTGGGGTGGACAAATGTAAGGAATCTTACAACACCAGGTTATAGTCCAACAGTTTTATTTGAAAATCACAAGCTTTCGGAGGCTTTCTCCTTCGTCAGGTGACTATCTTGAGATTCCCTATGCATCATGGCTGCAAGATCCACTGTTGAATCCGGTGCCCTTGAACCTGCCGCCACTGAAAGCCACCCATTTGGAGTATGTACATAGAAACAGAAATACAGTTGTCACCTTGCCAGCCCTTCCCTTTCCTTGTAGCTGCTTCACTTCACAGTGCAGCCGTTCCTTCCTCCAAATCACCTTGGCTGAAGTTTTAAGATAACAAAGTTTTAATTTTAAAATTTATATCGCTATGCACACATAAGAAGCACACACCATTCACATTCACTGAATGGTTACTTTAAAAAAAAACTTTAATTGCTTTCCAGGCTACAACTATAAGGAATCTTACAACACCAGGTTATAGTCCAACAGTTTTATTTGAAAATCACAAGCTTTCGGAGGCTTTTTTGTCCACCCCAGTCCATCACCGGCATCTCCACATCAGGCTACAACTAAAGTTTGAAATCAAAGTAAGTTGGGGGGAGAAACTGCTGTATGGGGCTATGAACTGACCACAGGAGGTTATAGCCATCTACTGGCTTGTAGGATTTAGGAAACACTTAAGATCAGGCGCATTAAATCATTTAATATTTCAAAAGGAAGTCAGATGCAGCAAAGCAGGGTGCAAAACCAATGTACTTTTGGAATACTAAACACAGTATCAGTCCAGTAGAGAGAGCAGACAGCACCGCAGGATATTATTGTATCATCGATGAAAGAAACCAGATCATGATTTAATTGCAAATGTTTTAGTTTGATTGGGCCGTTCACGGATGACATCAGGAAGCACTTCTTCACACAAAGGGCAGGGAAATTCTGGAAAACTCTCCACCACAAAGCTGTTGAGGCTGGGGGTCAATTGAAAATTTGAAAACCGAGTGATAGATTTTTGTTAGGTAGGGGTATTAATGGATATGGAGCGAAGGCGGGAAAGTGGAGTTGAGATGATCCATGATCTAACTGAATGGTGAAGGAGCCCAAGGGGCTGAATGGCCTCCTCCTGTTCCTGTATTTATGAGTAACATTTCTCCAGGTGGGATTGGGCAAATGCCATCCTATCGCCCCAACTCAAAAATAGCCCTGAAGGGCACCCGGGTGTCATCAAACTGTAGATCAGCAAGAAATCTATGCCTTCCGGAGAGAGGAGGCAGAATAGAAAATTGATGAGAGAAAAAAGTAACAGATTGTTAAAAAAATTTCCTGAGGCAGCTGCGTGAATTGTTTATGAGCTAGTGGTATGGATCTGCTGCTCTCTTGCTGGCTCAGTTTCAGCCGGAATCTCCACGATTTCGTCATTGTGGTTTTTCAATGAAAGCATGTGACTCAATCTGCACATCTGTGCTGAGAGCTGAGAGTATAAATAAGCAGCAAAAAGCACCAACAGTCACAGATCTCAAACTGCAAGTTCCAGCAGTGAAAGGATCTTGTCTGCTTTGAATCATTCCAGAGGAGTGTAGCTATAGACAAGCTTGGAAGAAAAGACCACGTGCAACAGATTAAAAAAGCAAACTGACAGTCAGCAACAAACTATTACAAGTAAGTTCATTTTAATTCTATTTTTGAGTACAACCTTTAACTGTACGGTTGAAATGCTCATGTACCACTGAATAGTGAATGAAGCCTTTTTGAAAACAAACACTTTTGGTTATTACAGTTAATAAACTTTTCTCAAGTGCTGCATGTGGCTGATTATCCTCCAAATAACTTCCTAGAAAACACTGCTATAAGTGGAATTCAAACAGTCCAGAGGTTTCGCGATACAGTCATTCATCCAATATTTGTAAATACAAATTCACTTGAATTCTTAGAGTTTTTAAACATTTGTCATTTTGTGTTTTAGGAGGGAACAGAACCCACCTACAAAACCAGCAACAAAATGAACTGCAAATTCCAGGCAACAACTCTCTTGGCTCTAGCACTCATCTGTGCATACTTCCCCGCAGGTCAGTAATGAAGTTCTGGTTAGTTATTGGTCCATTTAAAAGTGGAAACAGATGAATAGTGTTCTGTTATTTCCTTCAGTGATAATAAATTCACATGTAAACTGTCTTTTGCAGAGAGCGCCTCCAATCCACTTAGATGCCTCTGCATTAATTCCATTAACCAAGTGCGTTTCAGGATTGTGGAGGACTATCTAATCATTCCAAAAGAAGCGCACTGCAGAACTACTCAAATCATGTAAGTACAGCAGTAAAAATGAAAACTGTGAAGAGTTCTTGCTGCTAAGGGATGAGGAGAGGGGGAGAGAGAAGATAGGGGGGCTTCTAATCTTTATGAAGTGTGTGAATAATAGGAAGTGTGTAAATAAGAGTTTAGTAGTTGCTGTGCTTATTGTGAAGTGGGGAAATAACCACATTTGATTGGCAATTAAAATGTTAGTTAAAAGAATCTGAGAAAATGAAATCCATCAAGTTTTTTAAAAATTGAAAGTTTCAGTATAACATGGGTCACTGAATTTTTTTTTCTGAAGTTTTAGATGATTTCCCTCCAACACTTTCACAAACAAAAAAAGGGAGCTCAAAATGCAATTAATACGGAAATGCAATAAGGTTGCCTCCTGCCAAGTTACAGAGAGAGCTAGCTGCAAAGGCTGGCTCACTCTGATCCACAGAGTTTGGCATTTGTTGCCAGCAATTGACCTATACCTAGAATGATCTAGAACGGCTATATTGCAACAGCAGTCGGAAAAACGACCTTCGGTCAAAGCTTAGCTTATTTCTTAATTTCAGGATGCAAACTTCAAAGAGCGCAGTGTCTCACAGATTAGAGGAAACTGCTGCAAAAGTTAAATATCTGGAGATGAGCTGGAGAACTGCTGCATCAAAAAAAAACTGCTGCGGGAAATACAGCTTAAGATCACTCAATAATTTGATCATTTATCTATACAAGAATATAAAAAAGGGGAAGGAAGCAAATGTGGAGAAAGGCAATATAAGTTCATGAGAATTTTGACAATGATGAATAATTGCTTAGTGATCCTTACTCATGATTTTAGGGCTGAAACAGATATTTAATTGAAAACCAATTATCTGGACATTTGAATGGGTCTAAAGTCCAATGATCTCAACAACAGTCACGTACTGATAATATGCATAAAGTGGAAGATGTCACTAACTTTTCAATTTTTTGTCTTCTTTTAGACTTGTAATAAATTACCAAAATTCAAAAATGGAAGTGTGCCTTAACCCCGAAACTAAACAAGGCAGAGCACTGGTCGCATGTTGGGACAGGTGAGTTCAAAATTACTGGTTTTCTACAGCAGAGAAAGTGAATTACTCTATCCTCTTAATTCAAAAAATTGGAA
The DNA here is from genome assembly GCF_035084215.1 of Heptranchias perlo. Lineage (NCBI taxonomy): Eukaryota > Metazoa > Chordata > Chondrichthyes > Hexanchiformes > Hexanchidae > Heptranchias > Heptranchias perlo. The sequence continues at coordinate 14,391,412 of NC_090360.1, forward strand.
ATCTCAATTGTTTTGGCATTAAATTCCTGGTTTGTTATTACCGTACTTACATTACTTAATTCAAATATTGTATAATTGACATTTATGGGGGAGGGGAGGGAATAGACTTACAGGTTTACTAAATAGGAAAAGAGAAGCTTAGATCAATATTAATGATGCAACATTGGATAGTTGTATAACAGATTGTCTAATCATAGTTAGGAGCACATACAAAATACACTCTAGTGCAAAAACTGATCGATAATTTTTTTCACAAACACTGAGCTAATACACTATTCCATACCCGAATGATCAATCTGGATTAGATTGTCCTTTGCTTTGCATGAAATTTTTCTCCAGCTCCAGATTTTGCCATAACATTATTATGGAAGTAAACAGTTATGTTTTCCATAAGGTTTTACTCTGTTACAGTGTCACTGTTACAGTGTACCAGCAGCAGAACTAACACAGTTTCACAATCAACAGATTAGCACTTGCAAAACAGAGAATAAATTGGCTACAAAATGTGTAGGTTCATGTAACATACAGCCAACAGGACAGGCTTTAACATGTAGACCCTTTAGGGAGCAGTGTTTAGTCCTCAAAAAAGTAAATTTATATTTGTTTTGGTGGCATTTTTATGTATAAAAATTAAAAAGTGGTGTGTGGATTTGGCCAGTATTCACGCAGCACAACTTGATGCTTGAACTAGATACAAAATAAATAAACTGCTTCTGATTAAATACCTGCCCTCTCGTAATCCTACTGTCTAAAAAACATCATTAAACTGAGTGCCGACTAGTGATTTTGTTGATCAAAGCACTTCCTAAAGGCTCCACTGATAAAGGAAATATCCCGCTCCATTTATTTGCACGATTGAATTTTTTGTGTGTCTAAAATTGAAATTTTGGCCACTTCTTTGTCTAATAGTTGCTTGCGGTAAAGTAAACAATTACTTGTACAAACCAGCGCGAAGAATCAAATATATAAGAGAATTAGTTCACTTCTGTGTCTGAAAAGGTCTTAAAGAAACACACTGGGGTCGTGCAAAACAGTCAGTGGAATGAAATATCGGGCGGGGAGTATAACAGGCGGCCGATCTGATACCACACGTTTTGCACTACTGTCCATGACTGATTTCTACCCTCTTTTTTTTGAAAATACGGAAGAAAAACACATCAGTGCTTTTCACTCATTTTTAAAAATCTACTCAATGCAGTGTTGCTAAGTTTAAATTTCGTAGCACTATTTCTGCCTATTTTGCTGTGTTATTTACATTGCTTAATTCAGATTATTGATAATTCAAAATCGTTTATTAAAAATTGAATTGTCAGGAGTAGACCGTATTATTACCTTGACCAGAAGTGGCACTCACTTTAAAATTTATAGTCACATTTTGCTGCAAATTCTCTGAGCTGGAAGTTTACTGACAGGCAGCTTTCACAAAAGTTCCCCTTTTCTTATTGTTCTTTCATTTCAAAATATGTACAATTCTACATAAAGTAGTGGTTTAATAGTTCTGAAAAGGTCTGAAAATCACTAATAGTTAACATCCGGGATTTAAAGGATGAAAACAATTGGGATTAGATAAGTCATGTTAAACTCTCAACCCTGTCCTCGAGATGCATCATCTGAAACATGTGCACCATTTGTTTTTCCAGAATTGGCCATGATATCACGAGGAAGAAGGAATGTATTCTAACACCAAGAAAGAGAGCGGCTGAAAATTAGAAAAAAAAATTAGACCTAAAAGGAGAAGAACGAGACATCACTGAACTCTGATGTCATCAGAGAAGATTAAAAAAAAGGAAATTAACCTTTGAGTCCTGAGCCTCCCTTTGCAACTTAATATGTAGGGACAGCCACTTCAAAAATGCTCAAGATTATTAATATTCAATAACTATTTCAGAGTTAAGAGGCACAAACTGCTCTCTTTTTCTGTCTAAAATCTTTTAAATCTAGAGTTAAATCTATTGCCAATTGCTGGTATTCAATTTTCAGGCTGTAATGTATGAAACAATAACTAATGCAGTGAAGTAACTATTTTATTTATAGATTGCCATTAAGTGGTACAAGATACAATGATACTAAATATATTTCTCACACCTTTGTATCAAGCTATAAGCGACAAGACAATAATTATGTTATTTGTTTCACAATTTCACGTCTTAGGCAAACAGGTAAGGTCAGAATAGTCAATTCAAACCAATACTATTTTAAAAATTAATCTACTGAATGTCTCTTTCAATGCCCATTATTTGTCCAAGACACTGTAAAATCAGATAATATACAGCATGTGGTGGCACACTTTAACTCAGTAAGATTTGCCTAAAGCCTTCACAAATAATCTATTCAGCCAGACTGAATGAGGACATTTGTGCTGTGATTTGCATTGCTGAACCAATTAATCGTAGACCGATTCAAACTGGTCAGTGTTTACACGAATACTAAACTGTAGTGCGTTTTGAAAATAATGCACTTTGAAAATGTTAATTTGAAGTTTTTTATTTATGTATAGTTTAATGCTGGACACAAGTTATTTTATATATATATATATATCTATAGCAGTATTACCTAATTGTTTTGTAGAACAGAATACGTATTTTTACAACTTGAAACATATCGCTAAAGCATGAATTGCTTTGAACCAACGTTATGTCTGTTACATGTTTTATAATAAAATACAAAAAAAGAAAAATTTGATTTCTCATTTCTTCTTATTCAATAGCAGAAAACATTTTGCATCACTGCACATTGTTTAACATAACTAGCCTATTGACTAAGTTTTCTACACAAAGTTGCTTAATTCGAATAATCCTGCAAAAACATCTCCAGCGCTGGTTTATTTCAATTGCTTCACTTGAACAAAATTTAGCAAAAGTAACTTTGAATTAACAGTAGACAACAATAAGTTACATTTATATAGCACCTTTAATGTAGTAAAACAGACCAAGCCGCTTCACAGAGGCCGAAGTAAAATGGACACCGAGCTAAAGAAGGAGAGGTATGAGGAGTCGCCAAAAGTCTGGAGGGTCTTAAGAGAGGAGAGGGAAGTGAAGAGGCAGAGGGGTTTAGGGAAGAAATTCCAGAGAGTGGGACCAAGGTGGGTGAAGGCACAGCTTTCCATGGTGGGGTAAAGGGAGAGGGGATGCACAGGAGGCCAGGGTCAGAGGAACAGAGAGTTTGGGGCTGTAGGACCAGAGAACGTCACAGAGATAGGCAGAGGCAATTTCATGGAGCAATTTAAACAGAAGGAAGATAATTGAATTTGAGGTATTGGGGTACCAGAAGCCAACGTAGGGCAGTGAGAAGGGGCAAGTGGGACTTGTGCGGGATAGGATACTGGCAGTGTAGCTTTGGATAAGCTTAAATTTATGAAGGGTGGAGGATAGGAGACCAGCCAGGACAGCACAGGAGTAACTGAGTCTGCACGTGACAGACATGAAAGAGGGTCTCAGTGGCAGATGATCTGAGATAGCAAGTAATGTTACAGTAATGTGAAAGTAAGTGATCTTTATGATGGAGAGGATATGGAGGTTAACTTTGATCGCCTTCAGGGGTTGGAGATGAATTTTCCAGAATTGTGTTTTATTTCCTGAATTGGCCGACAATTTTGTGTGTCTTTTTTTTGCCTCTCCAGGCTAGCTGGTGGATAGGGAGCATTGAGGGTCATGTTACTTAGTTTGATTATGACTGAATGAGACAGACTCAATGTACCAGCTGGCATTTTTCTGTCAGTTTTGCTTCATATGTTCAGCTCGGGGTCAAAAAGGACACTCAAGGCTGCGGAGAGTCTGGCCGAGGAGGAGATGGACTCAGTATCGAGGGTATGGAGTTTATGGCGGGGACTGAAGACAATGGTTTGAGTCTTCCTGATGTTTAGCTGCTTAGAAGTTGTGGCTAATGCAAGACTGGATGTCAGACAAGCATTCTGACAGCAGACAGACAGTAGAGGGGTCGAGAGAGGTGATGGAGAATTAAGAGTTGTGTGTTAGCAGCATACGTGTGGAAGCTCACTCCACAGCTTGGGATAATGTTGTTAAGGGACAGCATACAGATGAGGAAGTGGAGGTGGGGTGGTCAAGGATGGATCCTTGTTGGAGTCCAGAGGTGACAGTGCGGTGGTGGGAAGAAAAGCCATTGCTAGAGATGCTCTGACTGCGCTCGGATTGATAAGTCCGAAAGCCCACAAGGGCAGTCCCACAGAGCTGGAAAATGGAGCAGAGGCGTTGGAGCAGGATCATCTGATCGATTATGTCGCAGTCGGCAGAGAGGTCAAGGAGGGATAATGCACTGTAGTCACAGTCACAGAGTCTTTGGGGGGAGTTTTAACACCCCAGGACAGGTGGCGGGGTGGGAGGGGGCGTTAGATTGTTAAAAGTGGAAAATCCGGCCCCAACCCGCTGCGAACGCGCCTACTTGGGGTTTAACTCAGATTGGGGGTCAGCCGAATAACCCGCTCTCAAGAGGCGGGTCAACAACAACAAAATTTGACACCGGGTCACATAAGGAGATATTAGGACAGGTGACCAAAAGCTTGGTCAACGAAGTAGGTTTAAAGGAGCGTTTTAAAGGAGAGAGAGAGTTAGGCCAGATAGCTTCGGTAGATGGTGAGGAAAAAGCAAGGAACCGCAATGTAGGAATATTGCTTAATTCAAAAACCAGTAATTATATTCTATTAATTGAGGAGCCAGCTAAGCTTAACAGCTATTGTTAAAATATATGTTGTGTTCCTGCTACTATTTACTTGTTAATACATTTTGTTCGGCAGAGAAAGCAAGTCTGAATCAAGCATAGTGTTATTTTACTGCCTTCAAAGACAAGGAGCTGAAATAGAAAGAAGGAACTTGTATTAATATAGTGCCTTTCACGACCTCAGGACGTCCCAAAGCGCTTTAGAGTCAAAGAAGTACTTTTGAAGTGTACTCACTGTCGTAAATGTAGGGAATCGTGGCAGCCAATTTGCGCAGCAATGAGATAATGACCAAATAATCTGTTTTAGTGACGTTGGTTGAGAGATCTCAGTTCATTCCCTGAGCAGGCTACAAATTTACATAAATGTTTATGCAAGTGAAAATATTCTTTCTGTGATATAGAGAGTTTGGGCTCACCTCTGAGAACAGTTTGAAACACAGAAACCAAAAATACCTCATATAAAATAAAAAGTTACTCAAAAACATTTTACACCTTCTTTAAAATAGCAGGCAAAGGAATTTCATAAGAATGTATTCACATGTTTGTTGCTAATATCACCCAACACAATTTCAAGCTGTTGGTTATCAGCTAACACTGCATTATAATCGTGTAAATGTAAGGAGTCTTACAACACCAGGTTATAGTCCAACAGCTTTATTTGAAATCACAAGCTTTCGGAGCTTTCCTCCGTCGTCAGATAAGTGTCGGATTCCATAAAGGTACAGCATATATAGTCAGAGAACAATGCCTGGTGATTACAGATAATCTTTCCAACTGCCCGTTATCACACCTCGGCAGAGATATAATCAAAGCAAACAAAGGAGTGGAATGGTGTTCAGACAGAGAACCATTACAGACAAGACTACTGAATACACAAACGGCCAGAACACAAAGACAGAGAGAGAGAGAGAGAGAGAGAGAGAGACACCCGAAAGGCAGAGAAAGAGAGAGTAGTATGAGCAGCCCAGGGGGATGGCAGTAGTTCAATCTTCAAGTTATCTTCCCTCCTACTGAGGAAGTGATTAGTCTCTGATTAGCACCTTCTCCTGCTCAAAGTCTTGACCAAAACAGGGAATTCAACAAATAAGAAACTTTGAATACAAACTTGCATCTTACTATTCTGAGATTCTTCACTTTACAGCAAACATACAGACTCACTCTTTCCAAGATTTGGCTCTCAACTCTGCATTATAATCGTGTAAATGTAAGGAGTCTTACAACACTCTCAGCTCTCAAACACTTTGTTTGAAGAACTACAGTAAATTCTGTAGTTGTTCCTTTGAAAAAAATCTAATCTTACTCTGAGAGATAAGTTGTTTCTGATAAATGTTTACAAGTTCTGTAACTTGTGGGTCTGTCCTGCTACTTCCTGCTGTGTGTGTGTGTTTGTGTGCGCGTGTGTGTGTTAATTAATCACAGTGTTTCATTGATACAGTCTCTAATTTTCCACAATTCTCTCGATTTTATTCCACAGCTGTCTCCCTGAGTGCTTAAGATTGATCCTAAGGATATCTTGATTATTGATATGAAACTGTTTATACTAATTGTTAATATTCGACCATGTTCCTGTTTGGATCTGTAATCGGGATACAGTCCTAGGCATACACAAGTGTGTGCACTCTTACGTCCCCTGAGATGGCAAAAATATGAGTTCATCCTGCCTCTGATTTGATTCTGTTGCTGTTCTGTGGGATGGAATGCGACCGTGGCTGAGAATTCTCAAGACCATGTTTTGTGGGATCAGGAATTCCTGCCTGCCTGAAGATAGTGCCAGATGGTGTGGGAGGGAAGGTGGGAGGGGGAAGAATGGAAGAAGGAAGTGTTTCTGAGAAGGGTAAAAAGTGGCTGTTGAGAGAATGGATTGGTCTGTTGAATATAAAGCTGAATGCAACTAATTTTTGCTAAAATTTCTTAAAAATTAATAAATTATCAATTACAAAGTGAAAAAGAATGTTTAAAACTGTGTACAAAATTAAATGTAAATATTAAACATGTTCTGGGAGAATAACTGTGCACCAGGGTACCAGGGGCAGCATTTCGGATTCAGTGCATACTTTTGTGGCCAATTCTAAAATGTCCTGCCTACAGCCATAACAACATAAGGAATAGGAGCAGGAGTAGGCCATACGGCCCCTCGAGCCTGCCCCGCCATGGCTGATCTTCGACCTCAACTTCATTTTCCTGCCCGGTCCCCAGAACCCTTGATTCCCCTAGAGTTTAAAAATCTATCGATCTCAGCCTTGAACATATTCAACGGCTCAGCATCCACAGCCCTCTGGGGTAGAGAATTCTGAAGATTCGCAAACCTGTGTGTGAAGAAATTCTTCCTCATCTCAGTCTTAAATGGCCGACCCCTAATCCTGAGACTATGCCCCCTCGTTCTAGACTCTCCAGCCAAGCAAAACAGCCTCTCAGCATCTACCCTGTCAAGCCCCCTCAGAATCTTGTATGTTTCAATGTGATCAACTCTCATTCTTCTAAACTCCAGAGAGTGTAGGCCCATTCTACTCAATCTCTCCTCATAGAACAACCCTCTCATCCCAGAAATCAATCTAGTGAACCTTCGTTGCACCGCCTCTAAGGCAAGTATATCCTTCCTTAGATAAGGAAACCTAAACTCGACACAGTACTCCAGGTGAGGACTCACCAAAGCCCTGTACAATTGTAGTAAGACTTTCTTACTCTTGTACTCCAATCTCCTTGCAATAAAGGCCAACATGCCATTTGCTTGCTGTACCTGCATGCTAATTTTCTGTGTTTCTTGTACGAGGACACCCAAATCTCTGAGAACACCAACATTTAATAGTTTCTCACCATTTAAAAAATATTCTCTTTTTCTATTCTTCCTACCAAAGTGAATAACCTCACATTTCCCCACATTATACTCCATTGCCACCTTCTTGCCCATTCGCTTAACCTGTCTATATACCTTTGCAGATTCTCTGTGTCTTCCTCACACCTTACTTTCCCACCTAGCTTTGTATCGTCAGCAAACTTGGATACATAACACTTGGCCCCTTCATCTAAGTCATTAACATAGATTGTAAATAGCTGAGGCCCAAACACTGATCCTTGCAGCACTCAACTAGTTAAAGCCTGCCAACTGAAAATGACCCGTTTATCCCTAATCTCTGTTTTCTGTCCGTTAACCAATCCTCTATCCGTGCTAATATATTACCCTCACTCCCATGAGCCCTTACCTTGCATAACAACCTTTTATGTTGCACCTTATCGAATGCCTTTTGAAAATCTAAATATACTACATCCACTGGTTCCCCTTTATCTACCCTGCAAGTTACATCCTCAAAAAACTCTAATAAAAGTTTGTCAAACACGATTTCCCCTTCCATGTTGACTCTGCCTAATCATATTATGATTTTCTAAGTGCCCTGTTACTACTTCCTTAATAATAGATTCCAGCATTTTCCCGAGCCATGTGTGTAGTTTATTTAATTCTAATGATTGGTTTCTTGGCATGAGGAATTGTTACTGTTTTATTTACACAAAATTCTCAAAAAAGAACTATTTTGTTTACAAAGAATTTAACAGATTAGTGTTGTACAGCTGTAAACAGCACAATTATGGGATCTCAATGTGGTCTAAAGAGAGAGAATGACAAGGGGCCAGATTTTGCTGAAAAAAGTGTCTGAACGACACACGCCATTATTAATGTGCAAATCGGCCAGCAACTTGTGGCGAGGAAGAGACACCCCGTGAATTGCGAATCGCCACAAATTGCGGGCCAATTTGCGGCGCTCTGCTGTGAGCTTCAGGAAAGCGGAATCTCGTGTTTAATCGCCCTGTGATTTTCATGAAGTTGCTGCACTTGCACATTAATTGCCCATTAAACGTGCCACAGGAAGTTACGTCTCGTAATTAACAGCATAAATATCCATTTAGCGACGTGATAATTGTTAACGACTGCCATCAACCTCTTGCCCAGAAAGTAAACAATTATAAGGGTGGTGTCTCATTCCTTCAGGTTGTGAATTATTTTAGGAGATATAAAAATGTGAAATTAAAAAATTTAACAATTTTTTCTTCTTACTTTTCCTTTGTGTCTCTTTTTTCTCTCTCTCTTAATCCAATCATTCTTTCCCTCTCTTTATTTCTCTTTCTGTTCCTAATTTGACATTGAATTGACCCTCTCTAATTCATCCTCCTTCTCAGTCCTTCCTCCAGTTATTTCTCAATCCACTAATCTCAATGATTAAGGAGATACACTGTTTGTCCTGTTGTCCTCGCTGCACCATTATCAGCTCGCACTTCCACCAACTTTGTGGGCAAAAAAATTTAAAAACCTAAACGTGCAGGAAAAAGTCTAACTAACGGCACGTCACGAGATGTTCTGCTCCAGCAAAATCTGTCCCAAGGAATATACTGACTCCATTAGAACCGTTTTACAGTGCAAACCTTTTCAGTGCAATTGTTCTTCGGTTACAACACAAAGACATTAATTACATTAATTGTCTGGAACAGCAGACGTTGTAGAATGTGGTTGAGCTTTTGTAACCGGCTGGGTTGTACAAAACCTGATGGACTCAAACTAACCAGTGGTATCACCGTTACTGTGTAGTACCTTGGTCATCTGGTGTGCCAGAGCTCGGTGGGTTCCGGTTGTATCACCAGGGCTTTGGCTCCAGGTGCCAAGAAAAAGGAGAAGGCCAGGCAGCTCGCTACAATCGCAGCAAGACATCGGCTTCATTTTTTAAATCAGAATATCCTTCTCATTTCATATTTTATTTTATCCTTCTTCTCTCCTGCCTTTCTTGTAGCACACACCCTGCCTGGCTGAGAGTAAGGGCCAAGACCTGCTCTCAGGCTTCTGCTAAGATTGTTCTGTAGTCTGTCACCAAGAAATGTGCAACAGTATCCTGAACTAGGTGGGCTCCCTGGGTAATCCACACAGCCCCCTTACACTAACATGTGGGATATTAGAGGCATCAATGTGCCTCCCACCAACTATGCCACAGTCTGCTTCACTCTCCTTCTCGCTGACCTATTTTGGCTCTCCATCCCGCCCCCACCCCCAACCCTTGCCTCAAAATTAAAATTCTTATCCTTGTGTTTAAATCACTTCATGACTTTGCCCTTCTCTACCTCTATAACCTCCTCCAGCCTTGCAAACCACCCACCCCCTCTACCAAACACTCCATTTCTCTTGACTCCAGCCTCTTCTTCATCTCCCTCTCCCTTTGCCCCATCAATGGTGGGCGGTCCCATCACCTAAGTCTCACTCTCTGGAATTCCCTCCATAAACCCTTCTGCCTCTCCACTTCCCTCTCCTCCTTTAAACTCACCTCCTTGAACAAATTTTTGGTCACCCCTCTATCTCTATTTCTTTGGCGCGAACGCTGTTTTTTCTCATGCCATCGTGAAGTGCCTTCGGACATTGTCCAACATTAAAAAGAAAGCAACAAAGAACTTGCATTATATAGCCCCTTTCACAACCTCAGGGCATCCTAAAGCGCTTTACAGCCAATGAAATACTTTTGAAGTGTAGTCACTGTTGTAATATAGGAAACGTGGCAGCCAATTTGTGCACAGCAAGGTCCCACAACCAGCAATGTGATATTGACCAAATAATCCGTTTTAGTGGTGTTGGTTGAGGGATAATTATTGGCCGGATACTGGGGAGAACTCCCCTGCTCTTCTTCCAAATAGTGCCATGGGATCTTTTACATCCACCTGAGAGAGTAGACGGGGCCTGGGTTTAACGTCTCATTCAAAAAATGGCACCTCCGACAGTGCAGCATCGCACTGGACCTTTAACCTAGATTTTTATGCTCAAGTCTCTGGAGTGGGACTTGAACCCATGACTTTCTGACTCAGAGGCAAGGGTGCTATCCACTGAGCCACGACTGAAGGTGCTATTGAAATGCAAGTTGTCATTATTTGTCCTTCAATCACCATCATGCTTCTTAGTTTTCCTTGTCTTAATGGAATATTCTACTCCCAATACTTCATATGATAAATGCACTACCCAGTGAGTCACAAAGGCATGTGGAGACAGGAAGGTGCTAGGGTTAGATCCTGGTCTTATCCCAGCTGGGTAAACCATAGTTGGCCTCAGTTTATTAATTTCTGGTGGTTCATTTCTCATTAGTAAGTGTTCGCTCTTTTCAATTGCTCATGATTTTTTTTTATGTGTGATACAATCGTGACTAACAGATTGGGATTTTCATTCTGAGTTGCCCACAATGTGAATCACAATTAGACAAAAGTAGAATTGTCTTCAGTGAGCTTACTGTGTCACATTTTATTTTTTGGCTGCCTTTAAGCCAGCCTCAAGAATTAATTTTTGCATGCCACCGATGCCTCATGCTTGAGGTTCCCAGTTCTCTTGCAGACTATTGAGAAGGAAATGCCTGAGCAAAGAAACAGCGGTCAGCTGTACAGGTTTTCGCCAATTTTAGATTCATTTTTAATTTACCTGTTTTAAGTTTTGCACCCACTTAAACAACAAGATTAGGCAGCAAAAACCCTTCAGTCCAGAAACCCATCCACTCCATGCAGAACAATAGCCGAAGGAAGGAAATTCGTAAACCTATTAACTGAAACAAACAGAAACTGCAACTAGATTTAGGCCCAGTGCATTGCTCTTTCATTTCTACCCTATTATAATCCATAGCTGACAGAGTGTGAAAAAATATAATTTAAAAAATTGACCAAAATATAGTTCTAATAAAAATCTGAAGAGAAACCAGCGATTGTCAGGTGCAATGCTTTAAATCATAACGATGAACATCTGTACTGAAATAACAGATAAGGAACATAGCACAACATTCAAAAAACATTCAGATTTTTAGAGGTTTTTACAGGCTGCACATAAAAAGCTGTGGGGTAAAAATACATTACTGGACTAAAACTTTTCTCTTTCAGGAATACAGGTGCTGATGTCAGTTCACAAGCAGCAGTTAGTTCCCTTACCTTTCTGATGCTCAATTAAATTTAGTTTTAAAATGAACGCATTATGTACTGTTCCCTGCAAAAAAGTTTTAAAGTGTTTACTTCCTGTTCCTTTCAATTTTAATTTTTTAGCTGCAAAGAAACTGGCTAAAGATTTCTAAGGTTGATAATTTTAGTCTATTTCTCAAACATTTGCATGAAATTTCTTCATATCACTCAACCTTTACTCACTAAACAATGGGGCTGAAAATCCCGGCTTCACCAATTTTAGTAAAAAGTAGCTGTGAATATGAAATTGCAAAATACAACTTTTTAACTCATCTGTTTTTTCTTTAAAATATAATTAACCCAGATATTAACTTTGGTCTCATTACGACATGCTGCTTTCCTCCGAGTTACATTTTCTGCCATGAACCAATTTGCTTGGTAGGAAAATAAGCCTGCATTTTTGACGGGACTGGTCTTAACTTTAACACTTTAACAGATATTTTTTCATCTCGTAATGTCCGCTAAAAAGCATCTATCTTGTAAAGTAATCACATTAGGACTGAAATACTTTCTTCCCCCACAATAAGCTCTTTCACTCATCTTAGCCACAGAAACAACACTGAGCAAAGACACTCCAGCTTAGTTTGTCTGAGCTCTTCCTTTCGTTGAGCAACAGTGATCTGCATCTCGTGTCTTTCTACAATGAACTTTCCCCCTTTTCTGTGGTCTGCCAATTCTGTGTGGAGACACAGTACTGCTTTGTTAGCTAGAGGCTATGACACGAAGCAGAGAACTCATTTCAACAACTATAGAGTGTTGCAGGATGATTTCATTTTACTTAATTTATAAGAACATAAGAAATAGGAGCAGGAGTCGGCCAATCGGTCCCTCGAGCCTGCTCCGCCATTCAATAAGATCATGGCTGATCTGATCCTAACCTCAAATCTAAATTCATGTCCAATTTCCTGCCCGCTCCCTTTACTTCCAGGAAACTGTCTATTTCTGTTTTAAATTTATTCAATGATGTAGCTTCCACAGCTTCCTGGGGCAGCAAATTCCACAGACCTACTACCCTCTGAGTGAAGAAGTTTCTCCTCATCTCAGTTTTGAAAGAGCAGCCCCTTATTCTAAGATTATGCCCCCAAGTTCTAGTTTCACCCATCCTTGGGAACATCCTTACCGCATCCACCCGATCAAGCCCCTTCACAATCTTATATGTTTCAATAAGATCGCCTCTCATTCTTCTGAACTCCAATGAGTAGAGTCCCAATCTACTCAACCTCTCCTCATATGTCCACCCCCTCATCCCCGGGATTAACCGAGTGAACCTTCTTTGTACTGCCTCGAGAGCAAGTATGCCTTTTCTTAAGTATGGACACCAAAACTGTATGCAGTATTCCAGGTGCGGTCTCACCAATACCTTATATAACTGCAGCAATACCTCCCTGTTTTTATATTCTATCCCCCTAGCAATAAAAGCCAACATTCCGTTGGCCTTCTTGATCACCTGCTGCACCTGCATACTAACTTTTTGATTTTCTTGCACTAGGACCCCCAGATCCCTTTGTACTGCAGTACTTTCCAGTTGCTCGCCATTAAGATAATAACTTGCTCTCCGATTTTTCCTGCCAAAGTGCATAACCTCACATTTTCCAATTAATTTATGTAGCACCAATCCTCCCCCCTCCCCCCACCCCAAAATTGGAAAAAAAAATCCTCCATCTTTTACATCTTAAGGTTAGATGAAGAGGGTCGGGAGGAGGCTCGTGTGAAGCATAAATGCCAGCATAGACCAGTTGGGCCGAATGACCTGTTTCTGCACTGTAGATTCTACGTAATCTTCCCAGGGTAAGCGTGGAGACTGGGGACTCGCTCCAATCGTCAGTCAATGGTGGCCTGTAACCAGCCACGAAACAATCATTTACATTCATAGAATGCAGTTGGGGGGGCAGATATATGATACTACCACAGCCAACTGCACATAATTTAAAGGGGACAAACTTTGCACGTCCAATTGCTCACTTTTTTTTTGAGTCCTGAGAGTAAAGGTCAAAGGTGTGGAAAGCAAGTGCATGTTTCCCATGAAGGACCGGCGGTTCACTGGTGCACTGAAAAGGGGAGAGCAGTGCTCGGAGGTGACAGGCTTCCCCTTCAGTGCCTCTGCATTAATATAATTCTGCCTTAAAAAGGTGCAGTGATAAATTTCACATGCCTACTACCAAGCTTTACTGAACATTAAGTGGCTGCATTAAAAACCATGTCCTACCATTGAGGCGTAGTACAATGGTACAGTGCAACAACTGCCCCTTGGTGCTGCTGAGAGATGACCTTGTATATTGCATGTTATCCTATTAAAACAATCAGGAATAAATCTCAATCATTTATCCTGCACTTCCAACCGATTCAAAAAATCAATGAGCTATTGCAAGTCATCAGCAATCTATATACTTGCAGACGTAACCAGAGTCGCAAGTGACATCCTCTGTGACTGTGGAGCATTAACCCTTCTCAAACGCTCTGCAACCTCCAACATGGCTGACACATCATCCTCCTACAATGACTTTCCTCCATTGTCCAACTCGCTTAGTTGCACTCTTACCTATCCAATCGTAGCCGAGCATCTCCAGCAAAGGCTTCTCTTCTCGCCCCCTGCAAAGTCACAAGGATAAATCCATGGGCCCCCCCCCCTTCCTCATTTACATACTGCCCCTTGGAAGACATGGGGTCAGCTTCCACATGCACTCTGATGACATTCAGCTCTACCTTTCCAAAACCTCTCTCATCACCTCCACCGCCTCTGCGTTTATCAGACTGCTTGTCCAACATCCGGTCTTTGATGAGCCACAATTTCCTCCAGTTAAACAATGGGAGGACTGAAGCCATCATCTTCAGCACTTGGTGGAACTGCTACAGAGCATGTGTTTTAGAGTTTATAAAAGTTAACAGCTGCCAAATACAAAAGGGCTTCACGATACCAATGGCGGGACCCTGTGCAAGAAGCAGAACAGGGAGCTGTACCCAGACATTCAGTGTTGCAGTGCTCCTGGATGATGAAGAGACTGTCTGAAAGGAAAGGGACTTTCAGTCACGATGGCCATGGTGAATCACTTTGAGAAACCCTGTTATCCAACCTTTAGCCAAGATCCAGAGAATATATCTTTAGGAAAAACTAGTGTCCATTGAATTTATAAAAACTTTTGTTTTAAATTTAATGATCTATAGATACCATTATATTTTATATTTTAGTATTTTCTCACATCCTTGATGCTGAACACACACTAAAACCTGACAGTTCCCATTATGTCATTTGATAAATCACTTTCTTCCCTTGTGATTTTTCATGAGGTTTCTCCCCAACCATGTGCCACCTTGTTGAGTTCACAGTTTTATTTTGCAATTTTCTCACAGGTCATCTTAAACATTTTTTTATCACCACCCACAATTTAAAATTCAGATTGCTAAACTTTAGACAGAGGGCCAAATAGATTGTTGCTTGGGAAATTTGAACTGGCTGATTTAACCGGACTGGTGACGGACAAGTTCCAGCAAAGAGCCCACTTGAATTGAGGCAGAACCAATCAGGGAAAGGTTGTTGCTAGAACTGAAGCAGGGTGGACTTCGACAGCTACGAACATGATAAGTCTGATCATGGGTAATCAAGCGAATAGGGAGAGGCAGAGCTTTGGGAATCAGGCAGGCAGACAGGGAGAGGCAAAGGCAGTGCACGCCTCGACTTTGCTCCAACACAGTTTGATCCAAGTCAACGCTCGTCACCAAAACCAGAGTCAAATTTTTACCGTGGGAAACGTGGCCACATTCCCTTATTGGACATCCCTATTACGCTGTAGAATCATATGTTAGCAAGTTTCATTGATTATCTCAATCATTATTGTACCCATGTGATAAGGTTCTGCATTCAACCTCTCTTCTCTCACTAACAAGTCTGATGTGGAGATGCCGGTGATGGACTGGGGTGGACAAATGTAAGGAATCTTACAACACCAGGTTATAGTCCAACAGTTTTATTTGAAAATCACAAGCTTTCGGAGGCTTTCTCCTTCGTCAGGTGACTATCTTGAGATTCCCTATGCATCATGGCTGCAAGATCCACTGTTGAATCCGGTGCCCTTGAACCTGCCGCCACTGAAAGCCACCCATTTGGAGTATGTACATAGAAACAGAAATACAGTTGTCACCTTGCCAGCCCTTCCCTTTCCTTGTAGCTGCTTCACTTCACAGTGCAGCCGTTCCTTCCTCCAAATCACCTTGGCTGAAGTTTTAAGATAACAAAGTTTTAATTTTAAAATTTATATCGCTATGCACACATAAGAAGCACACACCATTCACATTCACTGAATGGTTACTTTAAAAAAAAAACTTTAATTGCTTTCCAGGCTACAACTATAAGGAATCTTACAACACCAGGTTATAGTCCAACAGTTTTATTTGAAAATCACAAGCTTTCGGAGGCTTTTTTGTCCACCCCAGTCCATCACCGGCATCTCCACATCAGGCTACAACTAAAGTTTGAAATCAAAGTAAGTTGGGGGGAGAAACTGCTGTATGGGGCTATGAACTGACCACAGGAGGTTATAGCCATCTACTGGCTTGTAGGATTTAGGAAACACTTAAGATCAGGCGCATTAAATCATTTAATATTTCAAAAGGAAGTCAGATGCAGCAAAGCAGGGTGCAAAACCAATGTACTTTTGGAATACTAAACACAGTATCAGTCCAGTAGAGAGAGCAGACAGCACCGCAGGATATTATTGTATCATCGATGAAAGAAACCAGATCATGATTTAATTGCAAATGTTTTAGTTTGATTGGGCCGTTCACGGATGACATCAGGAAGCACTTCTTCACACAAAGGGCAGGGAAATTCTGGAAAACTCTCCACCACAAAGCTGTTGAGGCTGGGGGTCAATTGAAAATTTGAAAACCGAGTGATAGATTTTTGTTAGGTAGGGGTATTAATGGATATGGAGCGAAGGCGGGAAAGTGGAGTTGAGATGATCCATGATCTAACTGAATGGTGAAGGAGCCCAAGGGGCTGAATGGCCTCCTCCTGTTCCTGTATTTATGAGTAACATTTCTCCAGGTGGGATTGGGCAAATGCCATCCTATCGCCCCAACTCAAAAATAGCCCTGAAGGGCACCTGGGTGTCATCAAACTGTAGATCAGCAAGAAATCTATGCCTTCCGGAGAGAGGAGGCAGAATAGAAAATTGATGAGAGAAAAAAGTAACAGATTGTTAAAAAAAATTCCTGAGGCAGCTGCGTGAATTGTTTATGAGCTAGTGCTATGGATCTGCTGCTCTCTTGCTGGCTCAGTTTCAGCCGGAATCTCCACGATTTCGTCATTGTGGTTTTTCAATGAAAGCATGTGACTCAATCTGCACATCTGTGCTGAGAGCTGAGAGTATAAATAAGCAGCAAAAAGCACCAACAGTCACAGATCTCAAACTGCAAGTTCCAGCAGTGAAAGGATCTTGTCTGCTTTGAATCATTCCAAAGGAGTGTAGCTATAGACAAGCTTGGAAGAAAAGACCACGTGCAACAGATTAAAAAAGCAAACTGACAGTCAGCAACAAACTATTACAAGTAAGTTCATTTTAATTCTATTTTTGAGTGCAACCTTTAACTGTACGGTTGAAATGCTCATGTACCACTGAATAGTGAATGAAGCCTTTTTGAAAACAAACACTTTTGGTTATTACAGTTAATAAACTTTTCTCAAGTGCTGCATGTGGCTGATTATCCTCCAAATAACTTCCTAGAAAACACTGCTATAAGTGGAATTCAAACAGTCCAGAGGTTTCGCGATACAGTCATTCATCCAGTATTTGTAAATACAAATTCACTTGAATTCTTAGAGTTTTTAAACATTTGTCATTCTGTGTTTTAGGAGGGAACAGAACCCACCTACAAAACCAGCAACAAAATGAACTGCAAATTCCAGGCAACAACTCTCTTGGCTCTAGCACTCGTCTGTGCATACTTCCCCGCAGGTCAGTAATGAAGTTCTGGTTAGTTATTGGTCCATTTAAAAGTGGAAACAGATGAATAGTGTTCTGTTATTTCCTTCAGTGATAATAAATTCACATGTAAACTGTCTTTTGCAGACAGCGCCTCCAATCCACTTAGATGCCTCTGCATTAATTCCATTAACCACGTGCGTTTCAGGATTGTGGAGGACTATCTAATCATTCCAAAAGAAGCGCACTGCAGAACTACTCAAATCATGTAAGTACAGCAGTAAAAATGAAAACTGTGAAGAGTTCTTGCTGCTAAGGGATGAGGAGAGGGGGAGAGAGTAGATAGGGGGGCTTCTAATCTTTATGAAGTGTGTGAATAATAGGAAGTGTGTAAATAAGAGTTCAGTAGTTGCTGTGCTTATTGTGAAGTGGGGAAATAACCACATTTGATTGGCAATTAAAATGTTAGTTAAAAGAATCTGAGAAAATGAAATCCATCAAATTTTTTAAAAATTGAAAGTTTCAGTATAACATGGGTCACTGAATTTTTTTTTCTGAAGTTTTAGATGATTTCCCTCCAACACTTTCACAAACAAAAAAAGGGAGCTCAAAATGCAATTAATACGGAAATGCAATAAGGTTGCCTCCTGCCAAGTTACAGAGAGAGCTAGCTGCAAAGGCTGGCTCACTCTGATCCACAGAGTTTGGCATTTGTTGCCAGCAATTGACCTATACCTAGAATGATCTAGAACGGCTATATTGCAACAGCAGTCGGAAAAACGACCTTCGGTCAAAGCTTAGCTTATTTCTTAATTTCAGGATGCAAACTTCAAAGAGCGCAGTGTCTCACAGATTAGAGGAAACTGCTGCAAAAGTTAAATATCTGGAGATGAGCTGGAGAACTGCTGCATCAAAAAAAAACTGCTGCGGGAAATACAGCTTAAGATCACTCAATAATTTGATCATTTATCTATACGAGAATATAAAAAAGGGGAAGGAAGCAAATGTGGAGAAAGGCAATATAAGTTCATGAGAATTTTGACAATGATGAATAATTGCTTAGTGATCCTTACTCATGATTTTAGGGCTGAAACAGATATTTAATTGAAAACCAATTATCTGGACATTTGAATGGGTCTAAAGTCCAATGATCTCAACAACAGTCACGTACTGATAATATGCATAAAGTGGAAGATGTCACTAACTTTTCAATTTTTTGTCTTCTTTCAGACTTGTAATAAATTACCAAAATTCAAAAATGGAAGTGTGCCTTAACCCCGAAACTAAACAAGGCAGAGCACTGGTCGCATGTTGGGACAGGTGAGTTCAAAATTACTGGTTTTCTACAGCAGAGAAAGTGAATTACTCTATCCTCTTAATTCAAAAAATTGGAAAGCTCAATTGTTTTGGCATTAAATTCCTGGTTTGTTATTACCGTACTTACATTACTTAATTCAAATATTGTATAATTGACATTTATGGGGGAGGGGAGGGAATAGACTTACAGGTTCACTAAATAGGAAAAGAGAAGCTTAGATCAATATTAATGATGCAACATTGGATAGTTGTATAACAGATTGTCTAATCATAGTTAGGAGCACATACAAAATACACTCTAGTGCAAAAACTGACGATAATTTTTTTCACAAACACTGAGCTAATACTCTATTCCATACCCGAATGATCAATCTGGATGAGATTGTCCTTTGCTTTGCATGAAATTTTTCTCCAGCTCCAGATTTTGCCATAACATTATTATGGAAGTAAACAGTTATGTTTTCCATAAGGTTTTCCTCTGTTACAGTGTCATGTTACAGTGCACCAGCAGCAGAACTAACACAGTTTCACAATCAACAGCACTTGCAAAACAGAGAATAAATTAGCTACAAAATGTGTAGGTTCATGTAACATACAGCCAACAGGACAGGCTTTAACATGTAGACCCTTTAGGGAGCAGTGTTATGTCCTCAAAAAAGTAAATTTATATTTGTTTTGGTGGCATTTTTATGTATAAAAATTAAAAAGTGGTGTGTGGATTTGGCCAGTATTCACACAGCACAACTTGATGCTTGAACTCGGTACAAAATAAATAAACTGCTTCTGATTAAATACCTGCCCTCTAGTAATCCTACTGTCTAAAAAACATCATTAAACTGAGTGCCGACTAGTGATTTTGTTGATCAAAGCACTTCCTAAAGGCTCCACTGATAAAGGAAATATCCCGCTCCATTTGTTTGCACGATTGAATTTTTTTTGTGTCTAAAATTGAAATTTTGGCCACTTCTTTGTCTAATAGTTGCTTGCGGTAAAGTAAACAATTACTTGTACAAACCAGCCCGAAGAATCCAATATATAAGAGAATTAGTTCACTTCTGTGTCTGAAAAGGTCTTAAAGAAACACACTGGGGTCGTGCAAAACAGTCAGTGGAATGAAATATCGGGCGGGGAGTATAACAGGCGGCCGATCTGATACCACACGTTTTGCACTACTGTCCATGACTGATTTCTACCCTCTTTTTTTTGAAAATACGGAAGAAAAACACATCAATGCTTTTCACTCATTTTTAAAAATCTACTCAATGCAGTGTTGCTAAGTTTAAATTTCGTAGCACTATTTCTGCCTATTTTGCTGTGTTATTTACATTGCTTAATTCAGATTATTGATAATTCAAAATCGTTTATTAAAAATTGAATTGTCAGGAGTAGACCGTATTATTACCTTGACCAGAAGTGGCACTCACTTTAAAATTTATAGTCACATTTTGCTGCAAATTCTCTGAGCTGGAAGTTTACTGACAGGCAGCTTTCACAAAAGTTCCCCTTTTCTTATTGTTCTTTCATTTCAAAATATGTACAATTCTACATAAAGTAGTGGTTTAATAGTTCTGAAAAGGTCTGAAAATCACTAATAGTTAACATCCGGGATTTAAAGGATGAAAACAATTGGGATTAGATAAGTCATGTTAAACTCTCAACTCTGTCCTCGAGATGCATCATCTGAAACATGTGCACCATTTGTTTTTCCAGAATTGGCCATGATATCACGAGGAAGAAGGAATGTATTCTAACACCAAGAAAGAGAGCGGCTGAAAATTAGAAAAAAAAATTAGACCTAAAAGGAGAAGAACGAGACATCACTGAACTCTGATGTCATCAGAGAAGATTAAAAAAAAGGAAATTAACCTTTGAGTCCTGAGCCTCCCTTTGCAACTTAATATGTAGGGACAGCCACTTCAAAAATGCTCAAGATTATTAATATTCAATAACTATTTCAGAGTTAAGAGGCACAAACTGCTCTCTTTTTCTGTCTAAAATCTTTTAAATCTAGAGTTAAATCTATTGCCAATTGCTGGTATTCAATTTTCAGGCTGTAATGTATGAAACAAAAACTAATGCAGTGAAGTAACTATTTTATTTATAGATTGCCATTAAGTGGTACAAGATACAATGATACTAAATATATTTCTCACACCTTTGTATCAAGTTATAAGCGACAAGACAATAATTATGTTATTTGTTTCACAATTTCACGTCTTAGGCAAACAGGTGAGGTCAGAATAGTCAATTCAAACCAATACTATTTTAAAAATTAATCTACTGAATGTCTCTTTCAATGCCCATTATTTGTCCAAGACACTGTAAAATCAGATAATATACAGCATGTGGTGGCACACTTTAACTCAGTAAGATTTGCCTAAAGCCTTCACAAATAATCTATTCAGCCAGACTGAATGAGGACATTTGTGCTGTGATTTGCATTGCTGAACCAATTAATCGTAGACCGATTCAAATTGGTCAGTGTTTACACGAATACTAAACTGTAGTGCGTTTTGAAAATAATGCACTTTGAAAATGTTAATTTGAAGTTTTTTATTTATGTATAGTTTAATGCTGGACACAAGTTATTTTATATGTATATATATATATATATAGCAGTATTACCTAATTGTTTTGTAGAACAGAATACGTATTTTTACAACTTGAAACATATCGCTAAAGCATGAATTGCTTTGAACCAACGTTATGTCTGTTACATGTTTTATAATTAAATACAAAAAAAGAAAAATTTGATTTCTCATTTCTTCTTGTTCAATGGCAGAAAACATTTTGCATCACTGCACATTGTTTAACATAACTAGCCTATTGACTAAGTTTTCTACACAAAGTTGCTTAATTCGAATAATCCTGCAAAAACATCTCCAGCGCTGGTTTATTTCAATTGCTTCACTTGAACAAAATTTAGCAAAAGTAACTTTGAATTAACAGTAGACAACAATAAGTTACATTTATATAGCACCTTTAATGTAGTAAAACAGACCAAGCCGCTTCACAGAGGCCGAAGTAAAATGGACACCGAGCTAAAGAAGGAGAGGTATGAGGAGTCGCCAAAAGTCTGGAGGGTTTTAAGAGGGAGAGGGAAGTGAAGAGGCAGAGGGGTTTAGGGAAGAAATTCCAGAGAGTGGGACCAAGGTGGGTGAAGGCACAGCTTCCCATGGTGGGGTAAAGGGAGAGGGGATGCACAGGAGGCCAGAGTCAGAGGAACAGAGAGTTTGGGGCTGTAGGACCAGAGAATGTCACAGAGATAGGCAGGGGCAATTTCATGGAGCAATTTGAAGAGAATGAAGATAATTGAATTTGAGGCATTGGGGTACCAGAAGCCAACGTAGGGCAGTGAGAAGGGGCAAGTGGGACTTGTGCGGGATTGGATACTGGCAGTGTAGCTTTGGATAAGCTTAAATTTATGAAGGGTGGAGGATAGGAGACCAGCCAGGACAGCACAGGAGTAACTGAGTCTGCACGTGACAGACATGAAAGAGGGTCTCAGTGGCAGATGATCTGAGATAGCAGGTAATGTTACAGTAATGTGAAAGTAAGTGATCTTTATGATGGAGAGGATATGGAGGTTAACTTTGATCACCTTCAGGGGTTGGAGATGTATTTTCCAGAATTGTGTTTTATTTCCTGAATTGGCCTACAATTTTGTGTGTCTTTTTTTTGCCTCTCCAGGCTAGCTGGTGGATAGGGAGCATTGAGGGTCATGTTACTTAGTTTGATTATGACTGAATGAGACAGACTCAATGTACCAGCTGGCATTTTTCTGTCAGTTTTGCTTCATATGTTCAGCTCGGGGTCAAAAAGGACACTCAAGGCTGCGGAGAGTCTGGCCGGGGAGGAGATGGACTCAGTATCGAGGGTATGGAGTTTATGGCGGGGACTGAAGACAATGGTTTGAGTCTTCCTGATGTTTAGCTGCTTAGAAGTTGTGGCTAATGCAAGACTGGATGTCAGACAAGCATTCTGACAGCAGACAGACAGTAGAGGGGTCGAGAGAGGTGATGGAGAATTAAGAGTTGTGTGTTAGCAGCATACGTGTGGAAGCTCACTCCACAGCTTGGGATAATGTTGTTAAGGGACAACATACAGATGAGGAAGTGGAGGTGGGGTGGTCAAGGATGGATCCTTGTTGGAGTCCAGAGGTGACAGTGCGGTGGTGGGAAGAAAAGCCATTGCTAGAGATGCTCTGACTGCGCTCGGATTGATAAGTCCGAAAGCCCACAAGGGCAGTCCCACAGAGCTGGAAAATGGAGCAGAGGCGTTGGAGCAGGATCATCTGATCGATTATGTCGAAGTCGGCAGAGAGGTCAAGGAGGGATAATGCACTGTAGTCACAGTCACAGAGTCTTTGGGGGGAGTTTTAACACCCCAGGACAGGTGGCGGGGGGGGGGGGCGTTAGATTGTTAAAAGTGGAAAACCCGGCCCCAACCCGCTGCGAACGCGCCTACTTGGGGTTTAACTCGGATTGGGGGTCAGCCGAATAACCCGCTCTCAAGAGGTGGGTCAACAACAAAAAAATTTGACACCGGGTCACAAAAGGAGATATTAGGACAGGTGACCAAAAGCTTGGTCAATGAAGTAGGTTTTAAGGAGCGTTTTAAAGGAGAGAGAGGTAGAGTTGGAGAGGTTTAGGGAGGGAATTCCAGAGCTTAGGGCCTAGGCAGCTGAAGACACGGCCGCCAATGGTGGAGTGATTAAAATCAGCGATGTGCAACAGGCAAGAATTGGAGGAGTGCAGAGATCTCGGAGGGTTGTCGGGCCGGAGGAAGTCATAGAGATAGGGAGGGGCAAGGACAGAGGGATTTGAAAACAAGGGTGAAAATTTTAAAATCGAGGCATTCCCGGAACGGGAGCCAATGTAGGTCAGCGAGCACAGGGGTAAAGGGAGAATGGGACTTGGTGCGAGTTAGAATACGGGCACTAGAGTTTTGGATGAGCTCAAGTTTATGGAGGGTGGAAGATGGAAGGCCAGCCAGAGAGAGCACTGGAATAGTCCAGTCTAGGAGGTAACAAAGTCATGGATGAGGGTTTCAGCAGCAGATGAGCTCAGGCAGGGGTAGAGACGGGAGGTGTTACGGAGGTGGAAGTAGGCAGCCTTGGTGATGGAGCGGATATGTCGTCGGAAGCTCATCTCATGGTCAAATAGGATGCCGTGGCCAGGGAGAGGGATGGAGTTGGTAGCTAGGGAACACATTTTGTGGTGGGGACCAAAGACAATGGCTCCGATATTAAAATGGAGGTGGGGTGGCAGCAGGGGTGGGGGCGGTGATTGGGCACGTGGGTAACCCGCCCAATAAAAAATGTCCGTTTCGCACATGACCACAATTCAATTGGTGCCACTTAACGTGGCTTCTGGGTTTGCCATCCGAAAGCTGCACAGCAGGCGGACTGCGCACCCGCATCACAGGCTGTCAGCTGGACGAGCTCTATTTAAAGGGCCATTGCTCCAAAGGCTTTTGCTGGAGCAAAGACGCACAAACTACAATGGAGCAGCACAGGGGCAAGGCGGCTCTAAGGTTCAATGATGCCTCACTCCAGGTGCTACTGGATGGGGTGAAGAGGAGGAGAGATGCGTTTTACCCAGCGGACGGGAGGAAGTGGCCTGCCTCAGCCACCAAGAAAGCCTGGCTTGAGGTGGCAGAGGAGGTCACCAGCAGCAGCAACATCTCCCGCACCTGGATCTAGTGCACAAAGTGCTTCAATGACCTAACTAGGTCAGCCAAAGTGAGTACACTTACTGATTCTCCTACATTCCGTGTTACACATCACCGACCGACCTCCCCCCCCACCCCACCCCCACCAACTCATTCTGCACTGCCAACACTACTCCATCACATCACTCCTCACACCCACTTGAGGCTCATCCTCAACTTACCTGCACTTCCTCACCTCCCCATTAGTCACCCCACCACTACCACTCACCCCAATCCTCATCCAATGTGATGGCTCTGTCTGATACTCACCCTCTGATGCATCTCTTCCATGGTCAGCCTCACCCAAAGCAATGTATTCATCGGTTGGCCACTTCATCACTCACTCACTCACGTCTGTTCTTTCTCCCCTTCTAGAAGAGAGCGCAAAATGCACACGAGAGGGTGAGGAATGGAGGGGGTCCTCTACAAACACCGGTCCTCACAGACGTGGAGCAGGAGGCCCTAGAGCTGAGCCGCACCCTCGAGTGCCTGTCTGTAGGGGATGGCAAGACTGGCACCCCACAAATGTCTGGTGACACAACTTTACCATTCATCACACACAATATGAATTGATGTTAACATGCCTTGCCATCTTCAACACCTCAGAATGTTAATCACAACATGACACATCTGTGATGATGCTTAATATTGCCTTCTGTTCTCTTACAGGCCCTTCAGCTACCGCAGTGACAGCAGAGGGCGATTCCTCAGAGGACCTGCCAGCCTTTGAGGGGGCACCGTCACATCTTAGTGAGCCATCCACCAGCGCAGATACTCACACCTCGGTGGGTCCTAGTCCTCAGTTAGTTGGATTGGCACCTGGTGAGTTACCACACACAAGTGAGCACGAGCAGACACTTGTGTCGGGGCAGCTGTGGAGAGTCTGCGTCAGTGGGCGCACTCCTCTCCAACCTCTGCTCAGCTGGACGCAGATGCTGAACCCCGGAGGCCAACCTTTAAAAGGAGAATGATGGAGGGACAGCAGTTTATTTGCGAGGTACTAGAACAGGTGCCACGTGCACTCTCCACAATAGCGCAGAGGATGGAGGAGTCCAACTCCTGCACGAGTGGAATGGTGGCACAGGTGCAGAAGGGAATCTTAGATACTGTCACAGGGACGTGAGCAACTCTCAGAGAGTGCCACAGGTAAGTGCGGGAATGTCTGCGATGGAGGAAAGGCTAGCCTCCATTGAGCTTTAAGCACGGCTCACAAATGAATCCATTCAGGCTCTGACAACGGCCGTTTGGACTCAGGGTGAACAACATTCTGCCGCCTTAAACAGGCTGACAGAAACGTTACAACTGGGCTTCCAAGGCATCATACATGTCCTCCAAACTGTTCTTCAGCAGGGTGGCAGGAGTGAGGTGGGCCTGGTCCAGGAGAGGGATCATGGCGAAACGGAACATGGAAGTGGGGACACCGCTCAAAGCGCTCCCATGTCTCACCCGTTGCCCCCCTCTCAACCAGTACCCGCAATGCTGCCTCCTCTCCAGGTGGCCGGGTCTGCCCCTGCACAGGTGCAGGCGGAGCAGTCTTTGGAGGGGCTCTCATGGGCTCCAAAACCCACAGGGTGTAGGCCAAAAGCATCTAAGCAGTCAGGACATGAACATGAGGAGTCTGCCACTACCTCTGCCGCAGCGAGAGGGGATGCACCACGTAGAAGTAGTCGGAAGAGAAAGGCGAAGGTTTTGTGAGCCCGAAGAGTATGCACAAGGGTGTCTGACAGACTGTCATGTTTTTCATTTATATTTAGTTTTTGTTAAAGTGACATTAAATTTTATGATTGTCACGACTGCTGCCGCATCTTGCCCATTCTTGACTGGCTTTTGTGATAGGGCCCTTTCATGAGGTTCACCATGAACGGCGACACTTGATGCCACCCATTGGGTCATTTTACAGTGGGTGTATGTGCAGTTGCAGGACTGTTTTGTGCAGGGTGGGGTGGGCGGCCTGGTGTGGACGCTGCTCTTTCCAGGTGGTGTGACGACTGGACACTTCACACTTTCTAATGTTAAGAGAACTGTTCTCATATCAGTGACTCCCTAGCCTCATGAGCAGCCAGGTGAGCCGCTGGTCTGCCCATGGGTGGTTCCTCCTCCATGTGGGTGGCAGATGTGGAGGGGGCCTCCTCAAGCGGCATCCCTCTCTGTTGTTGCCCTCCGTGCTCTTGTGCAGGTGCCTGTGGTGCAGCACTGTGTTGTGGACCTGTAAGTGGCAGAAATGCCTGGCGAGGCTGGTGATGTTGCTCGTCCTCGGCTGTAGTGGTGAATGCAGCCATGGCGCCCCCATCCTGACGGTGAGAGTTTTGAGAGGGTCTGAAAAGTTATTAAATATGTGTGAACAGAAGAATCGTGAGTAGAAAGTAAGAATTTTCAGTGAAAACACAAAGATCTTTTCGCCAAAAGTTTGTGAGAAAGAACTGAGTGCCCTGCAGCAATAACTCACCTTTTCTCCCCATCTGCCAAACAAGCATTTGAATGTGCAACTGGCTGAAACACGTCTGGCAGAACATGGAGTGTTTCCCACAGCACAGGAAACACGCTGAGGATGTTTCAAAATCGGACCCCTGCCTCAACGTGGACAAAATTAAGTACTTTAAGTATTTAAATAAGTGTCGTCCCGCCGGCTTTAATGCCGGTGGGACTTCTGCATTCCGGAGGCGCGCGCACACCCAGACGCGCCAATGAGGAACCCAGAAGTCTGCGGGTCGGAGCTGGGTTCCAAACGCACTCCGGAGTCCCGCGATTTTTGGAGCCCCAACAATGCACGCGCAATTTAATTTTAAAATTGACTCCAATGGGTCAGTATTATAACATGTTAATGACTCAGATTTTGTTAGCCATTTGGATTTAATGCCTCCAGCGCAGGCTTCCCCCCGGTCCCCTAAGCTAACCTGCCACGACCTTCAGACCCCACCCCGCGATCTCTCGACCCGCCCTGCGATCGGCCGAACCCCCCTCCACCCTGCAATCGGAAGACACCCCCACCCTTCACGAGCTGACCTCTCCCAGCCTCTCAATCTGGCCGGCTGCCGGTCGGGAAATGGAGTTAAAAAATTCTAATGAGGTCCTGCCGTTAAATTCTGCAGGACCTCCGCCATTCCCGACCACTGACAGGCGCCTCCGGTCCCTTCCCGCCTACCCGTAAATATAGAGGCCTTTCCTGCACATGTTAAATTTAGTTTTCTTACCATATGGAACCAGATTGTTAGCAACCTTGGCACCCAGTTCAAAACCCCTAACTGAGCTTCTGACCCCAAATTCTCTCCATCACAAGACCACCTCTTTGACCTCCATAATACTTCGACCCTTACTGTAGCCCACCTGCCACTCAAACCCTCATCCCTGCCTTTTATCCTCCAGACTCATTTACTCCAATGCTCCACTGGCCGGCCTCCCATTTCTAAACTTCAGTTCATCCAAAACAGCGCTGCTCATGTCCTGTCACACACCAAGTCCTACTCGCCCATCACTCCCATCCTCACTGACCTACATTGGCTCCCAGTCACCAAATGTCTCAAATTTAAAATCCTTATCATTGTGCTTAAGTCCCTCCAAAGGCTCGCCCTTTCCTAACTCTGTAACCGTCTTCAGCTCTGTACCCACCCACCCACAATCCGTACTCTCCATTGCTCTGACTCTTTTGCTCCAACACTGGTGGCTGTGCTTCAGCCGCTATGTCACACTATGAGGAATTCACTCCCTAAACCCCTCTACCTCTCCCCTCCTCCTTTAAAATCCTCCTTAAAACCCACCTCTTTGACCATCACCCCTCCCAATCTTTTCTTTGGCTTGCTATCTGTTTAGGCCATATCTCTGTGAAGGGCTTTGCAACATTTTCTACATTAAATGTGCTATATAAATGCACGTTGTTGTTACTTAAGTACACATTACCTTTCTTGCGCAAAAATTGTCTGATAGCTGATCAGATGGAGGAATCATACCAAAAGAAAATAAAAGTAAGCTTTTCAAAATGATGATGGAGGCTAACATTGATTTAGTTACCAAGTGACTTTTACTGTAAAAACGTACAGAATTGTTTCATTTATCATTGTTGTATATATCTATTTAATCATTAATTTGCACGCACAAGTCTGCCTTCAGGCTGTGAGATAAGCATATATGACCTGGTGCCAATCACTCAAGCTACAGTATAATTAGCTGGCACAGTGAAACACATTTATATGGTGAAAGTCAAGCACGCATCTCCTTGTTTTGCAACTGATCCTTCATCAGGGCTCCCCCCCACCACCCCCGGCTTAGCCTGAGGGCTGTGAGCAGTCTGCACAGTTCACTAATGAGTAGAGGAGGGTCATGTGATCTCAAATCCAAATCACTGTCACCCTATCTGTGTACTTGAGATGCAGGATTTTTTTTCAGCTGGTGGTAAATCAATACTCTCCTTTTTAAAAAAAAATTTGTTCATGGGATGTTGGCGTTGCTGGCAAGGCCGGCATTTATTGCCCATCCCTAATTGCCCTTGAGAAGGTGGTGGTGAGCCGTCTTCTTGAACCGCTGCAGTCCGTGTGGTGAAGGTTCTCCCACAGTGCCGTTAGGAAGGGAGTTCTAGGATTGGGAGAGTTTTAGAAACCAGCAAAGGATGACCAAAAAAAAGTGATAAAAAGGGAGAAAATAGAATATCAAAGTAACCTGACAAGAAATATAAAAATGGATTGTAAGAGCTTCTAAAGTATGTAAAAAGGAAGAGAGTAGCAAAAGTAAACATTGGTCCCTTAGAGGCTGAGACAGGAGAAATTACAATGGGGAAGAAGAAAATGGCAGAGCCGTTAAACAAATATTTTGTACTTGTCTTCACAGTGGAAGACATAAAAAGCATACCAGAAATAATGGGGAACCAAGGAGACAATGACAGTGAGGAACCTAAAGTATTAATATCAGTAAAGAAAAAGTACTAGAGAAGCTAATGGGACTAAAAGTCAATAAATCCCCTGGACCTGATGGCTTACATCCTAGGGTTCTAAAAGAGGTGGCTACAGAGATAGTGGATGCATTGGTTATGATCTTCCAAAACTCCCTAGATTCTAGGATGATCCCAGCGGATTGGAAGGTAGCAAATGTCACCCTGCTATTCAAGAAAGGAGGGAGAGAGAAAACAGGGAACGACAGGCCAGTTAGCCTGACATCAGTCATCGGGAAAATGCTGGAAACCAGTATTAAGGAAGTGGTAACAGGGCACTTAGAAAATCATAATATGATTAGGCAGAGTCAACATGGTTTTATGAGAGGGAAATTGTGTTTGACAAACTTTTATTAGAGTTTTTTGAGGATGCAACGAGCAGGGTAGATAAATGGGAACCAGCGGATGTAATATATTGGATTTTTCAAAAGGCATTCGATAAGGTGCCACATAAAAGGTTTAAACGCAAGATAAGGGCTCATGGGGTTAGGGGTAACATATTAGCATGGATAGAGGATTGGTTAACGGACAGAAAACAGAGAGTAGGGATAAAAGGGTCACTCTCAGGTTGGCAGGCTGTAACTAGTGGAGTGCCACAAGGATCAGTACTTGGGCCTCAGCTATTTACAATCTATATTAATGACTGAGATGAAGGGACCGAGTGTAATGTATCCAAGTTCGCTAACGATACAAAGTTAGGTGAGAAAGTAAGCTGTGAGAAAGACACAAAGAGTCTCCAAAGGGTTAGAGACAGGTTAGTTGAGTGGGCAAGAAAGTGGCAGATGGAGTATAATGTGGGGAAATGTGAGGTTATTCACTTTGGTAGGAAGAATAGAAAAACAGAATTTTTTTAAAAATGGTGAGAAACTTTTAAATGTTGGTGTTCAGGGAGATCTCGGTGTTTTCAGACATGAAACACAAAAAGTTAGCATGCTGGTACAGCAAGCAATTAGGAAAGCAAATGGCATGTTGGCCTTTATTGCAAGGGGGTTGGAGTACAAGAGTAAGGAAGTCTTGCTGCAATTGTACAGGGCTTTGGTGAAACCACACCTGGAGTACTGTGTACAGTTTTGGTCTCCTTACCTAAGGAAGGATATACTTGCCTTAGAGGCGGTGCAACGAAGGTTCACTAGATTGGTTCCTGGGATGAGAAGGTTGTCCTATGAGGAGAGATCGAGTACAATGGGCCTACACTCTCTGGCGTTTAGAAGAATGAGAGGTGATCTCATTGAAACAAGATTCTGAGGGGGCTTGACAGGGTAGATGCTGAGAGGTTGTTTCTCCTGGGTGGAGAGTCTAGAACTAGGGGGCATAGTCTCAGGATAAGGGGTCGGCCATTTAAGACTGAAATGAGGAGGAATTTCTTCAGTAAGAAGTGAATCTTCGGAATTCTCTACCCCAGAGGGCTGTGGATGCTGAGTCGTTGAATATATTCAAGGCTGAAATAGACAGATTTTTGGACTCTAGGGGAATCAAGGGTTCCGGGGATCAGGCGGAAAAGTGGAGTTGAGGTTGAAGATCAGCCATGATCTTATTGAATGGCGCAGCAGGCTCGAGGGACGGTACAGCCTACTCCTGCTTCTATTTCTTATGTTCTTGTGTAATATGTTATTGAGGCTCCGTGCCTCAGATTTTGTCAGCCATTTGGATTTAACGATTTCAAGCACTGGGTTTCCCAGAGCAGCTAACGGGAGGCGAGAACTGCCGAATCCAGCAGATACTTTTCCAGCATTGCTGATGGGCCAGGAGGAGCAGGAGTGCTTCCCCAGACCCCCAAAGCAAGCCTGCTGCAATCTGCTCGTCTCCCCCAGTAATCTCCAGACCCACTCTCCGCGATCTGAATCCCCCCACCGCACCCGCCATCTGATCTCTCCCTCCTCTCTGGGCTGTGGCCTTGTACAGCAGGCTCTCCTGCCCGGCAACCAGCCAGTATCTCAATTTGGCCAACTGCCAGGCGGAAAATGGAGTAAAAAAAATTCTAATGAGGTCCTGCCGTCAAATTTGGCAGGACCTCCGCCTTCCCCGTATTTCCTGGCTGCTGACAGGTGCACCCCTCCCCGTAAATATCGGGGCCATAGAGTCTACAGCACAGAAACAGGCCATTCAGCCCAACTGGACTATGCCGGCGTTTATGCTCCACATGAGCCTCCTCCCAACCCTCTTCATCTAACCCTGTCAGACTCTTACATAAAATTTTTTGGCATGGCTAGGTTAGGTTTAAAAGCTACAGTACTGTGGATTATTGGAGCCATCTTATTCCCAGCCTCTGGAATTCTCTGGAATAGCCTCTCCTCTTCAACGGTGCCTTCACAGCTCCCCTGACCACTCCCTCCCCACCCCCCCCCCCCCTGCTTAGTGTTCCTTTCCTCCATTCTGTACAGTGGCCCGAGATAGCTTCCTGCATGCTGTTGTAATTCTTGCTTAGGGGAATGGAAACTGTGGGAAGAATTCAGCTACAAAAAAGCAATTGCAAAAATTAAATTTAAAAATAATCTGTGTGCATTAGATGTGGTAGGTTAGTGTGGAGAGATGCTGTTACATGGGGCTACAATTATCCCGTAGATGCAATGCAAGACTACAATGAGTGTCCCACATACCAAACCGCTTTCTAGACCATAACAAGCCAAACCAAGGACACAAAACTAGAATTACAAAACATCACCACATATATAACAGTGACTGCACTTCAAAAGTAATTCATTAGCTGTGAAGTGCTAAACACATGATAAGTTACGATATAAATAGAAAGAACCTGCATTTATATAGTGCCGTATCACATCCTCAGGACACTTTACAACCAATATGTTCATTCTGAAGTGCAGGCACTGTAATGCAGATTTGTGGCAAATTTTTTCCTCTTTCAAACAAAGCAAAAGTCACCAAAAATGAAGAAAAATGGCAAAAACCCCTGTGCTCATAGCTCTCTGATGTTATTTATTTATTTCATATATTTTCTTATCTCTGTTCCCACAACTGTCTTACTGCTCGATTTCGTCCAACTCAGCTGACCGTTCTTTCTTTTTCGGTCTCATCTCTCAATAACATCCCTCTGCAAGCCCCACACTACAGCAGCTCTGCTACTGGACTCTCAGCCAATGTCCCAGAACTGTGGAACAAGCCTGCTGTTCGTGAGAAAAAAAAACATTTCCATAAACTTTCATTTAAAAAAATACTACACACACACACACCTCACACAAAAACCTATTACACAAAATAAACCATCAAATAAAATAAACCATCAAATAAAATAAACCATTACATAAAACACACAAAATACCAGACAGTTTGTAGTGTGATTTGACATTTAAACAAGAACGAACAGTAATGAATGTTATGTTCAATTATTACATTTTGTTGCACTAAGGGAAAACAATAGAATTGGCAGGTGTGTATATTCGTCAGGTCAAATTGTTGCATTTAAGCATATGAACCCAATATGTTACAATTAGGGTCTTAAAAACTGAAATGCATTGAATGGCGTGAAGATTTTGTATTTATGCAGTAGATACGAACTAAACTCGCCACAGAAAGTTAAGTCTTGTCCATTTTAAGTTCAATTACCCTTGTAATGACATGATAAGTGTTAATTACTGCCAGTCAATGTCTCTGGCATTGAAAATTAACTATTAAAAGTGTAGAGTCTCATTCCTTCAGGTTTAATTGTTGTTAGAAATTTTAAAAATGTAATTTTTAAAAAATGTTTACTTTTCCTTTCTGTCTTTTTTTCTCTCTCTCTCTCTTAATCCAATCATTCTGTTCCTCTCTTTATTTCTCTTTCTGTACCTGATTTGACATTGAATTCACTCACTCTAATTTACACTTCCTTCTCAGTTCTTGCCCTGTTAATTTCACAATCCTTCAGTCTGATTGGTTAAGGAGATACCCTGTTGCTTGCCCTATTCACTCAGGTCCCAGATGTCCTGTTTCCCTCACTGCATCGATATCAGCTCGCACTTTCAGCAACTTGTCATGCGAAAATTTAAAAAACCTAAACATGCAAGGGCAAGTCTAACTAACAATGGAAGCCACTGGATGCCCTGCCACAGCAAATTATGGCTGACATAAGGGGACAAATTTTTGTTTGCGGAGCTTTGTGCACTGAGATCGCATATGGGGAATTCCGGCAGCATTAAAATTATAAAAGCAAGTTGATATATTAGCATTGTTGGGTGCTCAGTGCTGTTTTTACTGAAACCAACAGGCTTAACCCAATGGCACATTCGTAGACCCACGTTTCCAGTATTGTAAAGGTGCTGTGGTGTCTTCCGCATTGACACACTACGTTTTATACTGGGTGACTTGCTACCATTGTAACTCAACAGCTGTAGCAGACAATGTAAAAATACACAATGGAACACATTCTGCACCAAAGGGACCAGTCTGGCTGGGATCACATGACTGTATTGTCATCAACACGCATTCTTCCTTCTATACTGCAATTCATAGACCACAGGTGGCTCCTCTATAATGATCTACTGATGGTGTTAGTCTGCACGTATCAATCACAAGGTGCTGGATGTGTCCAAACATGTTCAACTGCAGATATTAAGTGGCTTGGTTAAAACAAAAACACAGAATGAGATAGTTTTAGAACATGTAATCCAAATGTAACAATTTCCAGATACATCACAGGTTCCCGAACTTTAGGTATTTTTGTAAATTTATGAATAATTTGAAAAACAACGTGCTTGCGCAGCAGCTCAATGCATCAGTCGATCCCGGATGTCCCAGAGAGTGGGTTTGTGATCATGATTCTCCACTATTTTTCATCTTTCTCTACCCCATCTTCTCCTCTCCCCTCCCAAAAGACATCCATCCCTTGCCGGAGTACAGTTCCAAGGGCACTTGTTGCTCACCGGTAGGCACATAGGAACAGGAGTAGGCCATTTAGCCCCTCGAGCCTGTTCCACCATTCAATGAGATCTGTGACCTAACTCCATATATCCGCCTTAGCCCCATATCCCTTAATACCTTTGGTTAACAAAAATCTATCAATCTCAGATTTAAAATTAACAATTGAGCTAGTATCAACAGTCATTTGTGCAAGAGAGTTCCAAACTTCTACCACCCTTTGCTTGTAGAAGTGTTTCCTAACTTCATCCCTAAAAGTCCTGGCTCTAACTTTTAGGTGATGTCCCCCAGTCCTAGACTCCCCAACCGGCGGACATAGTTTCTCTCTATCTACCCTATCAGTTACCCTTAATATCTTGAAAACTTCAATCAAATCACCCCTTAATCTTCTAAATTCCAGGGAATACAACCCTAGTTTGTGTAATCTCTCCTCGTAATTTAACCCTTGGAGTCCAGGTATCATTCTAGTAAATCTACGGCTGCACTCCCTCCAGTGTCAATATATCCTTCCGAAGGTGCGGCGCCCAGATCTGAACACAGTACTCCAGGTGTGGTCTAACTAGGGCTTTGTATAGATGTAGCACAACTTCTACCCCCTTGTATTCTAGTCCTCTTCTGAGTGACCTTTACGTGTCAGCCTTGACAATGAATGTCGACTGGCTATTCATTCAAGTGGCCGCTACAACTGAGCCTAAAAACTGTGTGCACATGTAGCACACTTTCAGCAGGGGTTGCAGGCTGGTGATCAGAATGGGGAATCTGGCCAATTTTATTCTCCTTAACCAAGGTGTGCTGGGGCCAACTGAGGCAACTGTATCGTGCCCCCACAGTGGAGATCAGCCAACTCAGCACAAAGAGATCAAGCCCGAGGAATCTCCAGGTCTGTACGGCTGAACAGCTCACTTGTTTGCCTCACCTCAAGCATCAGAGAAATTTCATGACTCCCCACTATTGAACTTCCCTTCACGGGTGTCAAACTGAAGTGCTGATCAGGGGCTTGGTGCTTCTCTTAAAAGTAGAGGTGAAGAAAAAAAAACTTTGAGAGGGTGAATAAGCCCAGGCCACTCTCTCACATACCTCCAGAGAAAGGTGTGTAGAATATGCAAGGTGGGGGAATAACTGAGGAAAAATCATTTGTTGAACCTAAAGGGCAAGTCCCTTTTCCTTCCCACTGCATATGTGAATGTAACTAGATAACTGCAACAAACTAATCAGGACTCAGGCTGTTTTTGGTTTCTCAGAAAAGTTCTCGTAGCCCTAAATCTCTGTGGGTTTCCAGACCAATCACCCGCCACCACCCCTCCCCCCACTCCCAAAGAGTCTTCTGATGATCTATCTCAGATCAATGGGTGTTCTGTTTCCACTACACTACAAATGTACTTATGCCTCTGACATTGCCAAGTACTGGAACGAGTATAAATGTTATGAGCACTTATCCCTTGTAAAAACTGAAATCTGTCTCAACTGTGTCATGTGTTCTGGAATAGAAGCAACAAGTTTATATGAAAATACTGCTTCCATTTACAAAATAATTCCTATTTTGTCCACTTCAATTTTCTCCCACCCCTCTTGACCTGAAGGCATTGGGTCCCTCACTTGATATGGTTTCACACCAACAGCCAACCTCTGGTACCCTCATCCAAATGGTCATTATCCACGAGTGAGCTTTGGCGCAGAGCACTGGCAGACTATCCAACTGTAGGATATCACTCGCAAGCCTGATCCAGTCCTCAGTCCAGATCCACACACATTCACTTCCAACATATAGTGATCAGGAGCCGAATTCCCAGCAGAGTTTTCCCTTACCTAGCCATGGGTGCTGTGGCCAATTCTTGCCACTGCTCCGGCTGCAAACAGCTAACTCAGGACAGAGTAGGGAATCAAAAAATCTTTTGTTCCAATGCGTAACAGTCGGCATCAACAGTCAGATACAGCAATCCCTTGTTAGAATGCTCCTGGATACACTTCAATAAATGTGGCCTACCTTTGACTGCCATTTTCAAACCCAACTTTAACTTTCATTTTTCAGATTGCCTTCTCCCACGTCACCAGTTTTACTCACCTGCCAATATCCCTGCCCTATGGAGGAAGTGCCCAACCTCTGCCTGGAGCTCCTCTGTTTCTCTCATGTGAAATCATGATTAGATCCCCTACTAGCCCGCAGGGCTCGTCTTGTTTTTGTGCAGTAATTGTCTGATTCATACACTGTCTGTACATGTCACCTGATCCCTGAAAACAGTACAAGTGACAACTGACTCATCAAGTCAAACCTGTCTTGGCCAAGGTGTTATTAAATGATGCTATCTTCGTGAAAAGCTATTTGGCAAAATTTTCTTTTTGCAAATATGCAAAACACAACACGAGTCTCAAAACATGTCATTATGTCACCTTCACATGAAATAATTGTGATGAAAATGACACGTGGCTCTCCTCCCTGCCAAAGAAAAAGGTTCCATATAGTGACACCAGAAGTCCCAGCCTGAATGGAGATAGGAACATAGGAACAGGATTAGGCCATTCAGCCCCTCGTGCCTGCTCCGCCATTTGATAAGATCATGGCTGATCTGTGATCTCGCTCCATATACCTGCCTTTGGCCCATATCCCTTAATACCTTTGGTTGCCAAAAAGCTATCGATCTCACATTTAAATTTAGCAATTGAGCTAGTATCAATTGCCGTTTGCGGAAGAGAGTTCCAAACTTCTACCACCCTTTGTGTGTAAAAATGTTTTCTAATCTCGCTCCTGAAAGGTCTGGCTCTAATTTTTAGACTGTGCCCCCTACTCCTAGAATCCCCAACCAGCAGAAATAGTTTCTCTCTATCCACCCTATCTGTTCCCCTTAATATCTTATAAACTTCGATCAGATCACCCCTTAACCTTCTAAACTCCAGAGAATACAACCCTAATTTGTGTAATCTCGCCTCGTAACTTAACCCTTGAAGTCCGGGTATCATTCTAGTAAATCTACTAGACTACACTCCCTCCAAGGCCAATATGTCCTTCCGTAGGTGCGGTGCCCAGAACTGCTCACAGTACTCCAGGTGCGGTCTAACCAGGGTTTTGAATAGCTGCAGCATAACTTCTGCCCCCTTGTACTCCAGTCCTCTAGATATAAAGGCCAGCATTCCATTAGCCTTCTTGATTATTTTCTGCACCTGTTCATGACACTTCAATGATCTATGTACCTGAACCCCTTAGTCCCTTTGGACATCCACAGTTTTTAACTTTTTACCATTTAGAAAGTACCCTGTTCTATCCTTTTTTGATCCAAAGTGGATGACCTCACATTTGTCTACATTGAATTCCATTTACCACAGTTTTGCCCATTCACCTAATCTATGAATATCCCTTTGTAATTTTATGCTTTCATCTACACTGCTTACAATGCCACCAATCTTTGTGTCATCGGCAAACTTAGATATGAGACTTTCTATGCCTTCATCTAAGACGTTAATAAATATTGTGAATAATTGAGGCCCCAAGACAGATCCCTGTGGGACTCCACTAGTCACATCCTGCCAATGTGAATACTTACCCATTATCCCTACTCTCTGTCGCCTTTCGCTCAACCAATTTCCTAACCAAGTCCGTACTTTTCCCTTGATTCCATGGGCTTCTAACTTAGCTAACAGTCTCTTATGTGGGACCTTATCAAATGCCTTCTGGAAGTCCATATCAATAACATCCATTGACATTCCCCTGTCCACTACTTTAGTCACCTCTTCAAAAAATTCAATCAGGTTTGTCAGGCATGACCTACCTTTCACAAACCCATGCTGGCTCTTCCTGATTAACTGAAAATTCTCGAGGTGTTCAGTCACCCTATCCTTAATTATAGACTCCAGCAATTTCCCCACAACAGATGTTAGGCTAACTGGTCTATAATTCCCCGGTTTCCCTCTCTCTCCTTTCTTAAAAAGAGGAGTGACATGTGCAATTTTCCAATCGAGAGGGACAGTTCCCGAATCTAGAGAACTTTGAAAGATTATAGTTAGGGCATCTGCAATCTGATCACCTACTTCCTTTAAAACCCTGGGATGGAAACCATCTGGTCGTGGGGATTTGTCACTCTTTAGTGCTATTATTTTCTTCATTACGGTTGCTTTGCTTATGTTAATTTTATCGAATCCTTGTCCCCGATTCAATATTAGTTTTCTTGGGATTTCCGGCATGCTATTCTCTTTTTCTACTGTAAATACTGACGCAAAGTAATTATTCAACATGTCCGCCATTTCCCCATTGTCAATGACAATATCCCCACTTTCAGTTTTTAAGGGGCCAACACTGCTCCTGACCACCCTCTTTTTTCTAATATAACTATAAAAGTTATTTGTATTGGTTTTGATATCCCTTGCAAGTTTCTTTTCATACTCTCTTTTTGTAGCTCTTACTATCTGTTTTGTGACCCTTTGTTGATCTTTGTATCTTTCCCATTCGCCAGGATCTGTGCAATTTTTTGCCTTTTTGTATGACCTTTCCTTACGTCTTATACTGTCCCTTACCTCTTTAGTTGTCCATGGCTGTTTTTTTTGGCAAGTAGAGTTCTTGCCCCTCAGGGGTATAAACCGGTTCTGTATCTCGTTAAATGTTTCTTTCAACATTTCCCACTGATCATCAGTTGTTTTACCCATTAACAGATTTGCCCAGTTTACTGTGGACAGTCTCTGTCTCATCCCATTGAAGTCGGCCTTACCCAAGTCTAGAATCTTAGCAGCTGACTCACTTTTTTCCCTTTCAAACACTACATTGAACTCGATCATGTTATGATCGCTATTGGATGGATGTTCACGCACAGTTAAGCTGTTAACTAAACCTGGTTCATTACTCATTACTAATTCTAGGATGGCTTGCCCCCTTGTTGCCTCCAGGACATACTGCTGTAGAAAACTATCCCGGACACACTCAAGAAATTCACTACCTTTCTGACAGTTGCTAGTCTGCTTTCCCC
Source organism: Heptranchias perlo (assembly GCF_035084215.1). NCBI lineage: Eukaryota > Metazoa > Chordata > Chondrichthyes > Hexanchiformes > Hexanchidae > Heptranchias > Heptranchias perlo. The sequence continues at coordinate 14,430,708 of NC_090360.1, forward strand.
AATCTATGTGAAGGTTAACGTCCCCCATTAAGACCACTATGCTTTTCTTACACGCTTGTCTAATCTCTGCATTTATACAATCTAGCACTTCAGAGCTGCTGCCAGGGGTCCTATACACAACTCCCACTATAGTCTTAGATCCTTTCCTATTTCTCAATTCAACCCATAAGGTCTCTGTTGGCAGCTTACCTCTCGTTATATCCTCCTTTATCATTGAATCGATTTAATTTCTAATCACTAAGGCTACTCCTCCCCCTCTTCCATTTTCCCTATCTCTCCTGTAGACTTTATAACCCGGTATATTAGTTCCCAATCCTGACCATCCTGCAGCCATGTCTCAGTAATAGCTAACATGTCATACCCTCCAATTTGAATTTGAACCTGCAGTTCATTTAATTTATTCCTTATACTCCGTGCATTTGTATATCGAACTCTTAGTTGGGCCACACACCCTAGCCTGGCCTTCAGCTTTGATGCTGGGATAATCGCCTTATGCCTTCTAGTTTTCACTTTATCTGTAGTGTCTAAAGTACACTTTCTCTCTGCTGCTCTACGCTTTTCCCTTTCACTTGTTCTTGAACAACTGTTTGTACTATTTGTATTGTAAATTTCCCCTGGGTCTTCCCCCCTCTTGCTGCTCTCAACTTTACTCCCTTCTGACTCCCCGCTAAGGTTCCCATCCCCCTGCCACTCTAGTTTAAACCTTCCCCAACAGCACTAGCAAACACCCCCGCGAGGACATTGGTCCCGGTCCTGCTCGGGTGTAACCCGTCTCACTTGTACAGGTCCCACCTTCCCCAGAACTGGTCCCAATGTCCCAGGAATCTAAATCCCTCCCTCCTACACCATCCCTGCAGCCACGCATTCATCCTGTCTATTCTCCTGTTCCTATACTCACTTGCACGTGGCACTGGTAGTAATCCTGAGATCACTACCTTTGAGGTCCTGCTTTTTAATTTATCTCCTAAATCCTTGAATTCACCTTGCAGGACCTCATCCGTTTTTATTACTTATGTCGTTGGTACCGATATGGCCACGACTACTGGCTGTTCACCCTCCGCCTCCAGAATGCCCTGCAGCCGTTCCGTGACAACCTTGACCCTAGCACCAGGGAGGCAACATACCATCCTGGAGTCACGTTTACGGCCGCAGAAACGCCTATCTGTTCCCCTTACAACTGAATCCCCTATCACTATAGCCTGCCACTCCTCTTCCTCTCCTCCTGTGCAGCAGAGCCACCCGTGGTGCCACGAACTTGGCTCTTGCTGCTTTCCCCTGATAAGCCATCTCCCCCAACAGTATCCAAAGCAGAATATCTGTTTGAGAGGGAGATGGCCCCAGAGGACTCCTGCTCTACCTGCCTGGTCCTTTTCCTCTGCCTGGCGGTCACCCATTTACTTTCTGCCTGCGTAATCTTTACCAGCGGTGTGACCACCTCACTGAACATGCTATCCACGATAGTCTCAGCATCGCGGATGCTCCACAGTGAGTCCACCCGCAGCTCCAGCTCCAAAATGCAGTTTGCTAGTAGCTGCAGCTGGACACACTTCCTGCACACATGGTTACCAGGGATACCGGTAGTGTCCATGACTTCCCACATAGTGCAGGAGGAGCATATCACGGGTGCGAGCTCTGCTGCCATAACTTGCCTTAGATTTACACTGTGTTCACCTCTCAGACTCTCCTCCCGCTCTCGGTCTCTCCTTTTATACTGTCCTCACCTCGCGGACTCTCCTGCCTCACCTGCGACGTCGCACAGTAGTTGTTTCTTGTTGCAGGTCTGCTGCTGCTTCTATCCCCACTCTCATGATGATGAGATGATTGGATAATTCCCCTGTTAACCATGCCTGGAGCCCGCATTGCTGTAAGTGACTAGGATTGACTTCACGAACATAATTTGTATGTAACTATCCTCCACTCACTGCATTTGGCTGCATATAGTGACACTGCTATTCCCGGCCGGTGTCAATAGACACTCTGAAAGAAAAGTGCCCTGAATTTTCTCAGGGCCTGGGGCATATTTCTGGCCCAAATCAGCAGGGAGTGTAGCAGAGTAGGAAGAATGTCAGGTGGGATCCAGAACTGCTGTGTTTCTACCAGAAGAGGACCGGCCCCTAGTTTCCGCCATGATCCGGGGATGCCCTAACTCTGGCGGGGTTAGAAGTGGAGGTGGGTGCGAGTGCACGGCTCTTGAGGATTTTTGGGCCCAAGTTTTTTTAATCGTGACATTGTAACTTTAAGGAGAAAGGGCTGTAGCCAGTCAAAAAGGGCCAGTACAGTTTTGAGCATTGACAGACTTGAAAAAAAGTCAACACGCTCAAGAACCACACAAACTGGGCCCCTTGTTACTGCTCCATGACCTCTGTGTTTTGTTTTGTTTATTCCTCTTATAGGTGACAGAGTATTTGAGTTGGTGACACCCTGAAGTCAATCACTTATAATTTGCCTTGTTAATATCGGATTATCAGTGAGCCATTAATTATCATGTTAGAATCCAGATGTATTAAGCATAAGTGAGACAAGCCTGTTATCTTGGAGCGAGACGTGAAAGATCTATTTAAAAAGGAGCTACTTGCATTCAGATTGGTGCAGTTGATGGTAGAATGATTAATAGTTCAATTCTACCACTAACAATCTAAATTAATAACAGAGTACCATTACTGTCACCCCGCCAAGCCTGCAACTTCACTGTGGACAGGCTGATGAATCTGTATTTGTTGGTGATATAACAGATGCACTTTTGTTCTCGTTCTTGTAGCTGATTCAGATATGGCAGGATCAGCTGGATTATGGTATTTAAAATAAACACTAGAGCAATTACAAACACATTTTGTTTTTTGCTGCTCATCGTGGTGAGGGACACCATGACCATGGCCCCTGGGTTGGGGGAAGGCAAGGTAAATTGAGATTTGCACCTTTGCAGGGCCAGAATTTCTGCCGGGGCCAGCGTTCTGCTGGAGAAATGTCCCGGCTGAAATTCTGTTCACATTTCAAGTGCCCACCCTCCCACCGGCAGCCACATGCAAATGACAGAGTTAGAACGGGATGATGTTAACCACCCTAAACTCCTGGACCTTTTCCTTCCCATCCATTCTCAACAATGTGCGCCAGGCACAGTAAAGGCAGGACCCGTTCAACAAGGCGAAAGTACTTTGTTAAAGGGACACTGCTCACCAAGATTGCTTGAGGAGGCTTTTGGCCCCATCTTGGGACTCACTGCAGGTACTGCAAACATTATTTTCACTTTTGTATTCAGAGAGCCTTCCCCTGCATTCTGCATTACTCTCGGAAAGCATTCTATTTCAAGACAATTACTGAGCTAGGAGCTGAGGGCTGCACAATGGGAATCTCATTTTATATGATCTATATACTGGAGGATATAGCTAGCTAAAATCAGGCAGCACCAGAAGAGAGACAAGCCATCCCAGCACTACCCATCCAGCAGGATCTGCAGACTCAGGCACAATTTCCGAGACCTTGTCCAAGAGCTCTGTTTCAGGAGGCTGTGTTGCAGTCATGAAACTTCAGAAGAGCATGGTAAATAGCAACATAGCAACATAGGAACAGGAGTAGGACATTCAGCCCCTCGTGCCTGCTCCGCCATTTGATAAGATCATGGCTGATCTGTGATCCAGCTCCATATACCTGCCTTTGGCCCATATCCCTTAATACCTTTGGTTGCCAAAAAGATATCTATCTCACATTTAAATTTAGCAATTGAGCTAGTATCAATTGCCATTTGCGGAAGAGAGTTCCAAACTTCTACCACCCTTTGTGTGTAGAAATGTTTTCTAATCTCACTCCTGAAAGGTCTGGCTCTAAATTTTAGACTGTGCCCCCTACTCCTACAATCCCCAACCAGCGGAAATAGTTTCTCTCTATCCACCCTATCCGTTCCCCTTAATATCTGCACCTGCTCATGACACTTCAATGATCGATGTACCTGAACCCCTAAGTCCCTTTAGACATCCACAGTTTTTAACTTTTTACCATTTAGAAAGTACCCTGTTCTATCCTTTTTGATCCAAAGTGGATGACCTCACATTTGTCTACATTGAATTCCATTTGCCACAGTTTTACCCATTCATCTAATCAATATCCCTTTGTAATTTTATGCTTTCATCTACACTGCTTACAATGCCACCAATCTTTGTGTCATCGGCAAACTTAGATATGAGACTTTCTATGCCTTCATCTAAGACGTTAATAAATATTGTGAATAATTGAGGCCCCAAGACAGATCCCTGTGGGACTCCACGAGTCACATCCTGCCAATGTGAATACTTACCCATTATCCCTACTCTGCCGCCTTTCGCTCAGCCAATTTCCTAACCAAGTCCGTACTTTTCCCTCGATTCCATGGGCTTCTAACTTAGCTAACAGTCTCTTATGTGGGACCTTATCAAATGCCTTCTGGAAGTCCATATCAATAACATCCATTGACATTCCCCTGTCCACTACTTTAGTCACCTCTTCAAAAAATTCAATCAGGTTTGTCAGGCATGACCTACCTTTCACAAATCCATGCTGGCTCTTCCTGATTAACTGAAAATTCTCGAGGTGTTCAGTCACCCTATCCTTAATTATAGACTCCAGCAATTTCCCCACAACAGATGTTAGGCTAACTGGTCTATAATTCCCCGGTTTCCCTCTCTCTCCTTTCTTAAAAAGCGGAGTGACATGTGCAATTTTCCAATCTAGAGGGACAGTTCCTGAATCTAGAGAACTTTGAAAGATTATAGTTAGGGCATCTGCAATCTGATCACCTACTTCCTTTAAAACCCTGGGATGGAAACCATCTGGTCGTGGGGATTTGTCACTCTTTAGTGCTATTATTTTCTTCATTACGGTTGCTTTGCTTATGTTAATTTTATCGAGTCCCTGTCCCCGATTCAATATTAGTTTTCTTGGGATTTCCGGCATGCTATTCTCTTTTTCTACTGTAAATACTGACGCAAAGTAATTATTCAACATGTCCGCCATTTCCCCATTTTCAATGACAATATCCCCACTTTCAGTTTTTAAGGGGCCAACACTGCTCCTGACCACCCTCTTTTTTCTAATATAACTATAAAAGTTATTTGTATTGGTTTTGCTATCCCATGCAGGTTTCTTTTCATACTCTCTTTTTGTAGCTCTTACTATCTGTTTTGTGACCCTTTGTTGATCTTTGTATCTTTCCCATTCGCCAGGATCTGTGCAATTTTTTGCCTTTTTGTATGCCCTTTCCTTACGTCTTATACTGTCCCTTACCTCTTTAGTTGTCCATGGCTGTTTTTTTTGGCAAGTAGAGTTCTTGCCCCTCAGGGGTATCATCCGGTTCTGTATCTCGTTAAATGTTTCTTTAAACATTTCCCACTGATCATCAGTCGTTTTACCCATTAACAGATTTGCCCAGTTTAGGGAACTAGGTAGCAGATTAAAGAGCAGGACCTCAAAGGTTGTAATCTCTGGATTACTCCCAGTGCCACGGGCTCGTGAGTATAGAAATAGGAGAATAGAACAGATGAATGCATGGCTAAAGAGTTGGTGCAGGAGGGAGGGTTTCAGTTTCCTGGATCACTGGGCCTGCTTCTGGGGAAGGTGGGACTTGTACAAGTCGGACGGGTTGCACCTGAACCAGAGCGGGACAAATATCCTTGCGGGGAGGTTTGCTAGCACTGTTGGGGGGGGGTTTAAACTAACTTGGCAGGGGGATGGGATACAGAGTGGAGCTACAATAGGGGGTGATGTGCAGCCAAATATAGAGAAAAAAACAAGTCAGCTTGGAAGACAGGGCAAATATGTAAGGGCAAGGCTGGATGGCATCTATTTTAATGCAAGGAGTCTTGCGAATAAGGTGGATGAACTGAAGGTGTTGATAAACACATGGGAGTATGATATTGTTGCTGTCACAGAGACATGGTTGAGGGAGGGGCAAGACTGGCAGCTCAATATTCCGGGGTACAGAATCTTCAGGCGAGACAGAGGGGGAGGTATAAGAGGAGGGGGGGTCGTAATATTAATTAAAGAATCAATTACTGCCATAAGGAGGGATGATATATTAGCAGGTTCATCTAATGAGGCCATATGGGTGGAGCTTAAAAACAAAAAGGGGGCAAGCACTTTGATGGGAGTGTACTATAGGCCCCCAAACAGTCAGGGGGAGATAGAGGAACAGATATGTAGGCAAATCTCAGAAAATTGTGCAAATAATAGGGTAATAATAGTGGGGGATTTCAACTTCCCCAATATTAACTGGGATACTCAGAGTGTAAAAGGCTTAGAGGGTACAAAATTCTTAACGTGCATCCAGGAGAGCTTTTTGAGCCAGCATGTAGAAAGTCCTACAAGAGAGGGGGCGGTACTGGACCTAATTCTAGGGAATGTGGCCGGCCAAGTGGAAGAAGTGCTAGTAGGTGAGCACTTTGGTGACAGTGACCATAATTCGGTGAGATTTAAGGTGGTCATGGAAAAGGACAGGGAGGGGCCGGAAATAAAGGTTCTAAATTGGGGGAAGGCCGATTTTAATAGGATAAGGCAGGATCTGGCCAAAATGGTCTGGGATCAGCTGCTTGTAGGAAAATCCGCATCGGAGCAATGGGAGTCTTTCAGAAGGGAGATTGAGACCATACAATGGCAACATGTTCCCGTAAAGGTCAAGGGTGGTTCCAAGAACTCCAGGGAACCTTGGATGTCAGGGGATATACGAGAATGGATTAGGAAAAAAAGGAGGGCTTTTGGCAGATACAAAAGGCTAAAGACGGAGGAAGCCCTAGAGGAGTACAAAAAGTGCAGGGGGATACTTAAAAAATAAATTAGGAGATCAAGGAGGGGCCATGAAATAACACTGGCGAGCAAAATAAAGGAAAATCCTAAGATGTTTTATAAGTATATTAAGGGTAAGAGGATGACTAGGGAAAAAATAGGGCCCATTAGGGACAAAAATGGCAATGTGTGTGTGGAGCCGGCAGATGTAGGAGGGGTTCTAAATGAATTTTTTGCATCTGTTTTCACTATGGAGAAGGACGATGTAGACATAGAAATACGGCAGGGGGACTGTGATATACTCAAACATATTAACATCGAGCGGGAGGAGGTATTGGCGGTTTTAGCAGGCCTAAAAATGGATAAATCCCCAGGCCCGGACGAAATGTATCCCAGGCTACTGTGTGAGGCAAAGGAGGAGATTGCGGGGGCTCTGACACATATATTCAGAACCTCTCTGGCCACAGGGGATGTGCCAGAGGACTGGAGAACCGCTAATGTAATACCATTATTCAAGAAGGGGAGTAGGGAAAAACCGGGGAACTACAGGCCAGTGAGCCTAACATCAGTGGTAGGAAAATTATTGGAAAAAATTCTGAAGGACAAAATTAGTCTCCACTTGGAGAAGCAAGGATTAATCAGGGATAGTCAACATGGCTTTGTCAAGGGAAGATCATGTCTGACTAATTTGATTGAATTTTTTGAGGGGGTGACTAGGCGTGTGGATGAGGGTAACGCAGTGGATGTGGTATACATGGATTTCAGTAAGGCCTTCGATAAATTCCCCCACAGGAGACTGGTCAAGAAGGTACGAGCCCATGGAATCCAGGGTGCCTTGGCACTTTGGATACAAAACTGGCTTAGTGGCAGAAGGCAGAGGGTGATGGTCGAAGGTTGTTTTTGTGACTGGAAGCCTGTGGCCAGTGGGGTACCACAGGGATCGGTGCTGGGTCCCTTGCTGTTTGTGGTCTACATTAATGACTTGGATATGAATGTAAAAGGTATGATCAGTAAGTTCGCTGATGATACAAAAATTGGTAGGGTGGTAAATAGCGAGGAGGATAGCCTCAGTCTGCAGGACGATATAGATGGGTTGGCCAGATGGGCGGAACAGTGGCAAATGGAATTTAACCCGGAAAAGTGCGAGGTGATGCACTTTGGAGGGACTAACAAGGCAAGGGAATACACAATGAATGGGAGGACCCTAGGCGAGACAGAGGGTCAGAGGGATCTTGGTGTGCAAGTTCACAGATCCCTGAAGGCGGCGGAACAGGTAGATAAGGTGGTAAAAAAGGCATATGGGATACTTGCCTTTATTAGCCGAGGCATAGAATATAAGAGCAAGGAGGTTATGATGGAGCTGTATAAAACACTGGTTAGGCCACAGCTGGAGTACTGTGTGCAGTTCTGGTCGCCACACTACAGGAAGGATGTGATCGCTTTGGAGAGGGTGCAGAGGAGATTCACCAGGATGTTACCAGGGCTGGAGCGCTTCAGCTATGATGAGAGACTGGGAAGATTGGGTTTGTTTTCCTGGGAGCAGAGGAGGCTGAGGGGGGACATGATTGAGGTGTACAAAATTATGAGGGGCACAGATAGGATGGATACTAAGGAGCTTTTTCCCTTCGTTGAGGGTTCTATAACAAGGGGACATAGATTCAAGGTAAAAGGCGGGAGGTTTAGAGGGGATTTGAGAAAGAACTTTTTCACCCAGAGGGTGGTTGGAGTCTGGAACTCACTGCCTGAAAGGGTTGTGGAGGCAGGAACCCTCACAACATTCAAGAAGCATTTGGATGAGCACTTGAAATGCCATAGCATACAAGGCTACGGACCAAATGCTGGAATATGGGATTAGATTAGACAGGGCTTGATGGCCGGCGTGGACACGATGGGCCGAAGGGCCTCTATCCGTGCTGTATGACTCTCTGTCTCATCCCATTGAAGTCGGCCTTACCCAAGTCTAGAATCTTAGCAGCTGACTCACTTTTTTCCCTTTCAAACACTACATTGAACACGATCATGTTATGATCGCTATTGGATAGATGTTCACGCACAGTTAAGCTGTTAACTAAACCTGGTTCATTACTCATTACTAAATCTAGGATGGCTTGCCCCCTTGTTGCCTCTAGGACATACTGCTGTCGAAAACTATCCCGGACACACTCAAGAAATTCACTACCTTTCTGACAGTTGCTAGTCTGCTTTCCCCAATCTATGTGAAGGTTAAAGTCCCCCATTAAGACCACTATGCCTTTCTTACACGCTTGTCTAATCTCTGCATTTATACAATTTAGCACTTCAGAGCTGCTGCCAGGGGTCCTATACACAACTCCCACTATAGTCTTAGATCCTTTCCTATTTCTCAATGCAACCCATAAGGTCTCTGTTGGCTGCTTACCTCTCGTTATATCCTCCTTTATCATTGAATTGATTTAATCTCTAATCACTTAGGCTACACCTCCCCCTCTTCCATTTTCCCTATCTCTCCTGTAGACTTTATAACCCGGTATATTTAGTTCCCAATCCTGACCATCCTGCAGCCATGTCTCAGTAATAGCTATCATGTCATACCCTCTAATTTGAATTTGAACCTGCAGTTCATTTAATTTATTCCTTATACTCTGTGCATTTGTATATAGAACTCTTGGTTGGGCCACACACCCTAGCCTGACTTTCAGCTTTGATGCTGGGATAATCGCCTTATGCCTTCTAGTTTTCACTATATCTGTAGTAACTAAAGTACACTTTCTCTCTGCTGCTCTACGCTTTTCCCTTTCACTTGTTCTTGAACAACTGTTTGTACTAAATGTCAGGGAGACTGTGAGATTGGCATGTATTACAGGATATGAGACATTTTATACTAGTTCTGCCAAGCAACTTTGCTTCTGGGACAATGGAGGCAGTGCCATATGATACCCTATAATGGAAATGCTTGATTACTACGGTTAGGGAACACCCATGTGCTTCTCTGTGATTCAGTTATCTTGCGTTATTATTCATCTGAAAACACTCTTACCTTTCCTAACCTAGTGAGGTCATTAAGCTTCTTTCAACACTGCAAAGAGGTCCTAGGTGGAACCGCTCACAGGCACAGCCGCTTCCTGCATGCAGCTGCATGTTATGGCCTCTTCCCGAGTTATCCAACAATGGCATCCATCCATTCTCAAATTTGTGCCAGTAGTAACATCAGTCTTTGAAACATTGGAAGGTCATCTTTTTCCTTCTTTAACCCCAGCCATTTCAGTCCCCTCTCCAAGAGCCTGTTCGGCCCTTTAACTGCAGGAAGCCCTCGAGTAGGGAAAGTGCGAGCTTCCGCCATCTCCTTTCTGAATTTCGCAGGTTCCCCCACTGTCTTAAAAAAATTGTATTAAGGTGTCAGGGAGCAAGGACCTAGATTATGAGACTTCAGTGTGCTGGCATGCAAAAACAGCATACAAGACACTTAATGTGTGCTGCCAAATGACTTTGCTTCTGTGGGCTCATTCTCACCCCACTAGATTGCCTGGACACCGGACTCATAGGGGGCAATTTTAACCCGGAAGCTGAAGGGAGTGAGAACGGCTGGATCGAACAGGTAAGTGCCTTTCCAGCACTGCTTGTGGATCAGGAGCAGCAGGAGTGCCTCCCCCGGCCCACTTAGCTTACCCTGCTTCCCCTCCGCAATTGGACGCCCCCCCCAACCCGCGATTGGCCACCACCCCGGCAAACGATCAGCCAGCCCCACCCCTGATATCCGACTGACGATCCCTCTCTCCCCCCTCTCTGTTCCCTGGCTGCGGCCTGGTGCTGCGGGCCTACCCGCCCATCAGCCAGCCGGCCCCTCAATCTAGCTGGCTGCAGCTGGGAAACGGATTCAAAAATTGTTCATAGAAAGGTTACACCACAGAAGGAGGCCATTCGGCCCATCGAGTCTATGCAGCCTCAATGCAAGAGCAATCCAGCTAGTTCCACTAGCCCGCCCCATCCCCATAGCCTTGCAAATTTTTTTCCTTTCAAGTACTTATCCAGTTCTTTTTTGAAAGGCACGATTGGATCTGCCTCCACCACACCCCCCCGGAAGTGCATTCCAGATCCTAACCACTCGATGAGTAAAAAAACATTTTCCTCATTTCACCTTTTGTTCTTTTGCCAATCACCTTAAATCTATGTCCTCTAGTTCTTGACCCTTCCGCCAATCGGAACTGTTTCTCTCTATCTACTCTGTCTCGACCCTTCATGAATTTAAATACCTCGATCAAATCACCTTTCAATCTTCTCTATTCCGTGGAGAACAACACCAGCTTCTCCAGTCTATCCACGTAACTGAAGTCCCTCATCCCTGGAATCATTCTAGTAAATCTTTTCTGCACTCTCTCGAAGGCCTTCCCAACTTTCCTAAAGTGTGGTGCCCAGAACTGGACACAATATTCCAGTTGTGGTCGAACAAGTGTTTTATAAAGGTTCATCATGACTTCCTTGCTTTTCTACTCTATGCCTCTATTTATAAAGCCCAGGATCCCGTATGCTTTTTTAATCGCTTTCTCACTGCCCTGCCACTTTCAATGATTTGTGCACACATACCCCTAGATCTCTCTGTTCCCGTCCCCGTTAGAATTGTGCCATCTAGTTTATATTGCCTCTCCTCGTTCTTCCCACCGAAATGTATCACTTCGCATTTTTCTGCGTGAAATTTCATCTGCCATGTGTCCACCCATTTCACCAGCCTGTCTATATCCTCTTGAAGTCTAATCACTATCATTCCCACTGTTCACTACACTTCCAAGTTTTGTATCATCTGCAAATTTGGAAATTGTGCCCTGTACACCCAAGTCCAGGTCATTAATATATATCAAGAAAAGCAGTGGTCCTAGTACCGACCCCTGGGGAACACCACTGGATGAACAAAGAAATAAGGGTGAAGTTGAAACTTTAAAAAAAGGCATAATCTAAGTACTCTAAGGACCAGGCAAGTAGTGCAGGAGTCCTCTGAGGGCATCTCACTCACTCCCGTTTCTCAATGTCTCTATCATGCTTCACTTACATTAGAATACTACAGAAGAGAAGGAGGCCATTCAGCCCATCGTGTCTGTGAGGATCTATGAAAGAGCTATCCAATTAGTCCCACTCCCCTGCTCTTTCCACCTAGCCCTGCAATTTTTTCCTATTCGAGTATATATCCAATTACCTTTGGAAATATACTATTGAGTCTGCTTCCACCACCCTTTCGGGCAGTGCGTTCCAGATCATAATGACTCACTGCGTAAAAATATTTCCTTGGACGCTCATCTTTCTCTGATATCTTGCTCAAGTGGCCATCATTCTTGTGTGAATCTTGAGTGTTGGCAGGCTATTTGACCATGAGGGGAACCACAGCTGACCACGATCCCATCCTCCTCCAATGCCCACACATATGCACTTTCAGGATGGATTGCTGAAATAACTTTCATGAGGTAAACTTGCTGAGCCATGTGTCGAAATCTATTCTGTGACAGCTTAACCCAAGATGTATGATGAGCCAAAATATATTGTTTTTTATTCAAGAGACCAGCAAATTAAAATATTAATTGTAGCATTATAACCAAAACAGCAGCTCTTCACTCAAGTGTAAAATATCCCACAAATAACAAGGTGCAAAATACATCAGATTACTGAGCATATTCCAGTACTTTCTATTTGGCATGGACTTCCCAATATAATGTGTGCTGTGACATTGTGCTGCAGTGTACTTCTAGGTGAAAGTAATTGAGCAGGAAAGAAGAAATAGCTGGAAGGTACTAGCCTTCAGCTTTACCCTTCTCCATTCTTTCTATGCTCTCCATTCCTAGAGCGGTCACTTCAAAAAGAGTCAATAGGCTAAAAAAAATTTCAGGAATATAAAGTTCTTTCTCATTTGCTCCCATGTCCCCAGGATAGTGCAGATGGCAGTTACTGTGGTCACCATTTTATTCCAGGCCTACTACACTGCACTCCTGAGCAGAAAGTGCTTCGAAGTGCCAAACAGAGCGAACACTCCTCTCACTCACTTCCTGCAATCGCACCTCTTTTGCTGCATCAATAAAGTGAGACTTGTTTCTGATATGCCCCTCCACCAATTACCCAGACACTCAGTTTTATGCCGCACCAAGATTTTTATGCTGCTAAATGGGAACTTCACTTTAAATCAGCACTTCCCTTTAAATGGCGACTGCAGCCCTTTAAATAGTTGCAACATGGAAAATACTTACAAAATGCACGTGCCCAGAGATTGGCCACCGTGCGGGCAGGAACTCACATAAATTAACTAACTGGATGCACACCCGGCAGTTTTGGCGGCAAAGGTAGTCAGGTGGATATCCCACTGTGCACCATTTCCCGCTCTAAGAAGGGTGACCTTTCTGCACTATCACTTGAACTTCAAATGTGGAACCAGCCCTTTCTTGTTGAATTAGGGTTATTAAAGCATGCAATAAACAATATGCAAACCTGGTATCTGTACATTGGAAGATGCAACACATTTCCTCCACCTTTTGTTGTGCTCCCAACAATCATTGGAACCAAAACTCTGAAACATTGTTAACTTTCCCATCTACAGCCTATCCTGCACAAAGTTCTGCACATCCATTGTCCTAGGCCCTGCCTACCTCCATTGGTTTCTCATCCCAAGAAAGAATGAGAGAAAGAGTATAAGGCAAATAAGCAGAGAGATGAAAGTAACAGAAAGTGTGTGAGCACCATACACTGACAGAGAGGAGGAGGGAGAGAGTATGGAACAAAGACAGAAAGAACTAACGAGTGGGCAACCACCAAATAGACAACTAAAGGATGAGTGAGACACAATTTTTGAATTTTTAACCATGACAAATGAAATATTTATATCCATTTTTAAAATTGTAATTAATGGCTCAGCTACACTGACAGCCTAGTGAGTAAAGAGACTGTATTGTGTAGCCATGAGTCATGCAGATCAGATCTCATACTGAATTCCTGGTTTGTCCTGAGTTATGTGATCCAGCCAGTCAATTTATTCAACAACCCTGGGCAAATACAATTCTTTCTTTCTCACACATTGGCTACTCTCCCTTTTCTTCCCTGCACACTACAGAAACCAACACATTGTTCACCCTCCAAAACTAAAAGCTTATCAAGTAACCCTTCACTGCCCTCTAGTTAAAGGGCTCACAAATATATAGGATCTTGCAATACGTGTTTCTGATATGCCCCTCCACCAATTATCCAGACACTCAGTTTTATGCCGCACCAAGATTTTTATGCTGCTAAATGGGAACTTCACTTTAAATCCAACTGATTGTATGTGGTCACACAATCCGGACAAAGAATTCTTCATATCAATGCCAGATATGCATCTTTTCAGGTGAGTACGTACATGTTCTGGGTTATAAGACTCCAAAACCATAGGCAGCTTTCTCCTCTGGGAAGCTGCAGCTCTGTTGTGCTCAGTGTATCACCCAGTGCCACATCCTCGCTTTTAGTATCTAATTTCTCCCAGAATACAGGGTTAATCAGGTCCCGCCGCTAAATTCGGCTGGACATCCGGGAAACCCGTACTTCCAGGTTTCCCAGCCGCTAAACCTCCCCCCTCTCCCCTCTTCCCCGTAAATATCGGGGCCACACAGTCAGCAAAGGCAAGAGATTTTCAAATCATCAGTCTGGGCTGGATTTGAATCTGTTCTGGATTTGAATCCTGTTCTCCGAGGGTTAAAGGCAGTATTCTAACGCCACTGTTCCGCTCAGTTTCCTCTGGTGGGATTAATTTTTCATGCAAAAAAATAGGAGTAATACTTCTCTTTTAAAATGGTTATAAGAATAAAAACTTTGAGCATCTAATACAGAATAAAGATTACTTGCGAGAGTTTCAAGTCTTTTAAACCAAGCGTTTCAGAATAAGCAATTATTTAGCATCTGTTCTCTATTAGTCATTTGCTCCAGCTGCGATTGTTTTGCAGCAATACTGAGCATACCACAGACTCTTCTCACTCATCTGTTTACTGACCACATGGACCAACTTTTTTCCCTCATCTACTTTCTTTTTCCTAGCTAGCAGTCTCCTGCATGCATGGCGCTCTCTAAATCTTATCTCCTCTTATTCGTACTTTTCTGTTTCTCTTTGCTTGCTCTCTTTTCCTGATTAATTTTAGAGATTAATTTTCCTGTGTGAACAAGGAACCAGTAACCTCAGACAAATCTTTCCTCCCCCCACAACGCTGACATCTAATAAATCACATTATTGACTCATCAGCTAATATCACCACAAAAATCTTTGAAGTAACAAAAAAACTTATGAAACAAAATGCATTTAACATGGGTACAGTAAGTTATGGCGACTAACCCACTCCTGACATAATGAGCCTGACAGATGACAATTTCTAGATTGTTTCAGCACAGAAATAGGCCATTCGAGCCAGCTCTAATGTTTTCTGCACATGAGCCATCTAGTCTAATCCCACTCATCTTTTGAAGGTGTATCTCTATGTAACCTAATCAAAGAGTTTAGACAAGGTCATAAACCAAGCTCTAGTGGTATAACAAAACCTGAACATGGAGGTGAATTACTGCCTTGGAACTCAACCTTTAGAATTGTATGTTGCAGTTAGGAAATCAAAAATGCATTCTGAATTTACAAACTCATGAATTAGCAAAGAGAGCATTCCATTTCAAATGGACAACAGGTATTGTACCACTAAACACGTACTGCAATGACATGGGCTTTGATTTAACAGGATGCTGCAGGACAGCAGCACCCCATTCAATATATCATTTCTATAGGTCATGGTCTTCAACTCATTCCTTTGCATCTATAAACTCCAATTTTGTAATTTTCATCAAAGATGCAGCTGTGTTCATCCATTTGGGTGCACAAGTGCTCGTGGCTCAGGGGACAAGCTTTCCCAAATTTTACACAATGAAAACATCACAGCTGTTTCCTGATAATCAGCAGAGCAGTGACATACCCGATAATGTTTCTGAGGTCAGATAAAGGATAAACTGAGTGAAAACTCTTTCTCTTTGTGAAGACCATTGGGTTGACATGACGTGCCCTGACACCCACAAGTACCACATACGTCTCTATGCACTCGAAGGAACCTTGCCATCCCATAAAAGCTGCAGATTGCCTGATGTAGCAGATGGGTTGGTTTGGAAAGATGAGGTGGCACGGAGACTCATGCTCCCGTAACCATCACTTCTATGGGAAGAGCTGCCCCAAATCCAGATGTTGTGTGCATACCACTAGAGAAGCAGATGTCAGAACTCTGTGGCAGCCTGTCTTGTGAAGTGGAGGCAGTGAGTCAGGACTCCTGACATGTCCCGGTGCAGATCCCAAGGTGGTGACAGGTATGGCCAAAACATCTCAAGGGTCATTACATCTGCATTTGTTGGCCTGCTACAAGAAAAGTATTGGTGGTTGGCGGGGGGGGGGGGGGGGCGGGGGGGGGGGGAGGAGGAGACAAAACAAAAATTGGAGAGCTGCCAAGTAAAACCAACTAATGAGGAAAAACTTTTTTACACAGCGAATGGTTAGAATCTGGAAAGCACTGCCAGTGGGGGGGTGGTGGAGGCAGATTCAATCGTGTCTTTCAAAAGGGAACTGGATAAGTACGTGAAAGGGAAAAATCTGCATGGCTATGGGGATAGGGCGGGGGAGTGGGACCAGCTGAATTGCTCTTGCATAGAACCAGCACGGACTCAACGGGCCAAATGGCCTCCTTCCGTGCTGTAACCTTTCTATGATTCTATAATAGATCTTAACTTCTCCCTTTGAGAAGTCTGCTTGAGCAGGTGAGCTCTAGCGTACCCAGTCTCTATAGGCAATGTTCACACTATGGCCATCATTGTTTGGTCCTAAATAACCACTCTCAAAATCGTATACCCCACTAATCAGTTGCACACAGTCAGGTACCTGATTTTTGTGCCCTATCACCACTGTGTGAGAGGCCTTGCACTTCATAACGTGCACTGTGTGGTCAGTTTTAAAAGGAACACAATGATCTAGTAATGTCACTCGTGTGGTTTTCCGATCAGAAGAGTGCATAATAACATCAGCATTGCCAATCACGCCAGCCTCGTCAAGTTGTTCAATTTTAATCCTAAGCTAGGGAAATGAATGAAAATACATCGCAAAATTTTGCACTGCCCCAGATACAGAACCTGCCACAGGCACCAAGTTTGTGAACTTTTGAGTTGACTTACTGAAATGTAAAAGCTCCCCAAAGCATCAACAATGTTGCTTTAAATTAAAAGTTAAAATATGCACTTTTTTGGCATTTTTTTTCTTGTGTAGCCTTTCTCATAACTTTTTACAGCTTCCTGTTTAAACATTCTTCTGTTCTTTTAATATCTTCTCATTGCGTCACTGATATGATCTTTTATATCACCTAACACTTTCCTGTTTTTCCTGCCACCTAACTCACACCTTTTCTTTTCTTCCCTTCTTTTTTTTTGGGTTCAATACTATTTAGGGACATACTTTCCATTTTAGGTTTTGACAAAGGGGCTATACCCAAAACATTAACCTGCTTTTTTACAGGTGACAGGCTGTGCATTTCCAGCATTTCTAAGTGAAACATTCTTTATTTCATGTGAGCATTGAAGAGTTTTCTGACCATTTTAAGTAACAGTCCTGAATCTTAGTTGAGTGGCAAACTAAATTTACAAAAGTTCATTATACTCCATGGTTAAGTTATTGCTCTGGGAAATTCCATAAAAAAGTCATAATAGACCTTTCATAGTATCCTTCTTTATAAAACGAGTCTGGGCACCGATCCCAGTGGAATTTCCAAAATCTCAGCTCTAAATCAATTCCACAACCACAGGGGTGAACTCTACAAACTTTTCTGCTGTAGAAAGCACACTAATTGCTGAGGACACACAGAGTGAAAGTTTTTGTCTATTCTCAAAGCTGGTCGGCTTACATTTTGAGACTAAAATCTGGATTTATGCCAAGCTGTAGACAATCTCAATTTCGAGGAAATCATGTGATTATCCACCCACTATATTCAGTTGCCCAACAAAAGCTCAAGCTAAGAAGTAGAGAGGTATATAAAGGAGTTCAGTAACAAACCTGCCTCGTGCTGTCCTCTTGATTCTTCCAACTGAGCACCCGAGACTCTGCAGTGCAGTCCTCAATCTTATTTCTTCAGAAATTGTACAAAGGTCAGTTCATGCTACATTTTGATCTATAGAATTGTAACTGTTAAGTAGGAGATATTTGCATAAGTTTAGCACTTATGGCATGATTTTACTTTTGACATGATGCATACTCGGCAAAACTAAAGCTACGTGCACAGGATTATTTTTAGTATTCCAAATCAGTGTTGAGATTTGTCTCTCATTTAGAAGAGACTGCTACATCACAAAGTCCTTTTCTTAATGGTGTAACATTTAAATCAATAAAATATCACTTATAATCCTGTTTGGTCAAAGGGCTTTTTGAAAGTGCAGCGTCAGCTCTCAAGACATGAGCCAGTGTACAATATAGTAACTGCCTAATAATTTCATCAGACATGCATGTTGCAACAGATTACATTTTTTTTAAAGTTTTACTCAGAATTTTACTTAGTCTTGCCACATCCAGTCGTGAATGGTGGTGGACAATTAAACAACCAACGGGAGGAGGAGGCTCTGCAAACATCCCCATCCTCAATGATGGCGGAATCCAGCACGTGAGTGCAAAAGACAAGGCTGAAGCGTTTGCAACCATCTTCAGCCAGAAGTGCCGAGTGGATGATCCATCTCGGCCTCCTCCCGATATCCCCACCATCACAGAAGCCAGTCTTCGGCCAATTCGATTCACTCCACGTGATATCAAGAAACGGCTGAGTGCACTGGATACAGCAAAGGCTATGGGCCCCGACAACATCCCGGCTGTAGTGCTGAAGACTTGTATTCTGCGGCAAGTGACTCACCTCCTGACTCCCCAAAGCCTTTCCACCATCTACAAGGCACAAGTCAGGAGTGTGATGGAATACTCTCCACTTGCTTGGATGAGTGCAGCTCCAACAACACTCAAGAAGCTCGACACCATCCAGGACAAAGCAGCCCGCTTGATTCGCACCTCATCCACCACCCTAAACATTCACTCCCTTCATCACCGGCGCACAGTGGCTGCAGTGTGTACCATTCACAGGATGCACTGCAGCAACTCGCCAAGGCTTCTTTGACAGCATCTCCCAAACCCGCGACCTCTACCATCTAGAAGGACAAGAGCAGCAGGCACATGGGAACAACACCACCTGCACGTTCCCCTCCAAGTCACACACCATCCCGACTTGGAAATATATCGCCGTTCCTTCATCGTCGCTGGGTCAAAATCCTGGAACTCCCTTCCTAACAGCACTGTGGGAGAACAGTCACCACACGGACTGCAGCGGTTTAAGAAGGCGGCTCACCACCACCTTCTCGAGGGCAATTAGGGATGGGCAATAAATGCCAGCCTCGCCAGTGACGCCCACATACCATGAACGAATAAAAAAAAAATTAGCAATCTCATATTTGTATGAGGAACTCGTGCATTTCTTCATCTCCAAAATTGAGATCATCGGCAACCCCAGCTTTAACCCTCCTGTCCCATTGCCTCCCTGACCTTTCTTGGCCCCGTCCTAACTTTAGCTCCAACCCAGATGCTTCTGCAGTTTCTCTTCTATCTTTCACTCAGATTCATCTCCTCCATGAGATCCATCACCTGCTCCCTTGACCCACCCCCAATCTATCCCTTGATCGCTCAACTACCTCTCTCTAGTCCAATATAGTCAACCTCTCCAATTCCTCAAACATTATTTCATGCCCCCTTTGAAACTGTCATCATCTCCCCACTCTGCAAAGGTCTCACACTCGACTCCCCTATCCTCTCCAGCTACAGCTTTCATTTATATAGCCGCTTGCTTGTAGAAAAACATCGCACGGTACTTCAGAGAGGCGCGAGGAAAATGGACACAATTACAAAAGCTTGGTCAAAGAGGTGAAGCTTGCAGAGGCTCTTAAAGGAGAGAGAAGTGGAGGGGTATAGGCCTTTCCATAGAGGGGGATTTAGGCAACTTAAGGTACGGGGTGGGGTGAAGGATTAGGAAGATGCACAATAGGCTGGAGTCGGAAAGCCAGAATATTTGTGGGGGAGGGATTATAGGACTGGAGGAAGTTAATAAGATGGGGAGGCTATGGAGGGATTTAAAAGACAGTCAGGAATTTTAAATTTGAGGCATTGGGGGACCAGGTCAGCAAGGATGAGGTGTGCTGACCAGTGAGACTTGGTGCAGGATAGGATAGAAACAGCTAAGTGTTGGACAAAAATTTCATCAGGAGGACGGGAGGCCGGCAAGGAGAAAATTGGAATGATCGTATCTGGAAGTGATGAAGTCATGTATGAGGGTTTCAGGAGCAGAATTAGAAGTAGAGGAAGGTGATGTTACAGAGATGGAAGGAGGCAATCTTTGTGATGTGGAGGATTTGGGGTCGGAAACTCAGCTTGAGGCTGAAAAGGATGCCAAACTGAAATGGTAGCCCATACCTAAACCCTCTTCTATTCTAAAGGTGCTTGAACACAATATTTCACCCAATTCCCTACCCACCCTATTCAAATCCTTCAGTCTGTTTTCTGTCCCACTCAGAGCATTGAGACTATCTTGGTCACTCACTGATTATGTTCTAAGTGGCTGCGACATTGGCTCACTATGCCTCATCCTCGTGGCTTCTAACGCAGTCAATCACACCATACTCCTGCATGGCACCACACTCTAGATTCCATTCCTGCCTATCTCAACAGAGTCAATGTGTCTCCTCTAATGGCTTCTTTGCCTGACCTCCATGGTCACTTTAGGCATGCCCTATAACTCCACCCTTGGCCTCCTCCTTATATTTATCTATATGCTGCCCCTCAGTAACATCATCCATAAACATGGGATCAGCTTCCATTTCTAAGCCAATGACACCCAACTTTACCTCGACCCTCAACTCCACAACTGTTGCCATGCTGATTAATTGTCTATCCAACATAAGTCCTGGATGAGCCAGAACTTTGGCTCACTGGAAGTCATCCTGTTAAAATCCTGCCAGAAACTTGCCTTGGGCATCAATCTTACCCCCTCCTGTCTGCTCGCTCAGGCTAAACTAGCCACTCACAGCCTCGGTGTCCTGTTCGAACTTCAAAGCAAACATGCGGTCCACCCTCAAGCTTGCCTACTTCCATCTATTTACTCCCAGTGCCACTGAATCCTAATCCATCCCTTTGTCATCTCAGGTCTCATAAGCTCCTAAATCATCAAAAACTCTGCTATTTGTGTCCTATCACATACCAAGTCATGCATTCCTATCATCCTAGAAGTAAAGGGAATTAGGGGTTACGGGGAGCGGGCAGGAAATTAGACATGAATTTAGATTTGAGGTTGGGATCAGATCAGCCATGATCTTATTGAATGGCGGAGCAGGCTCGAAGGGCCAACTGGCCTACTCCTGCTCCTATTTATGTTCTTATCTCTGCCCTCTCCATCTTATTAGCTTCCAATTGCCGCAGTGCATCAACTTTAAAAGCCTCAATCTGGCCTTTCAAATTAGTCTATGACATTGCTCCACCTTACCTCTGCAATCTTCTGCAGCCCTATGACCAGCATGCACTATCCCCTCTTCCCACTCTGTTCAACTGCACGTCCCTTCAGCCACTCCACCATTGGTGGCATCACCCTTAGCTGTCATGCTCATACACTTTGGAACACTCTTCCTAGATCCTTCACATTGCAATGGAGGAGAGAGTAGGCAAAAATCTCCTCAAAACCAACCTTGTTGACAGTGCCTCCCATAATTTCTCTCCCACTTGCTACAGGGTCCTCTGCCATCGCCACTTAAGCAACTTGAAATTATTGTGCTACTTAAGTGCAAGTTCAAATTTATATTCTTATTTTTTTCAGCCAGCAAAATATCTGCAACAAAATGAATTTCAGACTTCAGATAACAACCTATGTTACAACATTACTCCTGCTTCAACATTTCTTTGTGGGTGAGTAATGAAATTTGAACTGATTTTTACTGATTGCTTAACGAAACTCACTGAAGTTATCAGCAGTATGCCACTTCAGATGAGAAGTAGACCACAATACCCTGACCAGCTTTTATGCACCTATTGTGAAATTATCATTAATTCTTTTTCCTCTCCTAGTTGAGACAGCAACACCGAGATGCCACTGTTTTCAATTCATAAGAGCTGTGCGGCCTAAAATAATCAAGGATTTTCAGATACTTCCAAAAACAACGCACTGCAGCAGAACTGAAATTATGTGAGTACCACGTGTGGTAGCATTAGCTTGGAAACAATGACTACATGAACCAAGAGTGAACTTCTCAACAAAAAAAAAAGTTCACCAATTTTCTTCCTTCCTGTCCTAGGTCATTGCTGGAGTATAGTTCCATGGCCAGCAGTTGCCCAAATGGTAATTGTTCATATGTGAACCTTGGTAGTGAGTACTGGCTGTCTATATGACTACAATGGGTATCACGGGTGAGCTTGATCCATTCCTCATTTGGCATTCACACATGCAGACTTGTAGCACAGCTTGAGGGAGAGTGATCAGGAATGGGAACTCTCATGAAACCAAGGGTGCTTATGCAAACGGAAGTGCCCACGTTGCTACCTCTGCTAACTCAGCACAGATCATTGATCGAACCTGGCACCTTCCTGGTCTGAGTTTGTCAAGCCATTGGGGAGGAGCCTGTGAGAATGAACTTCTAATAGCAATTTGTGGTGCAGTTAGCAGTTTCACACTGGTGCAATTTTGAGAGCGATGCCAGCTGGCAGCACTGAGATGTGCTGTTCACATCGCAATTCTCTCACAATACAGAAAGCGCAGCTTTGCACACTTGTTTAAGAAAGTATGTGGAATACTCCTCTTGTTGGCTTCAGATTACAGGCACCTGTGAAATTCTTAATGTTTCTGAAAACCAGTTTGTTCCCAACACTAAAAAAATAAAGGCAGTCCAACACACGGTGTGGCATCACTTCTGACCTTTAAAAGATGAGGTGCAGTTAAACTGCAGCCAATGGGAAGCCCAGCTACCTCCTCAAGTTAGTCTCATACAGTTTGCCCAAACTCAGAATGCATTTGGCTCGATGAATTCAAACTAGTTATATTGCACTCGGAGCATCAACGTGGACATATGCAATGTAGGACATGGCGATGTCCAGCAACATGCATTGCATATGCGGGGATATTAGTGGTAGTACTCGGAGACTGGGACAAAGGAAGATGTATGGCATGTGTAAGGGTGCCAACACCACTAGGGTGGAGAGAATCAAAATGAGGCACTGAACAGTAGCATATTAAGCAAGTTTCCCTTCAGTTCCAATGTTAATGCAAGAAAAATATCACCTAATGTCCTAGTACTAAATGTCTTAATATATTTTAACTGCATTTTCCAAAATATTACTGCACTTTAAAGGATTCGCCACTAAAACCATGTGGTTTCCCACCGACCTTTCCTTCTGTATCAGTTCCATGATTGATTAGGAACAGTAGAGAATTTCTAATATAAGCAAATTAACTTTAAGCAAATGTATACACATTGGCTGCATGAAAAAATAATCAAAGATCAGAAGTCTGAGCTTGGCCGGGGGCTGCAACTGCCTCAGTTCCACTTGAGTGAGTGAATCAATGAGTGAGTGAATATTTGAATGAGTGAGTGTAGTATGTAGGCAGATGGATAACTTGGCCAGATTCCAGCTCCTTGGCTGCTATGAGGCGATCACTGTCAGAACTGCTTCCTTATGGATGTTGTGCAGGGACAGAATTAGTATGAAGGAGAAAAGAAATTGCATTTATATAGTGCTTTTCACGTCCTCGGGACATCCCAAAGTGCTTTACAGCCAATGACGTACTTTTTAAACGTAGTGACTGTTGTAATGTAGGAAATGCGGCAGCCAACTTGCGCAAAGAAAGTTCCAACAAACAGCAAGGTTTAGGCCTCGGTTAGAGACTCAATTAGTAACCATTGTAGCTTTCTCTACCAACCATGCAGTCTGTTTCTACCCCTCTCCCTTGGGCATGCAGGAAACAACTGAAGAGACAGATTCCATAGAAAGCAAAATATAATGTGCCAGAACTACATATATACTTGAATGAGGGGAATACTTTGCACGTATGGGTGTAATGTCAGCTAGGCTTGGGCGGTAGCACGCTCACCTCAGAATCAGGAAAATGCGAGTTCAAGCCCCACTCGAGAACTTGAGCACATCATTTAGCAATGCATTACTGGGGAAGTGCCATCTTTCAGATGAGATATTAAACCAACACTTGCTTGCACAGGCAGATATAAAAGATCCCATGACACTAGTCAAAGAAAGAGCAGGGTAGGGCAAAGTATTGCCCTCGTTCAAATATATACATGGTACGGGCACAATATTTTTTTGCCATCTTTTGGAAGCTTTCTCTTCAGTTGTTTCCAGCAATTCTCCCTGGTGTTCTGGTTCCCTACATTACAACAGTGACTACACTTCAAAATTAGCTGTAAAGCACTTTGGGACGTTGTGAGGTTGTGAAAGGCGCTATATAAATGCAAGTTATTTCTTTTCTTTAACAACATTTATCCCTCAACCTACTCCACCAAAACAGATTAACTGAGCATTCACCTCATATGATGTTAATTGGTTCTGAAGTGATTTGGGACATCTGGAGTACGTGAAAGGCACTGTATTAATGCAAGTTTGTTTCTTTTACGTCAATAGTCACATTTCTTTTGTTGGCCGCTCCCTGCTCACCGGGCAAAATAAGTAGCGGTGTTGGTGGGAGAGTGGGAGAAATCTGGCAAGCTACTCTTTCCCATATTCAAACGGGTCAGTTTTTCTGCAGCTGCCAGGATTAAATGAGTCGCTGGCAGTTTCATAGTATGCAACATTGAATTAGGTGATATGATTAAACTGTATTATCTGTCCGGTCCTGCTACTGGCATGTTTAGTCATCTGTGCACAATCTCCCACGTTTTCTCCTGCTCTTGCTCACTCCAACTCGATAAAATCCCACAGTGTAGTCTACTTTTTGACACAGCTCTCTCTTGGTTTGTACTGAATTCCTGACTGGCAGCGCCCAATTCAAAAAAGCACACACATTGTCTTTAAAATCAATAAAAAATGTCTTGAGTGTACTCAGATGTTTCCTGCTTCACACTGGATGCTAATTTCTAGTAAAAAGAAAAACTGCTTGGAGAATTGAGAGAAAGGGACTTTATTTTCATGTTGACCCAAACTAAAAGACCAACTACCCAACACATTCCTAACTACATTTGGGGCAAGGCAGGGGACTTCTGAGATGTTCCCTTCAGTCATGTGCAAGCAAAACATTGATGTATACAGAGTATGTGTCTTTGTCCCACCTTTTATATCATTATTCTTTAGCTGCTGCCCTCATGGCCAAATTTACTCGGGGGAAACCAACGCATGAGGAGGGGAGCATTGCACAGCACACCAGTTACAGGGTGCGACCGCCCTTAGAAGCTGAGGCCATGCTTTAATGTACAGGATTTAGAACTGAAATCCATGCACTCAATTTTCATAGTGAAAAACGGGCGGGTTGGGGGCGGGGGGGCTTTGAAAATTGCCACCATTTCAGACCCGCCTCCAACCCGCCCATTTCCGGTTTTCACTGGGGCGGGCTTCGGGCCTCCATTTTTCTGAACTTCCCGATTTCAACCCCTGGGGGCCAGGATTCCCGCTGTTTTACACCTTGTGAAAGGAGGCGGGAAGGCCCGAGACTAACAGGTAGGTGAAAGGCACAGCTTGTGGGCCCGGGGGAGCAGGAGTGCTTTCCCCAGGCCCAGCAGGCCTACCTGCACCGACTCCCCAACGATCGCGGACACCCGACCCCCGATAGCGGACCCCCCGCCCGATCGCAGACCCCCCGATCGCCGGACCTTCCCCCTGACCCCGATCCTCTGACCCCAGACCCTCCCCCAACTCCTATCCTCCTCCCCCCAACTCTGATCCTTTGACCCCAATCCTCCCCCCAACTCCGATCCTCCGACCCCCCCCCCAACCCTCCCCCTCAATGACCACGGACCCCCACGATGACCCCTGACCCTGGACAACCCCCGTCCCTTTCCCCGACTTACGGCCCCTGTGCCAACCTATGCCCACCCATGCCCCCCCCTCCATTCAAACAAAGACTTACCTGCAGACGTCCTCTCCCTGACTGGTCTCCCATCCGACTGAGGCCAGCCTGTCAATCAGGCCAGTCAGTCGGACGGGAAACCGGCAAAAAAAAAATGTCCTTACGTCAAAATTATAAGGACGTCCGGGAAACCCGTACTAATGGGTTTCCCAATCTCAGTTTAATCCCCCCCCCACCCCTTCCCGACTTGGTTTCAAAATTGAGCCCCATGTGTCCATCCAGTGACCAGGATTCACAGTTAATTCAGATCTTAGGTTTATGGCCTTAACTAATTTGAGGCCTTTGTAAAGTCAAGACTTCTGAAATTGATATCAAAATGACAAATTTCTCATCTTGGTCTAAAGAAGAACCAGAAGCACTGAAAGTGGAAATAAACCCAGCGGGCGGTTAAAGTGTTATTATTTTTTTAAATCGATCTTAAATTGGGGTTGTGTGTGGGGCCAGGATTGGATTAGACACGGATCCCTGAGGTGAAAGCAGATTAAGACAGAAACTCATTGCTATACTATAAAAAAAATTAAGTAATAGACTGCTAGTTTCTAACTTGCATTGTGCCTGAAGATTGCCAAATCAGCAACCCAAAAACCTCCTCAGGCTTTACATGGAGTGAGAATATCTGTTAAAGTATCTAATTCATGATAAAAAAATGTTCCTTTCACACTCTCTTCACACGCACACTAGTTTCTACTTGTCTTATATTGATGCATTCGCCAATAAATTTTTACTCGAAAAAAAGAAGGAACCATTCATTGCCTCGCTGTTAATTTTGAACTTTAGATGCATTGGATTGTAATTCAGCAATGCATATTTCAATAAATAATTTTACTATAGCTGATGCTTCTGGTTGAATGTTTCATATTGTGTATTCCCACAGCATAACTGCCCCCACAGCATCAACACAACAAGAGCCTACAAATCCATGGTCTTCACTCTGCAAATGCATTGCTCTTGATGAATGAGCTAACTAACTGGCTGATAATTACCACTAGTTGATTGGTTACACTTCTAGTGAGTTAGGCCTCCTTAACCTATCATTCCCTGGCCAAGGTCGATGTTGGGATGCTGTGGCCAACTGTAGGATGCTAGTGCAGGAAGACAAATACTATGCTGCAAGCGTCAGGAACAAAAACAGGAAATCTTTAAAAGCACGTCTGAACTTTCCTGCATCAAAGTAGACACAGAAAAGTCCCCATTACTGCAACCTGAGCCCTACTGTAGTTCACTTTGGGCTCAGTAGCCTGATACGCTCACAAATGGCCTTTTGCTGTGCAAATGGCATTGCCTGGGAACTTATGGATCAGCTCCATTGCTTCCAAGTTTACCAGGCATTTTTATTATATCTCTATATAAAATATATGAAGAATAGCTAATACTTTGCAGTGCTCTCTATCCTATCTTGCAGTTCTGACAAAGTTGATTGCATAGAATTAACAGCACAGAAACAGGCCATTCAGCCCATGTCTACGCTGTCCACACGAGCCTCCTCCTACATTACTTCACCTCACCCGATCAATATATCCTACTATTCCTTTCTCCCTCATGCACTTATCTAGCTTCCCATTAAATTATCATTGATGAAAATGCTTAAGATTTAATTGGTGTAGGACATCGCCTGAAGCTGTTTTTGAGTTACTGTCTGCGAAACATTTGTAACTGCGCATTACCCTATGTGACTGTGTGTGACAGTATACAAACATTAAACCACAATCTCTCTCTTCATCTTCAGATTAACTGTGCTGCAAGAAAACACAGAAATAGACACTTGTCTTGATCCAGAATCGAAGCAGGGAAAGAAACTACTAAGATGCTGGAAAAGGTCAGTACAAAACAGTCATGGTTGGTTTGCTACAAAATGCTTATCGAATAAAACATTTAAGTGCACATGGGACTTCACTTTAATTCAATTGGAGCCAACTTAAAGGACTGCTCCTGCCAATATAGCCATTCTATTGCCAGCAATGTGAAATGATGTGGAGATGCCGGTGATGGACTGGGGTTGACAAATGTAAACAATCTTACAACACCAGGTTATAGTCCAACAATTTTATTTGGAAATCACAAGCTTTCGGAAGCTTCCTCCTTCCCGTCTTAGCAATGTGAAAAACACTGTACAATTTAGGATGCATTTGCACGACAAGCTATTTTCGCATTATAGCGACTGTAAAATTGCGCAGTACAACTGAGGAGCTATGGCGAGTTGCTGCAGTGCATCCTGTGGTTGGTACACACTGCAGCCACTGTGTGCCGTTGGTGAAGGGAGTGAATGTTTAGGGTGGTGGATGGGGTGCCAATCAAGCGGGCTGCTTTGTCCTGGATAGTGTCGAGCTTCTTGAGTGTTGTTGGAGCTGCACTCATCCAGGCAAGTGGAGAGTATTCCATCACACTCCTGACTTGTGCCTTGTAGATGGTAGAAAGGCTTTGGGGAGTCAGGAGGTGAGTCACTCGCCGCAGAATACCCAGGCTCTGACCTGCTATTGTAGCCACAGTATTTATATGACTGGTCCAGTTAAGTTTCTGGTCAATGGTGACCCCCAGGATGTTGACGGTGGGGGATTCGGCAATGGTAATGTCGTTGAATGACAAGGGGAGGTAGTTAGACTCTCTCTTGTTGGAGATGGTCATTGCCTGGCACTTGTCTGGCGCGAATGTTACTTGCCACTTATCAGCCCAAGCCTGGATGTTGTCCAGGTCTTGCTGCATGCGGGCTCGGACTGCTTCATTATTTGAGGGGTTGCGAATGGAACTGAACACTGTGCAATCATTAGCGAACACCCCCATTTCTGACCTTATGATGGAGGGAAGGTCATTGATGAAGCAGCTGAAGATGGTTGGGCCTAGGACACTGCCCTGAGGAACTCTTGCAGCAATGTCCTGGGGCTGAGATGATTGGCCTCCAACAACCACTACCATCTTCCTTTGTGCCAGGTATGACTCCAGCCACTGGAGAGTTTTCCCCATGATTCCCATTGACTTCAATTTTACTAGGGCTCCTTGGTGCCACACTCGGTCAAATGCTGCCTTGATGTCAAGGGCAGTCACTCTCACCTCACCTCTGGAATTCAGCTCTTTTGTCCACGTTTGGACCAAGGCTGTAATGAGGTCTGGAGCCGAGTGGTCCTGGCGGAACCCAAACTGAGCATCGGTGAGCAGGTTAATGGTGAGTAAGTGCCGCTTGATAGCACTGTCGACGACACCTTCCATCACTTTGCTGATGATTGAGAGTAGACTGATGGGGCGGTAATTGGCCGGATTGGATTTGTCCTGCTTTTTGTGGACTAGGTTGCTACAGAGGGTATTAAGACCCATGTAATCTGAACTAGAGTCACATGTAGGCCAAACAGATCCCCTTCCCTGAAGGACATTAGTAAACTGGTCGGGTTTTTACAACTAGTCAGCAGCTTTCATGGTCATTTTTCTAGTGCCAGCCCACAAATGACCAGATTTATTGAATTCAATTCACAACTTGTCATGATGGGATTTAAACTCCAACCACTGGGTTACTAGTCTAATACCATAACCACTAGACCAGCATACCCAAAGCAAGAACGTGCCAAGCCTAGAGATAGCGTTTACACCCATATTAACTCAATATATGCAGGACATTTCTTTGCTGAGGAGACGGGCATTTTCAGACATCTTGGGGGTGATTTTAGGAGGCAATTGCAGGTGCGTTGGGGGCGGGGGTCTCCGAAAATCGGGAAAATCCCTTTCAGGTTTGGAAGCCGGCTCCAACCCGCCGATTTCTGTGTTTCCCAGGGACCCACCTGTGTGAGCGTGGGTGACACGAAAATGGAAGTCCCGCCGGCAATTAAAGCCGTCAGGATGACTGAGGTACTTAAGGCACTTTACCTGTGACAGTTTAAGTAGTTAGAAAGATTTTTTAAACTTATCTGGGCGGCTTGCCCACTGCTTCTGATTCACACCTGGTTGAAGGGCCGGATCAGGGAAAAAGAAGCTAAATAAATTAAATAAAAAACCATGCAAGGAAGTGAACCCTGCTCCATCGTCCAATGTCTCCCGCCCCGATGTCCCCCTCTCCACCCTCCCGATGTCCCCCTCTCCACCCTCCCGAAGTACCCCCAATGTCCCCCTCTCCACCTTCCCGATGTCCCCCCCCCCCGATCTTCCCCCCGATCTCTCTGATGTCTCCCTCTGATGTCCTCTTCTTCACCCTCCCAATGTCCCCTCTTCACCCTCCCGATGTCCCCCCCGATCTTACCCCGGTCTTCCCCTCTCCCACCCCCCCAGTCTTCCATTCCAGCGCTGGATGACGTCTCGGTCTCTCTCTTTCCTGTCCACCCTCCCCCTCCTGTTGCAGCTCCTGATGGCAGCCGGCCTGTCAATCAGGCTAGCTGCCAGGCGCGAAACCCGGAGAGGTCGTTAACCACTATCAATCAATGTGCGAACGTGTTGGAAACGTTAAGTTTGATTCATGCGGGTTTGCCATGCACCCAAACGCCCCCCCACCCCCGTTGCCATCCCGCCTCCCCACTAATATCGGGGCCCTTATTTTAATGGCATTCACCTCGCTCACCTCAGGTTTTGTTTGGTAATCTTGTATAGGTTCCTTTGAAGAAGCGAAAAAAGCACTGAAAGCGTTACCAAAACATTGGGCTATTTTCCAAGTCTACTCAAGGGACTTTTTTCTGATTGCGCAAGTTCCCGCATAAACTGGTTTTTATTAAGGATCAAAGTATAGGTAAGAGCAGGTGTGACAAACATCCTGCATCTCACAATGTACACAGCTGAATTTATACTGTAACCAATCTTTAAATTCTAATTTTGTTGCTGGTTATGAACATCGCAATCAGAATTGTGGCATCTCCCTAAAATGAGACAGACACAGATGGTTTATGTGAGATGTTTTCAGAGAGATACAAGTAGGCATTCAGGTTCAAGAAAGTGGCTCACCACAATTAGGGACGGGCAATAAATGCTGGCCTTGCCAGCGACACCCACATCCCATGAATGAATTTTAAAAAAAGACACGGTCACTGTGGTAACCAATCCTTTAGAGCACTTATCAAAAGCAAAAGTGTAAACAAACCTTTCACAATTGCTGGCACAAACTGAACTTTGACTAACAGTGCCACACTGTGGACATCATACAGAAAACCACACAGAAATCAGACTGGAGCTTTTGCATCTTTGGAAAAAATATTTGGAACAGCCTACTTGAAGAACTGTTTTTGTACTGTACGCTATTCACACCTAACAATCTACAGTGCTTTAGGATGTACATTTAGTATGTGCAGTCTTATTTTTTTTAAATCAACTCCAAAAACAACAGGTTGGCTTTCCTCCGAGTCAGAAGGTCGCCCGTTCAAGCCCCAATCCAGAATTTGAGCAGATAATTTAGGCTGATGCTTCAGTGCATTACTGAGGATGTTATGCATAGTCAGAAGTGCCATCTTCCAAATGAGAGGTCCCATTCAAGAATGTAAAAGCAGGGAGTAATGCCTGCGTCCTGGCCAGAATTCATTCCTCAATCAACACTACCAATTATTTCACTGCCGTTTGTGGGATCTTGTGTGCAAATTAGCTATCAATTTTCCTACATAACAACAGTGACTACACTTCAAATAATTCACTGGTTTTGAAACACTTTGGGAAATCTATACCAATGCACTTCTTTTCTATAAAGCAGGCTGCTAATGTAAGGGGTGGAGGGAGAATATAGCGCATCTCATAAATTAGAGTAATGATGTTATGTGGAGATACTTACTTGGTTTAAAATGCCTTTTGGGGATTTGCCCCGTGTTCGGTAGCTGCACACTATAGGAGGGTATAAGTTCCTTGGTGCATCGTGATAATCATTTTAGAACATTTTCAAATTAGATATGACGGGAAATTCCTTTTTTTTTTATGGTGATGAATTATAAGATAAATAGTTTTCTCAGTTCTCCAATCCAAAGATAAACACTCACGAGCAAGTAGTCATGGGAAAAATAAGCTTCCTGGCTGGCAGTGCACATCCTAGGTGTCACTCTACTCATTCGGGATTCAGGAAACAACGTTACTTATTGGTCAGGAAAATAAATTAAAAACCTATTTGAAATAATCCAGCAGCTTTAGTAGTCGTGCACTGCACTCGCATTCACAAGGCCCGCACAGTTTGAATGCCGGCAATGACGTTAAGTTCACTGCCTTCATTGAGAAAATGTCACCAGTTCCTGGATGAGTAGCTGCTGAATTTTCTGTTACAAGAAGTTGCACCCTCAGCAGAGTTTCCTTCTGCTTTTGCCAACTTTGTCCACATTTCTTCAGCAAATCTAAGTTTGTTAATCCTTTCTATCTTGGAAGTCACACAAGACAGATTTTCCGAGGCAAATTTTCTCTACAGACAGCAACCTTGCCTATCAGGGGGTGAATATCGAGAAATTGTGGGTGCGCTCCCCATGATTTTAAAATTAACGAACAGGAGATCGTGGGGAGCATGTGATTTCCTGATGCGCACTTCCAGTGTGCAAGACTGTGCCGGGAGTGCACATTCGGAAAATTTACCCTCCCGTGTAAAGAGGGGTGGCTTCCTTCTTGATGGAGAATAAAACGACAGGAGCAGGCTAGCCCTGCAGACAGCACAGCTTCTCTGAGCTGATCATGGGATGGTGCTGTCTGCAGCTGTCGAAGTCTGTGACTCGGTTATTTTTGTTTCCAACTTTTCTCCTGTTCTTCCCTGAAGGAGCTGACTCGTGCTGGGATGCAATACTCCTCCAATGCCTTGTCATCCTTCACCTGTGAGCTTTAGACCGGCTATTCAACTGTGGGGGCATCACAAACAAGCCCAATCCGATTGTTCCCCAATATCCATGTACACACGCTCTCCAGAAGGGGCTACTGGATAACAATCGGGAGCAGAAACCATACTAATGATCTGCACCCCCACCCCCCCCATTCCTATTCCAGAAACACTTCAGTTAATTCAGCGCAGACTGAGGATTAGGCTCAATGTCAAATATTTGGGGGTGGGGGGCGGGGGGGAGCTTCGGTGATTCAGCTAACCTCTCCCACTCTCCAGGTTGAAAGGGGGAAACACAGAAAGCAAAAAGGAGGCATAAATGGGCTTGCAGGGTTTTTCATCAAATTCTTTGAGGGGTAACAGTGAAAAATTCTGCTTTTCATATTGTGCTCATAGATCTGTGAAACTATTAGAAATTTCTGTAATACCTCAATATTCTTTTCAAAAGATTGGATACTGACGTCCAACGCTGATCCTCAATTACTTCTAGAATGCAAGCACTAAGTGTGGAATGTGCAATCTCCAATTTACCAGTCGGTATTTTTCTTTCTGTTACAGAATTCAGAATGATCCAAACAAGAAGAGAAAATGTATTGAAAGCAAACAAAACAAAGTTCCAAAGCAAATTAAGAAAAAGAGGCGTAACAGTGGAAACACACGGTCTAAACATCAACAGCTTTAACTCCTTGCTCTCATCATCCTAATAGCTTTTATCTGATGTACGGTGCAGCAGGAAGTATGAAAAAGGCAATGTAATAAGGGCCAATCTTGTACTCTGACCCTGAATAGTGTATTACAATTTTTGAAAATGTCTTTGATTCCTTTGCTTTCTTTAAAGAAAAAACTGTGCAAGTTATGGATAATTAAATCTTTCACTTCCAGTTGGTTACCTACATTACAAATAGTATCTTTAGAGTACTGCAAAAAAAAGTAACCAAAATAGAAGCCATGATCCACCATGGTGAACACAACAAGACTGTATATATGGACACTCCACCCAGTTAGTCATGAAACCATTGCCATTTCGAACAGGCGTAATATTTTAGAGCATCAATCCTCGAGAAAAAAAATTGCATTGTCGTATTTGTTAACTGTTGTGTGTATTTTATGTATTTTTGTACGTGACAGCAAGATTTTGTACAAATAGAATCAAAGCCAGTTAGAAAGCAATAAATTACTTTTGGGGTCTGGGCTGATCTGCTCCCAACACCACTCCGAGCTGGCCGCTACGAGGAGTGCGGAGTTTCTCTCCGAGGTTTTCTTCCTCTTCGACAAAAACAATGCACCAAAGATTTCTTTAATGGAGAGTAGAAATGCATTGCTATACCAGTACGCTTTCAAAATAATCATATTGCAGTATATTTTTAATTTTACAAAAGAGACTCATAATACTTTTGTTATTTGAAAAGAAAATTAGTTTAATAAAACAAAAGATACCAAACAGTGTGCAACTGTCTTTTAATTTACCCTTGAGATTATAACCTGGATTCTAGGCTCCTGACTTTCAGTCTCTCCCCCTTGTGGAAGAATGCAGAAAGGACATGAAACTCACAAAATATAGGTAACTCCATTTATATTGTAATTTAAGCATGCCTTACAATGACACAGGTTACTGAATGTAAACTCACATTCTACTCTTCTACGGTCTACTCTTCTACTGTGCCACCAGACTGCCAAACCAGTGTTGTGTTTGGTGTGAAGTGTTCATCACCGGTGTGTGACTTATTGCTTCATATACTAGAACTAAGGTACATTCCTATCTTCAGGTGATGTGTTACAAACCTTTCCAGGAAATGCCACTTTTATGGGGTAGTTTGATCTGGGAAGCTTGTTAGATCAAACCTCAGCAATATTTTTTAAACAATGAAAAGTCAAAACAAATTATGATGTGATTTTCTTTCTCGCTATCTCTCTCGCAAATGCTTTTCGGGAATATTTCCCATCAAGGCACTAAATTAAAACCAGCTTTGTAACGGTACCATTGTACAGTTGAATGAACGACAGATCAGAGCCAGGCAGTGATCCACAAACTTGATGACAGTTTTGATTTATAATTTAAGGTCTGGCAGTGAATTGTAACAAACTTTTTTTTCACAAACTTACATTGATAAGGAAACTAATTCTCTGATAACTCTCATTTATAAATAATAAATGCATGTGTTTATAGTATATACATCAAACAGGTCCGTTACAAGCCTGTGAACTTACCGTATACCATTACCTCTATGCACATGCTTGCATGGGTGCACATGTATGACCTATATGAACTCGTAATTTTATGCAGATTTCTTTTTCCCACCTTGCCGATTTTCACCCCCGCCCTGAAAGTATTGGCTCCTTGCTGAGGCGTAGTTCCACAGCTGGTCTCCACTACTCCGCCCAAGTGGCGATTGACAGCAAGTGTCAGCAGGGCACTAGCATTAAGGAGCATTGCAGCCAAGCCAAAACTGTCTTCACCAAACTTTCAGCAGGGGTAGCAATCAGAAGTGGGAACCCTGGCCATTCTCACTAGCCCAAGGGTGTGGAGGTCAATTGTGCCACCAATCCACCTGAGATTAGCCAATTTAGCACAAACCTGAGAATCAAATACTGGGACCTCCCTGGTCTGTATTTCTCAGCTACTCGCTGCCTTAACCAGCTAAGGAAGCCAGACCTTTGAATCTTTGTTTGCATTTGACAGTTCGTGAGTAAACACCTGGATCATTAATAATCCGTGAAAATATATCCTATGGAATTCAGCAGAAATTAGCCTGGGCATTTTGAGGACAGAGGCTGCTGCATCAGCAATGTCTGATAGTCAGGAAATGAGTCATCAAACCACATCTGGGTCCAAAAAACTCAAACTGGTTTAAATTGCAGCAGTCATGTCAAATATTGTACTGCTTACTTATTCAACCATCATGTGAGTTAAACGCAAGTTGTGTTGTGATGTGGTGACAAAAACAAGGCATAACTCACTTGTGATATATGCTGTCAATATTTTAAGCAGTGTTTTTTTTGTGTGTAAAAAGTGCCTGCATGCATCTCGGAGTTGGGGTTGGGAGGGGAGTGTGGGAAAGCTTTACAATTGCATGCTCTGCTGCCAGTGTATCCTCTACCGATTGAACAATAAAAGAGTTGTCAGGGCAACCAGTTAAGAGAAAGGAAGGCAGCGCCCTGCATCACCAATGCAAGTAACAGGCAGGCTTTACACTGGCTACAGTCAGACAACCGACGTGTGCTGATCTCTTGAAGGTAATGTGACTCACATCGGGCCAGCAATGACAGTGTCTTACATTGCATTTTTGCCCATCAGCACAACAAATATCTTAGTGAAGCACGGGCACTAAAAGTGCAGTGTAACTCCAGCATTTGGAAATACCCAATCAGCCTGATTGCAGAATATAAACCACATACATGTCCCAGCTGGCAGCGACGTGTCCCTAATATTTCTCTCCAACTTACAGAAGATGCCAATAATGGGCGGGGGTCAGCGTGTATATTATAAGCTTTTAGAAACAGCATTATCACTAGAATTTTAGTAAAGTACAATGATGAGTGGTGAAATTTTTGTTTTTAAATTGAAAAACGCCCAGAAGAACAGTTAGATTACAGAGTTTGTCCTGCCAAACATTCTCTGTGCCTGGAGGGCGTGTTTTGAGTTACACAGTACCAGGTTGAAGTATAGTGTGAGTAATTTGACATAGTGAACTAAGTGCTTCACAGAAGTCCCCCAACACATCATTCAACTGCTTCTTAAACAATTCCAGGGTTTTTGCCTCTGCTATCCTACCCAGAAGTCCATTCCATGTATTGGTCAGTCTTTGTGTGGAAAAACTCTCTCACATTAGCCCTAAATTTGCCTTTTACTACTTCGAACCTATGTCCCCTTCTCTACAGTCTAGTTTGAAGTAGTATGCCAGATCTACCTTTCCCATACCATTTATTCTCATACACTTCTGTAAGATCACCTCTCAAATTGCCTTCTCTCAAGACTGAAAAGCCCAAGATTTTCTCATCTTTCCTCATAATTCAGTCAACACTAGAGATCAGCCTCACGGTTCTTCTCCGAACTATCTCTTGGGTTTGAATTGTATCTCGGTGACCAGAATTGGGCAAAGTGCAGTCTGACTAGAGCTTTATACAGTTTGAATTCAAGGCAGTAACCTACCTCAAGAGTTCAGGTGACAATGATAAACTGTACAAGTTGATCTCTCACTGCCCATGACAGTCAAAACTCCTAATTCTGTTTCTGCCCTATAAATGATCTATTTGGACATCTACTATTTCTTTTATTTTTTTTCAAGTGAGTAAGAAGCCTACGGAATACAGGGTACTGTACTACATAATCAGAATAACAGGAGCAGTTAAAGAACAGAAATCTGGGTTTAATACTATTGCAAACATCAGTCTCAATTTTGTGCTTTATAAAATTGCATTATAGGTTGCTAAAAGACAAATGATTCGATTAATGCAAAGAATCGTCAATTTGAATATAGACACTGACAAGTCCAAGCTCGAATAGAATCTCATTCCTTTAACTCAAT
Source organism: Heptranchias perlo (assembly GCF_035084215.1). Lineage (NCBI taxonomy): Eukaryota > Metazoa > Chordata > Chondrichthyes > Hexanchiformes > Hexanchidae > Heptranchias > Heptranchias perlo. The sequence goes on from NC_090360.1 coordinate 14,467,835, forward strand.
AGACCGATTCACATTGATATGTCAAGGATGCAAAGACAGCAGTTCTCTTCATCCAGATGTCAAATTAACTCTTAAAACAAATACTCACTGCACAACTAATTATCATTTATGTTGTATTTATTCAACTGAAGTTGTGTTTTACAAAGCCAGGATTTAACCAGCATCTTTCATCTCATCTTTCAGCCAATAAATATTCAAGGTGAGCTTGTTGAGGTAAAATACAGGGGAATTACAGTTAGTATCATGAATAGAACATCCATTAGATTCCATGTGCCCTAATATAAGATTACATCTAAAACGTTAACTCAACAGTTTACTCTGCAGATGCTGACTGAGTGGTTCCAGCATTTTCAGTTCTCTTTAATCAGATTTCATACCTGGCTATGACATAATTAATTTCTAACTCAGTGGCTCTTTGGCATTTAATTCTTTAAATTTTAAGTTCTGAAGGTTAGCCCCTCCCTGTTCTGTTTACACGACTCAGCAAACACTTGACTGCACATTTTATTTTGCCAGCCGCTGTCACAGAGTCGAATAGGTGGGTTTGGAGCAGGAAGTGTCAATCAATGAGATTGCAAGCCCTGGGATAAAAAGCATCTGAATGCAAACAAAAAAGGGGTCTGTCACATGCTACTTACATAAAATTAAACCTCTGTAGGTGCTGCAAACCAGGATCACAAACTTACTGCAAGTGAAAATCATTTGAGAGGAACTCGCTACAACAAGCAAATTTTCCTTTTAACCAGTTGTTCCAATTAACCACACATCTTAAAAAGTGCAGAGAGCTACTGGTGTTAGAGCAAATATTCAAAGCATCTTTTTCATGTAGCAAGGATATAGGTAGCTCTTCAGCAAACAAACTCTCTGTTTATAACTTATTGAGAGACCCAATATTTGGCGATTTCATTTTCCATTTTAATTTTTTCAGTTTTTATTTGACATCAGTGGAAAATATTAGATTTTCTGGCAGAATGCTGGGGAAAATTTAACATTCAAGAGACTCAGCTGAAACTTTTAATTATTATCACTGTTTATTATTATTATTATTACCTCTTTTATCAGTTATGTAGCTTGCTTTTTTCCCAGATTTTTATTGTAAAAACTGGGTAATCTAACAACTACATTAACATAGTACCTTTGACATAGAAAAATATCCCAAGGCACTTTACAGAGGAACAATAATAGACACTGAGCATAAATGGAGAGTTAGGAGGAACGAGCAAAGGCTTGGACAAATAGGTAGGTCTCGAGACGGTGTCAGAAATGAAACAAAATAAAATTTTATTAAAGGAAAACAGGTTGCTTCAAATATTCATTCAAAAGAATTTCCTAAATGTAGAGATTGGGGCTGGGATTTTCCCTTCAACATCCCTGGCACACAGCAGGAATGCATTCCAGGAAATTTCCAATCCCAAAGCCAGTGATTTCCAAGCATTACAATTAATAGTCAGAAAATCCCAGCCAGAGAGGTAAACTAAGGTAATCATAGGAGCATTTGCTCTGAATTATGTACGTCATGTTGAAGGCTGTCTGGCACAACAGAGGACACAGCTGAGGTACAAAAAAAGGACAAAGGCAAAGGAGAGGGAGAGCGTAAAGAGAGATCAGAGAAAACAGAGACAGGGAAATAAGTGAGCAGCACTGGAAATCTAGCAAGGGAGCAGCTGGCCATCATCCAGATAACAGAGAAATCCCACTAAATTATAATTAGAATTATCACTTACTTGACATACCTTTTGGTGGTTTTCTGAAGATCAGATGATCTCACTGGACACCATTTTCACATGCAGCTGAAAGAATTATTCAGAGCCAAATCTCACCAGACTCCCAAAACACGTAAGATTTGGGGAATTCTGACGAGTCGTCAAGCTTATCTGTTTTGGGGTGAAAAAAAGTCAATAAAAACTGATTAAGAATAAATTTTAAAACAAAAGTTTTATCAGAGGAAATAAAGGTTAAACTGAGAATGAAGAAACTGGCCCAGGAGGTAACCAGGCTAAGTCTCTAATTAGCCAAGTATAGGACTTCTCATGAAACAATGCATATTCCACTCCTCTCCCCCAAACAAACTCTTATGTCTCTTGCATCTGTAATGGCCTGTTCCCCCACACCACTCCCCCACCCACAATTTCTCTCCTTGTCTCCTCTCCGGCAGATGCCCACTCACCTTAGGGTACTGTTCAACAGGTGGCATAGCAGTACTTCACCCAACTGCCCAGCTCCAAGTGTAACCCACAGGAGAGCTGGCTAGTGAACCACAAAAGGTTACTGCAGTTGAACCTGATAGTATGCTCACCCAACATCCACACATACTTTTGAGCAGGAAAGAATGAATGAATTTGCATTTATGTAGTGTCTTTCATGTCCTCAGGACGTCCCAAAGCACTTCATAATGGATTACTTTTTGACGTGCAGTCACTACTGTTATGTAGGCAGCCATTTTGCACACAGCAAAAAACCACAAACAACAAATGAATGAATGACTTGAAAATGTGGCTTTGGTGATGTTAGTTGAGTCACTGGATAGCAACCGTGAGCGTAAAGCCTAGGTGAGTGCTCCCCTTCCTAGTCTAGAGGCATTATTTTCTCTCCCATACTCTGGCTGAGTAGCTCGATACAAGATGAGGGATCAAACCCAAGACATTCCTGATCTGTAGCCCAACGCCGTGTATTTATCCACTGAGCCATCAGGAGAACCTGTGGCAGGGCTTTAACAAGAGTCACACTGCAGTCGATACACATTCTTATTGGTGCTGGACTACCTGCTAAGTGGTGTCTCAAGCACTGCCAAAATCTCAAAATTGGCGAATTTATAATGCAAGTCTTTCCTCGGTGTGAAAAAACTGCCACACTCTGATACAAGATTTGCTGCATTAGACGTAACACTCTCCCAGTTTGTTACAGCAGCTTATTCACTGAACGCCCTGCCTAAGGTAACTGTAATGCAAAGTATAGTGTACATAATCTACTCTACTCTAGTCTACCTCAAACAGTATCTTTCTATTGATTTTTCTCACCTCATCCCTGAATGTGCAGATTCCTTGCTGGCATGTGGTTCCACAGGAGCTGGGCACCCTTTGGCACATTATCCACATGGCTATTATTCATTTTTGAACCTTGACAATGGGTGGTAGCAGGCAATCACAGTAGGCATCCTGGCTCATCGCAACCTGTCTTCATCAGACATCTGTGCATGAGCATTTCCAGCACTGGTTAATGGATAGTGATTGGGAGAAGACTAGTCCCCTCCCTAACCCAGGTATGCTTTAACCAATTAGAGCAACCTTACTGCCACACACACAAAAACAATCTTCCATTGGTACCCTTCTCCGTATAAAATGCAAATGTACAATAGTTTCACATTAATCTGACTCTGGCGAACATGGCTTCATGTTATGGCAGTTTTTCATTAACAGAGAGCTATTGGCAGTAGTGTGGCACTCCTGCACTCAGCAGCACTAAAAGGACCTGATCTCCAGAGGACAGACTGCAGTGAAGAGACCCATTTCTATGGGTGCTCCAGTGGTGCTTTTGGCTCTCCATTTAAAGCCAACATCAAGCCCAGGAGCTAGATTCCCTCCCTTTTAGGAATGGGAGGCCATTAGCCTTCTGATTAGTTTTCCTTCTGCCACTGTTCCTAAAGATGGGGGCAGGGTACATGAAGATTGTCAATCTCTATTTCGGCACTGCTGCCTTGGGACCTTCTTGACAATGTGATAGAAGTGTCACTAAACATCAGCATCAAAGCCCACCAGGTATTCATAATCTAGAAGAGAAGCAAATCATTTCTCAAAAACCTGAAACATCTGGTACGGGGCTCCATTACATTGAGTTTTTAGGAAACATGTTCACTCTATCATCTCTAATACATTCAGCTGCTAACAAACAAAAATGGAACAGCCTCCAAAACTGCTTTTATACCGTGCAAGATTCATGCTTGCCTCCAGTTCCTCGCATACGGGTCTTACACAGCTAGCTGCAACCTGGGACTTGCTACAGTCTGGGTTGGGGAAGACCTGTTTTGTTTTTAAAATGGCAGCCAAACTCAGCAAGTTTACCTTTGGGTTGCAGTCAGCTGAGCAAAACCCAAGACATTGGGAAACTGGTGATCCCAGCACAGATCTTGCATAGCATAAAAGCAGCGCAAGATGACCCAATATGTGTTCAGGACAGCAGGTAAAGTCAGTTAAATCTTTAGAGGTTTAATCTTTAGTAAAAACAAATTGCATTTTCATGTGGTCCAGTTGTTAGGTATTTGGCTTTCAATTAAGATGACCCTACACAAGTAAGCACCTTGAGCAAGCTTAAGTGGACTCCAGTCTACTCAACTGCATTGCTTGGCAGTTAACAGGAGCACGCTGTTAAAAAAAGGCAGACTGTCTGCAGGAATTGCACATTCCCAATCCCAGGTCAGAGGTGAGCACTCCTCCCAATAGCCAGCCCTGGATTAATGCTTGGCTGTGACCAACTTTGAAGCTCATTCATGTAATGACCATATGATCTCAGGATAACAAAGATATCACAAACCAGATTATTACAAGATCACTAAATAGATACAGAATTGGAAGGACCTCAGCTCATCCATCCACAGACCCTCCAAGCCTCTGTCACAGAACATAACTATTTCTTAAATGATTCCAGGATCTTGCCTGCACTGTTCATTCCTTGTGTTGATCAATCTTTGTGTAGGAAAATGTCCCGACATTAGACCAAGATTTGCCTTTCACGAGCTTGAAGCCTGTGGCCTGTGCTTGAAACAATGTTTTCTTCTATGCTGTTCATTATTTTATTATTCTATTGGGTGCCAGGCTTGGCTCAGTGGTAACACCCTCACCTTTGGGTCAGAATGTTGTCAGTTCAAGTCCCACTCCAGAGACTTGAGCACATAATCTAGGCTGACACCTCAATGCAGCATTGAGGGAGTGCTGCACTGTCAGAGGTGTCGTCTTTTGGACGAGATGTTAAACCGAGGCCCCGACTGCTCTCTCAGGTGGACGCAATAGATCCCACCGCACTGTTTCGAAGAAGAGCAGGTAAGTTCTCCCCAGTGTCCCGCTCAATATTTATCCCTCAACCAACACCTAAAAAAAAGATTAGTTGGTCATTATCACATTGCTGCTCATGGGAGCATGCTGTGTGCAAATTGGCTGCAGCATTTCCTATATTACAACGGGAGATTATACAGCCAATTAAGTATTTTTGAAGTGAAGAGCTTTGGGATGTCGTGAGGTTGTGAATGGCTCTGTATAAATGCAAGTCATTCTTTTGTTTTATATGCCTGTTTCAGATCACCTCTCAGCTGCACGTTTTGAAGGTTGAAAAGCCCAAGTTTTGCAGTCTGTCCTCACAGTTCAACTCCTCTAATGTTAGGGAGAGTCTTGTGGTTCTTCTCTACACTGCCTCATTGGCTGGAGTGTCTCGGTGATCAGAACTGGGTACAGCACCAAGGTGTGGTCTGACCAACGCACTGCCGAGTTTAAGCAGGACGTTCGTAGACTTATAATCTACTGTTTTGTTGATGCGGTTCAGCAATCTGTTTGGTTGATTGCTGTTCCGCAGTGTTCAGGAACATTAAGCATTGAATATACTAAAACTCTTAGATTGTTTTCAACTCCACCTTAGGTATCTTGACACCATTCATGGAGTACTTATGTTACACAATTTTTCTTCCTACATTATTCAACAGTGAGAAAGGATATGTTCCAGTGTAATGATTTATACTCTTCAGCTAGAGCCTTTGGGACGCAGGCAAAATAATCAGTTGAAGTGCAGCTCAGCTCTTTGTGCCAACGAGTTACCTCAACGGTAGTACAAGTGGCCTTAGGGTTCAAAATGTCAACCCATAAAACTCAAGCTTTGATCAACCCAATTCACTGGTAAAAATAAACACAGCCGCTGGAACAGGTTTTTAGCTACTCAAGAGTTGAATTTAACTTCCATGGATCCTAAGTTGAAAGTGACTGGTAGGATGGTGCGGGCACACACAGGAAGGAATTTTTTTTTTAAAATGTAAGTTATGAAAATAATTTTTAAAAATTAAAATAAATAGTAACCTAGAGAAGAAAAAATGGGAGGAGAGTAGAGCTCTGAGAGAAATGTAAAAATTGAATTAAAAAAGTACATTTTAATAATATGTTAACATTACAAGTACACCTGACAACTGAAGACCATTATTTCTCTTCTGCTTGAAAGTTGAAATTCTAAGAAGGCAGATCCAGAAAGATTTCCCTAGAGCCTGTGGCACTTCAAACAGATAAGCATTCCACCAGTATAAGCCCAAAAAAAATCTAACTGTTATGCCATTATTAAAGAGGCTCAAACACATACAAGTGACATGATATTGATGGACAGCATTTAGCTGAAGCCTTCTGTTGGTGCTAAACAAGACAATTTCACCACTGTTCTTTTCAAAATTAATTCTCAGGATATGGGCGTCGTTAGGAAGGCCAACCCTAGTTTCCCTCAAGAACGTGGTGGTGGGCCCTCTTCTTGTACCACTGCAGTTCAAGTGATGAAGGTGCTCCCACAGTGCTGTTGGGTAGGGAGCTCCAGGATTTTGGCCCAGCGACGTCATATGTCCAGGTCAGGATGTTGTGTGACTTGGAGGGGAACTTGGAGGTGATGGTTTTCCCACGCATCTGCTGCCCTCGTCCTTCTAGGTGGTGGAGGTCGCAGGTTTGGGAGGTGCTGTCGAAGAAGCCTCGGCGAGTTGCTGCAGTGCATCCTGTGCATAGCACACACTGCAGCCATGGTGGAGCGAGTATTGTCCTTACAAATCTGTACTCTCATGTAATAAATTCCCTCCCTTCTATTACAACAGATTCACAGATGCAAGTGGCACAATTTTTCAGGGTTGCACAGATTGGTTTCTTTGGGTAATGGAGTAGAAGCACTCATTGAGTTTACTCAGTGGCTAAACAGGCCTCTCAGGATTGTGCTGAAACTCGACTTATATGGTACAGTTAAAATAAAATTCCCATGGTGGTATTTTGGCTTTGAGTCGTCATTGCACTAAAGCCAGGGAGTGGTAGGATGTGGACGGTCAGATGTTACCCACAAACCCCGCCCCCACCTCCCCTCTCAAAGTGAGCTCTTGCTCTCAGGTTTGTCATCAGAAGTGTGAGGCTGAGCCTAGGCTTTACCCACAGAAAAGGAAATTTGGGGATGTATCACTTCAGACTCTTTTTGCAGCCATGTTGAGGAGCGGTTCATGCAAAATCTCACGTGCGGTCTGAGATTAGAAATTCAGATGCAAATCTCATACTATTCTGCTACACCAAAGTGCTATGCGGCTATAACACATATATTCAAACCCCTCTTATCCAGTATTATAAAACTATAAACAAATTTCACTATGAAACGTTAAACCAAGTCTGTTCTGATGGTTCAAGAGGACTTTAAAAGTCCAATGACACCAATGTGAGGCAGAGCAGAGTTATCCCACTGTCCTTGCCAACATTTTCCCTCGACCAAAAAAAGGATTAACTAGTCGTTCATTTCACCATTGTTTGTGGGATCTTGGTGAAAAATGGCTGCTGTATTTGCCTACATAGTAACTGAACTGTAATTAACCCCTGTGCAAAGCCTTTTGAGCCATTTCGCAGAGGTGTAATAAGTTGCTATATAAATGAAAGTCTTCTTTCATGCAAGAAGAAAAATAAGTAATAGAAGGAGTGCTGCTTATCCCTGTGCCTGGGCACTACCTTGAAACTCTGAGTTCCTCCCCAGCTGCAGCCTGGCCTAATCTCCCGAGCCAGGTATTTCATGACAACACACCAAATAGTCTCGCCGCCGCACAGGCTCATTGCTGACTTGACTGCTAATATTTTCTTTGTTGCTGGTGAAAAAACATTGAAAATTTCAATAACTAACTTCATAAGACACTGAAACCAGACTTTTGGTGACCAACTTACACTTTCAAAACTCCCGGACTGCTGCTCAAAAGCTGTCACTGTCTTAATTTCTGCTTCATAGCTCTCACTTTTCCCATATCTGATTATAATCTGCCTTTTGTTCTTCTCCGAGTCCTATCCTTTCCCGTTATGGACCCCATCGTCACTCTCAAGTACAAGAGGCACAGACTTGAGCGTATCTGGTGCATAACTGGTTTAGCCATCCATCACATCTGGCTGGATCACATCAAGTGTTATCGAGCCTCACTCTCCCCTGGTCCAGGATCACCTTGGAGAGCAAAGATAACTCCACTACCAACTGTCTCCTCAAACTACTCTCCCTTGCCCCCTCCACCCTCACCTCCCACAAGTGTGAGAAGCTCATGGATTCCTTTGTCACCAAGATTGAGACCATCCCTTCAGCTGCCTATGCTGCTTCTCCTCTTCCCTACCAAGCAAACCTTGCCCCCACTGTCCTAACCCTGAACCCACTTTTCACCTTAATTTCTCTCCTATCACCCCTTTTTTATGTCTTCTCCAAGTTCAACTCATCCGTGAGACTTGCCTCCTGCTCCCTTGACCCAATTCACGCTAAATTTCTGACCATCTAACTTCCCTCATGCGAGCTGACACTGTAAATGGTTCCCTCTCCTCATGTACTGTCCTCCCCACCCAACCCCCCTCAAAATACCTCTGCCCAACCCTCTGTCCTTGCAAACTACTGTCCCATCTCCAATTTCCTTTTCCTCTCCAAAGGCCTTGAACACATTGTCACCTTCCACATCTGTGTCCATCTTTCCCGAAACTCCAAGTTAGAATCTCTCCAGTCAGGTTTCCACTCCAGGCACAGCACTGATACAGCCCTACCCAAAGGTACAAATGTGACTGTGACCGTGGTGCATTATCTCTACTTTCTGCAAGCTTTGACATGTCGACCACACCATCCTCCATCAACGCCTCTCCTCCATTGTCCAGCTCAGTGGGACTGCCCTCGTTTGGTTCCATTCTTCCCTGATCAGAGGATCTCCAGCTATGGTTTTTCTTCCTGGCCCCACACAATTACCTTCGAAGTTCCCCAAGGAACTTCTTGGCCCCCTCCCATTCCTCATCTGCATACTGCCCCTTGGCGAGATCAACCGAGCACAAGGGGTTAGCTTCCACATGTACGCAGATGTCACCCAGCTCTATCTCTCCACCGCCTTTCTTGACGGCTTCACTGCCTCTGTGTTGTCTGACATCCAGTCATGGATGAGCCGCAGTTTGCTCCAGCTGAACATTGGGCCCCAGCCATAAACTCCGTACCCTTGCCACTGATTCCATCCTCCTCCCCGGCCACCATCTCAGGCTGAACAAACAGTACACAACCTCATCATCCTATGCAACCCCTATCTGAGCTTCCGACCCCATATCCTCTCCATCACAAAGTCCACCAACCTCTATAACATCACCTGCATCCGCCCAACCACTCCTATGCCACCTTCAATGCTCTCCTGACTGACCTCCCATGCTCCATCCTGTATAAACCTCAGCTCATGCAAAACTCTGCTGCCTGTAACCTATCCCGTACCGAGTCCCATGCATGCCTCAAATTTAAAATTCTCATCCTCCTGTTTAAATCCCTTCTTGGCCTCGACCTTCCCCATTTTTGAAACCCCCTTTAGCCACCGCCCCCACCCCTCAAATCTCCGCTCCTCCGACTCTGGCCCTTTGTGCATCCCTACTCCCTTTGCCCCACCATTGGCAGCCGTCTAGACCCCACATTCTGGAATTCCCTCTTCCTCTCCTCCTAGATGAACCTGTGTAAACCCATCTCTTTGACAAAGTTTTTGGTTTTCCCTCCTAAACTCTCCTTTGGCGCAGTGGCCATTCTTCTCTATGAAGACAATTATTCTACGATAATTGCATTATATAACAGCAAGTAGTTGTTGTATGTGCTTCCTTTAAACAAAATACCATTTCTCTTCCTGCTTATAATTTTGCTGTTGTAACCTTCTGTCTGGCCACACAATCTCTCTTTGTGCCGTACATTTTTTCCTTCTATCTCTATGTCCTTGTCTGTATCATTGCAACTATTCATCTTCACTTGTTCTTTTTTTGTACCACAGCCTGTTTTCTCCCCCCTACAGAACCTCTGACGTAAATACTGGTACATGCAAAACACACAAAGAGAGCTCAACTTTGTACAAATCCCCAAACTATCACTTTACACACTATATCCAGTCTTGCATCATCAGACTTACGTTAAAAAGAACCATTTTAAATGAGTAATAAAAAAAATTGAACCCTTAGTATCCAAATCAACTTGTTTACTCGGATGGGTTTACAACAACAACTTGCATTTATGTAGCGCCTTTAACATAATAAAACGTCACAAGGCATTTCACAGGAGTGTAACCAGGCAAAAATTAACACAAAGTCAAAGACGTAGCTTTTAAGGAGGGTCTTAAAGGAGGAAAGAGAGGCAGAGGGGTTTAGGGTGGGAATTCCAGAGCTTAGGGCCTAGACAGTTGAAGGCATGGCCGCCAATGGTTGGAGTGAAGGGAGTGGGGGATGGACAATACAAGTCGAGTGGTAGCCACATGACTTGTCCTTTCCTCTTAAACTCAAGTTTGTACCAAGAGCAGAATCGCCCCTCTGTGTGAGCAATTATAAGGGGTGGGGTATTCCAAAGCAGCTTTGATTGACTGGTGTGGTGCACAATCTCAGGTGTAAATACCCACCACTGAATCATAAGCAGTAATGACAGAGTACCTTGAATTGCCTGCATTAATCATTATGATGCCTGATGACTGATTTCCAACAGGGTCCTTTGGCTCTCTGGCACCATTAGCACTGTAACTCTACAATTACAATCCCCCAGAAGCTGTACCAACTCTGCAATTAAACTTTAGTCAGTAGTTATAAAAATTTGCAGACTTTATTTTAATATTATTTACAGAACCACCTGGAAGGGATACAATTTTTACGAAAGGTTTCATATTTGGAGCTTGTAGAGAAAAGTAAGTAGATACCTAAAATTTATGACCCAATTATGTGACCCTTGCTCTCTGCACAACAGCCAGCTCAAATTGAATAGGCACCTGTGCTCATCTGATAGCCCTTCAAAACCACCATGTACAGTACAGCAAGGGATAGTAGCAACTTACCCTATTGTTTGGAAGCTATGGATTTCATCTGTCATACCATGGCCTAAAAAAAGTCACTTTTTTAAAAGTTTTTTTTAAGTATTTATTGCCACTTTAAAGAACAGAATTTTCATTTCCAATTTCGCAAAAGACTTGGAAGGGCAAATGAATATCAAAATTGAGTCTGACGAAAGCTGTCAGCCTCCTCCGTGCACTTCAATGATATCAGTGAGCTACACGAAACTAATGGGATCTGTGCTGCCTAAAATGTCATGAAATGGAATGAAACTGTCTAGTAAAAGTCCAGTGTTGGTTTAACACATGATAGCAGTTCTGAAGGTTCGTCATCACAGCAAACTTCAGGTACTCCAAATGGTTCAGAAAAGTCTCAAATTTCCTCATCTGACTGCGCTCACCTACAAACAATTCAACTGCTATTTTAGCCATTTTTGCTCGTATTTCCAGATGGTTGGACTCAATTGCATGACTGATCTGCTCAGTTACATTGTTCTGACTCTTTTTTTTAAGCAAAGCAAAAGTTGAACTGAATGCCCAACATGAAGACTGTCTAGTAATTTAATTCCACGCAATCACAAGTATAGAAATGGCACCTTTAATGCTGGACAACTTCATGGTATCTTTCATATTTGATGGGATCCTCATGTTGATGCATGTGTTCCGTATCAATCAATGCACACAGCACTTTCTTTTCTCATCATTGTGCAGTTTTACAGCCTGAAACTCCCCATGGTTCATTTGCTTGATGTAACATGCGATAGCATGAATTGATCAGTTACTGATTGATAAATCATCCACATGAGCAGACTAACTGTCCACATGGACAACAGCCTTAAATGCAAACCTTTCGATCATAGAAATTTTCAACCCTCTGGCACAAATCTGTGTCTATTTTTTAAAAAAATAGGTCAGGCATCTGTCCAGGCATTATGCTGACTTATGCAAGTCATAGTCAATGCTTCAAGGCTTATATTGTTTTGGAAACGCATGAATTCATAGTGATGTCCCAACTTCCGAGAGTAGGCTTAGGCTTCCCTTAGACTGGATGATAGCATTGTTAGAGAGTATAAAAGTACTGAGCTTTGCTCCGTACACTCAGGAAATGCACACAAGAGAAATTGCTCCAATAATAGCCATTATATGTTTGTGAGCAACAGAAAAATATTCTATCTTATGGCATAAGAATTGTCAGAACTAAAAATATACTGATTCCTGAATTTCTAGATACACAAAAAAAAAACAACAAAGTGTGCCTATAATCGTACCTGGCATTTTCCCCAGAATATAATTTTTAAAAATGTTTTTCCTCACGTAACCAAGAACATTTGACAGCGGCACATCCCATAACCATTCATGAAACGTAGAGTCTCCAATCCAATTTGTTATAACTTACCAGCTTACAACCTCTTATCAAGATACTTCACAATTCCTAGATACTATGAATTGATTTTCCGTGGGGTCGCTCACAAGAGAATAAAACTACGTCCATCTTTTCCTGTAACTTCCTCTTTGCTTGACTTCTACTCTCTGATTCTGACTCATTCTCTCTGCCTTTCTGTTTATCTTCCACTCTTCCTCTTTATTTCCATCTCTCTATGTGCCTCTCGTAGACATTTGCTTCTCTCTCATTTCATTGAAGGGTGGAAAGATTCTAAAGGTCGTAACAAGATATTGGTGCATGGTAATTGCACATCAAACCTGGCATCGTTTGTTTTACAGGTGAGCTGAGAGTGAGTTTGAAGCTTTAGCATTTTAAGCACTATGTTTCTTGGGTATAGTATACTTTTATTCTGTCTCTCCATCACCTAATACTCTAAAAATATTTGATGTGATTTTATAAAAGGATGACATTATAGAATGAAAGCTGGACCAACAGTTTAATTTTGCAGTAGCGTGTGATATGAATTACTGAAACTTTACTGCAATAGAGACATTTGACATTGAGACATGTCAAACCATTACTGTGGTGTCAAATAAGTGAATACAACAGTCAACTGTCTAGCTAATAAACACTGAAATGTAGATTTGGTTTATTGCATTGTTCTGTAGCACAGGAGTTCAAACATCGGATCAGCAGTAGACCCATGTATGGGGAAGTACTGTACACCTGTCTATAATGGCAGGCTGACTGACAACAATTAGTTGATGATTTTCTGTTCTAAAATGTTTACAATTAAATTATATTGTCACAATATATTCTAACGTACAAAGTGACTTAATTCAAATTATTGGATAATTCAATTTTTTTAATGCAAAAAATTACTGAATTATCAGGAATAGACCATTAGCACAATGTGAAGACTGTCTCTAAGTCAACAGTATGAAGTAAATTGAAAAATCTAAATCTTGCATGTTGTAAAAGTGAATAAATGACAATTGCTATACTCAAAATGGAGTGGGTCTGTGGGTGGCTTTAAACTAGTGTTCAGGTATTTTTTTGTTTGCTTGGTAAACAAACAATCCAGGTGATGTAAATCGCATATAAACAACATCATTGTGTCACCTGTGTGGAACATTATTGTGATGAAAATGACACGTTTCCTCCCCCGCCACAAAAAAATTTGCCAACCATTGTTTTACAAAAATTCAACAGCTTTAATTTTAACCTTGTTTTGGGAACAAAAGGGCAACAATCATCAACTTATGATAAAGAAGGTGCCCACCAGTATGTACAAATTTTCAACAGGAGAAACAAACTTTCGACGAAACTACGTGGGTCTCTTTCTGGGTGTAAAATGAGCTGAAGCTCCATGGCGATGAATTATTACAATCACCCCGTTCAGCTGTTCCTTTTCTTAAATAAATGACACCCTGGGCTCACAGTCCCCTGGGATCATCCTCCACCTGCTTTCTGGCATCAGAATTAGTTTGTAGGCAATTAGATTTCTCACACAGCTGCGGCCCTCAGCCACAGCCTCAACAAATGCCCTTAAATTACTGTACAACAAATAAAATCTATCAAAATACAGCCTGCTCTTTACTAATTCTCTGATCAATACAATAAGAAAGCATTCCAGAGGATGCAATATTACTGCACAACTCTTGCCTGGTGCTGATGTTTTTAAAATATATATACATATAATCCTCAAGAACATTTCAATTTTTCCACAATTGCAAAAATAAAAGCTTGTAATTCAGAACTGAATATCCTGTGCCTAAGTTTAGAAATGAAAAAAAAAACATAAATTGGCCAGAAGTCCAGAATAATCACTGTGGAGCAACTCAGCCTTCTCGCATCAAAATTTAAATTACCTGTTCAAAATTTACCTCTCAGGTCAAAAGTACTATAAAATGCACCACAAATATTTTCCCTCACCAACATGCTCGTGTAATTTTATTGATATAGTTCTTACTTTAAGTTCTGCAAAATAAAATCTCTCTTCAATAATCGCAAAACGCTCCCTCCTCTCGCGCCACAACAAACAAATTGCCACCGACCTCTGCGCACAGACTAACCCGCTACCTCACTCTTGATTGACGCGCTCCCCAGCCATACAGAACACAGGATGGCGACGGAGGCCCGCCTTCCCGCCAATCAGGATGCAGTATTTCAACTCCCGCCCCACCCCCAAAGCTAGGTTGAGCGGGCAATAGAACGAGCAGTAACTCTTTTTCTCGCGCGTGTTATTTAGTAGCAATCGGTGCAGTGGCACGGAGTTGTGAATGAGGGAACACTCACTTTAAAAATGCAAAGTGATTTTTTAATATATATATATACATATATATATATGTTGTCTTCTCCTCACAGGCTGTTGAGATTTTTCTTTGCATTCTTCTCTCCGCCTCCCCCCCCCACTCAAACCAATTCCCGGTTCCTGTGTGGAAGTGAATCCGGGCAATGCACTCTTCGTCTCAGTGCCCGGAGCAGCTGGTGCTGCTGCTGCTGCTGCTGGCTCCCCTTCTGGGAATTGGCACCGTGTCAGCGCGGATGTGATACAATGCAGTCAACATAATCATTGCTGCAAACAAGGTTTTTGGCCCATTGTTAAAATTATCTGGGGGTTGGAGGTTATACAGCATTGGCCAATCTGAGTCACTGTTTGCATCAATTGCACATGAGTTCTTCCCATACTTCCTATTCCCGTTTTATTTTACGTTGTTTATACTGTCGTCATGGCAACGCATGGGCCCAGTCTGAGAAGAATGGGATAAAATGTGCATTCGTGCTGCTGTTATATCAATTAGTCGATTTTAATAATAGAACACGGACTGTTATTTCCTGCTAATGCTTTATAGATTATGTAAAAATTATTATTTCTTCAGTGCAGATGTCATCATGCATCAGCTACATGAAATGTCCTGGTCATTGTTATTTGTTATAGCACCTGCCACTGACAAAAAAGAGAAGGGAACGACACAGGGTTGGACTGTTTTTGTATGAGTTGTAGTTTCTGGAGACAGAGACCACTGGAGAAATTGAGCCTCAAGGTGATAAAGGTTTCAGCAGCAGCGAGGGAGGGGTGGAGGTGGGTGGTGATATAGAGGTGAATAAAAGCAAGCTTAGGGCTGGATTGGATGTGGAGGAGGAAGCTGAGCTTGGGGGCGAGCGGTACACCACAGTTCTGGAACTCGGGGCTTAACAATGAGGTGGCAACTTAGCAAAAGAAAATGGCTTCAGTTTTGTTGACATTTAGCTAGAGGAAGTTTTGGCTTTGCAACATCTTCATGATCAGACAGGCAGTTGGAGAGAGTGGTGACAGCCTTGAGGCCGATGGAGGAGTCGGAGAGATAAAGCTGAGTGTTATTAGTGTACATGCTGACTAATGCGTGGGTGATGTCATCAAAGTAAAAAAAAGAAAGAACTTGCATTTATTTGGCACCTTTCACAAACTCAGGACATCCCAAAGCACTTCACAGCCAGTGAAGTACTTTTAAAGTGTAGGCACTGTTGTAATGTAGGAAACGTAGCAGCCAATTTGCACACAGCAATGTCCCACAAACAGTAATAAGATCCAGGACCAGATAATCTTTTTTTTAGTGAAGTTGATTGAAGGATAACTATTGGCCAGGACACCGAGGAGAACTCCCCAGCTCATCTGCAAAATGGTGCCATGAGATCTTTTACGTCCCCAAAAGGGCAGATGGGGCCTCGGTTTAACATCACATCTGAAAGACGGCACCTTCAACAGTGCTGTAATTACAGCGTGACAGGTTTACATAGGCAGTTTCCATTAGAAATGTGGAAATAGGAATTTAGAATTGATAAAGTTGACAGTGCGATGTAAGACTTTTAATATATTATATAGAGATTCATTTAGAATATATTCCTTGTGAAGCTTTTATATAAAATTAAAATTTTAATAGCAATAATCAGCGTATGTATATATATGTGGGAAAAAAATCTACATGCCGCAGTTATTGTTAAAATGTCATTTAAAGGATGTTAATTAATACTTTTTAATTTTAAAGTGCATTACTCTTTAAACAAACTTGTTGACCAAACTCAAAAAACATGGAAAGGCCAGGAAACATGAAATAAAAACAGATAAATGCTGGAAATGCACAAATCAGTTATCTTTTGAAAGAGAAAGGTAGGTTATCATTTTGCGAATGCCATCATCATATATTTTAATTTTGTGCTGAAGCTTAAGGGACATTAATATACATTATTACTGCAATCAAAGAAGATTACAATATTAATGCAAAGATCAGCTAACATTAATTTGTGTTTCATATATTTGCAAACATTTACTGTTTACAAAACAGTATGGGGTATTTTAATGTTTAATTTAAGTTTATTCTACCCAGACGAATAATAAAAAAGATTCTGTCTTTTTAAGTAAAGGTAACACGTGAGAACAAGTATCCTGTGAGTCTACTGATTAAAATTGTACCTTGTAACAAATTAATTTCATACCATGAAAATGACCCTTCCTGACCTAGTGTTTAAACAGCAGCTCACAGGGTTGCTTGGAGCCTAGCAACATACTATGGCAACTGTGCCCGTCCGACCCAGATCATTGTCTTTTTGTCGGCTACTGCCATTCCTCTGTGAAAGCACCATTAACATGGAAAATGATAAAGCAAACAAATCAAAAAGATTCTATTTTTTCTAACTTGTACAATTATTGGGTGCAAATCGTTGCATTTTTTTTTCATATCTGCTGACTTGACAGATGTGGATAATAAAAGTGTGTGCTACAAGTTCAAATAAAAATTCTTTACATAGCGTGGTTAGAATGTTGAATTCTCTGCCAGAATTCATTGTTGACGCAGAGTCCATAAATTCGTTTAAAAGGGAATCAGACCGTTATCTGAGAAAGAGGAGTACTAAAAGCTGTAGAAGCTAGCACTAAATTAGCACAAGGATCTGGATTTAAGACTATTTCATATTAGGACTCTTGCAGTCAGAGGTAGACGAGACTTTCATCCTATAAGTTTGGGCTGCATTTTGAACCGAAGTCCTAACAGTGAAACACCACTACCTATCTACAGTACCATTCAGTTTCTTACATGTTTTAAATGAATACCTTACCCCAAAACACTCAAAACAGAAAACAAAAAGCAAGCAACAAGCATATGGATTCTAATTTCAGGGGGAAATTGATTATACAGTTCAATCAATAATTCCCTGGAGCCATCTTTAATCAAAGAACGTTTTCTTTCATTACATCAACAGACTAAAATGCAATATATGCACTTTCTGAGAACTTTGTTTCAAAATAACTGTTCAGTGAATAACTAATCTGGCACATTCACATGGATGAATTAAAGGTAAATTTGTGGTGATCGTACAGTGCATGATTTAACTTTTTAGTGAAGATATCAAGCAAGATCTTAACAGAGCACCTTGTCCTTCAATGTCAATCACTACACCTGCCACTGATATAAGAAAGTCTTTCACAGACAGCAACAAGAAGCTTGCTTAGACAAGAAGAGGCTTAAATTTTATTATAACAAAAGCAAAATACTGCGGATGCTGGAAATCTGAAATAAAATCAAAAAATGCTGGAAACACTCAGCAGGTCAGGCAGCACCTGTGGAGAAAGAAACAGAGTTAATGTTTCAAGTTGATGACCTTTCATCAGAACTGCTATTTTATTATGTAAGTTAGACCATTTTCGTTATTTATATCTATTAAGCCATGGGAAAAAGAAAGAAATACATGCATTTATATAGCGCCTTTCACAACCTCAGGATGTCCCAAATTGTTTTAAGCCAATGAAGTACTTTTGAAGTGTCGTCACTGTTGTAATTTATGAAATGTGGCAGTTAATTTGTGCACATCAAGGTCCCACAAACAGCAATGTGATAATGACCAGATAATCTGTTTTTAGGTGTTGGTTGAGGGATAAATATTGGCCAGGGCACCAGAGAACTCCCTTGCTGTTCTTCAAAATAACGGCAAGGGATCTTTTACATCCACCTGAGAGGGCAGACGGGGCCTCTGTTTTTTAGCGTCTCATCCGAAAGACAGCAACTCCGACAGTGCAGCACTCCCTCAATACAGTACTGGGAGTGACAGCCTCGCTTTTGTGCTCAAGACTCTGGAGTGGGACTTGAACCCAGAACCTTCTGACTACCACTGAGTCATGGCTGACACTGTGGTTGAGAAAGATTACAATTAATGCTGTTTAAAATGTTATCTGGATGAAATCTTTTATCCTGGGTAAGATTACTTTCTTGTTATTACTCCAACCACCATTATCTTCTGGTAATCAACTGTGACTAAGCTTTCACAGTCATTAGTATTTCCATATGAGCATCCTCACACATCAATAACATGGTCAACGTGTGCAGTGACAGCTGCTGCCAGAATAAAAACCAGCCCATCAGGTAATTATATATATATATATCTAATATATCACAAAGGTCTCTTGATATTATTGTTGTGCACTGCGTGCTGTGTGTGCCGCCCTTCAGAAACAACTGTACTAAATTGACAAAAACACAAAAGTTTAGAAAAAAAATGAAATAAAAAAACCTTTGTTTTACAGAAACGATCAAAGTCCATCACAAAAAAGAATATTTTTCCTTACCGTAAAAAACATAGCTGAATTAAAACCACAATACTGGCAACATTGAACAGCCGCAGTTTTTAGTAAGAATGTGCAGGACGAGAGAGAATTTCCAAACCGATGTTTTTATTGTTAAAGACTTACAAGATGTCATATTGTAATAACTGAAACACTAAAATAAAGATTGTGGACTGAATTTTGTATTTAAATGTGCCGTATTCCATTTATTTTCAGTCTTGATTTTCCAGCATCAAATTTAGTCACAAATTAGGTGCAATTGAATTATTTGCATTTTTTCCACATCAAAGAACTCACATGGTAGTGTGACATAGGTTATATTGCAGTCAAAAACTCACACTGATAACCAGAGATGGAAAAGATTATAAAACACAAAAGCACACAGCATTTACTAGATATATGATACATATATATTATATACACATTTTCCGTTCTTAAATAAGTGAATTAAAACCAATAGCTATATTTCCCTCTGTTCATTATTGTTAGCTAAAAAGACAGCTTGAATATAAAAAGAATTAATTTACATGAAAAGCACTTTCTCTCCAAAAATAGCACACCTTAAATGATGCAACATATTTGAACACACCAATGAAATGACAGAATAAAATATTTTTTTTATAAAATCGAGATTACCAATGTTCATTTTTGTTGTGAAACTGCGCTGTGAATCCTCTTCCTAAGAGTTTATTTTATAAGAACTGTAACCGAGTATTAATTTTTTTTCACCTATTTTCTTTCCAAACGTCCCTCCCTTTACAATTCGCACTATTAGCCAACATTAGAGGGGAAGTATGGTGTAGGCTACAGAAATCTCCATGGGTGGTGACAATGAAAGTCTGCTTGAGTAATGTGAGAAGCAATCCCTTGTGCAGTTTTCCCTCCCTCCCCCAGCCTCGCCAGACATTGGGAGACAAGTCTCCCTCCCTGACGGAAACATGAGACAAATGCCAGACATAAGGAATTGAGCCCGAGTCCCATAGGTAAGAGTGTAGTGCTCTACTGCAACAGCCAAACTGAATCATGAAATAGGGACTATATTAATTTATGAAAAGGATGGGGAATGTGATTCCACGGCGATTCATGTTAGCAGATGCATTCCATTTTTTGTAGGGCTTTGGGTATTTCACAAAATGTAATTCTGAGATTATTAGGGAATGTTTCTGTGTGGATCTTACTGATTATATGATTTGTACGGAAATATCTCACACTATTATCAATTGAATGGGTCCCTTTGCAAGATTAAGCCAGGTTAATGAAACACTCAAATAAAACCACGATTTAAAGAGTTTCTGTTACACGGTTCAGTTTCGTAGTAAAATGTGGATGGAATTATCAGTTAATTAACAGACCCTTAAATATGCACCTTCCAATAGTGTGGCTCATTGGAGCACCAACATTTGGTCCATAGATTGGTGATAGGTGGGTTTGCATCTTTTACTCTCCTCCACCACTGTAAGAATGCAACAACGGAGGCAATTTTGTGGCTTGCTGGTGCGGAGCCTGGTGACATTACCCCTTTGTTCTGTTACTTCATTAGATGTTTAGGCTTGATCCTCTTCTCCCTAGTCCTGTGGTTTGAGAAAGGAAAGCATGCTCGGACAATTGTCCTCTCAAGACATGCCAATTTGCCGATATTGCATTTTCCACAGGAAATTAGTGCAGGCGCCAGAAATGCCCACCTATACGGGCATAGCCAAGTGATATAGTAATGAAGAAGTAAAGTTATAGATCACATTTTCTGTCCTCACCACCATAGCAAATTTGGTGCTTTCAACACCTGTATACAAGGAGAGGCCAGAAGTGCTGGAGCCAACAGAGGTCATTTAACAATTAAATGGCTCAGCACAGGGAATGCAATCGAACGTTGGCAATCAATTCATTCTCCCCTGCTGGCACATTGCACTGGCATTCAGAGAAGCAGGATGCTTTTTCCAGCTCTGCTGGCAGCTATCCCCTTTAGTGGGGCCCCCCGGCACAGATGGAAACCACAGCGGGAGCCTGGCAAAGATATTGAAGTTAGGTGAAATTTGCCGGTTAAGTGGCAATTTCGAGGCCAGCTAGAAATCGCACCCCACTACATTTCCGACCTGCGCTTCTGCTGGAGAGAAAATTCCCAGTTATGTCCAGTGCGATAATCTTCCCATGCGTTAAGTGCTAAAGAAAGACTGTGAACAGGAAGCTGGTTATTCTTAGTTATATCCAGCTGTGTTCATGTCCAGACATTGTATCGACTACAGCTATTTTTGCACCAGTTTGAGGATGTGATCATAGGCTGCAGAATAGTCTAGATTTAAAAGCCCTGGACTTTGCAGGTTTGGTGCTGCCACCGGTGGCGAGCCTGCATCATGAAATTGTGCGTGCAGACCTATATGTCCAATTTTCGGTACATTGCATCTTGCATCAAAGAAAAATGGCAGGTAATGAGAGTTTGTGCCGGTGCCCAGCTTCAACTTCATTGCAAAATGTCAGTAATATTAATTAAATCTCATGCCAAATTTCACATTCTTCAGTCAAACTCTACCCCAGCATTCACCTTGCCTGTATAAAATAGAAGCATGAATAGTCCATTGATTTGGCCTGCTAAGGTTGGATTCTTACAGTTAGGTTTCTGTCACATAAGTTCATACCATTTTCCTCCCAGCAGTAGTTTCTGTTGTGGAGGCTGTCATTTCGGCTTAAGAACATTTTGTCCCCCACAGGACTTTCCCCCAGTATTGTTACTTGCTGCTGCAATTAGAGTTGCAACAAACAAAGCGCCGAGGATGGCAATTCCTGTCGGGGTTCCCATGGCGTTCCATCATTTAGATAATGGAGACAAGTTCCTGAGAAGATATCAGTGCAGGTGTGGCAACACCTGAGCTGCTTTGTCTACACCCATCAGTATCCCAGGATCCATATTTATAGGCGTGTCAAAGAAGAATGCCTTCATCAACTCCTCTTTACTGCCACTGTGCTATGTCACCCAGGCTGACCCACAGATAACGTAGACCATGGAAGGGCTTTCCCCTAGGGAGGAGGTTGCTGTTTCTTGGTTGCTCACCATCACTTGCTCCTCTTCACTTGTGAGGGATGTTTCACCCAGTGCCTCCTCCTATCTAAATACCCTGAAGTTTTTGATCTGTGATGGCGCGTGTGCCCGGTGGTGTGCGTGACGCAGCCTGCTGTTAAGTGCTCCATTCATATCTACCGCAAGCTGCCATCACTTCATCATGGGAAGACCCTATAGAAAGAGTAAAGGAAGGATTGAGAATGGAATGAGCCTTCTAAGAGATGCCAATATACCATGTGACATTCTACTGCTGTGCAACATATGAACTTGTGTTATTGAGTGGGAGAGTAAGTAAGGGTAACAATGAGCACAAAGGAATGGGATACTTGCTGGGCTGTATGCCTCCAAACTTTCCCTCAGGATGCCAAGGGCCATCTGCTTAAATGTGAACAGCTCTATCATAATGGGAGGTTCCCTGGCAGTGCATGTCCACTCATGGTGGTTGTGAGCTGACTTCTCTTGGAAGTACACACAAGACATCCAGATGTTAGAAATTGTCAAAGCACAACCACACAAGGGGCGAGTCCACATCCCTCCTTGTGTGAATGTATTCCAATGCAGGCCGCATATTGGTTGTGGTGTCAGTGTTGCTTCGCAGCAGACCTTTCAACATTTATGTGTTACAGTGAAAGCTATTTGTGATCCCCACCAAAAGTGAGCCCTACAGCGTATCTGCAATAAAAGAGTGTGTAGAAAGGGTAAAGGGTCAATATACTTTGTATGCTACCTCTGTGAGGGTCTTACAGCTTACAAATTTGATTTGGCCCATGCAAATTGTGCCCCAAAAGTAAAATAATGTATGCAAAGGTGGGCACACTTACCTGAGCACTCCTCACATCATCATAAAACTTCATCATTCGTTCCCAGGTCCTATGGACCCCTGCTGCTTCCATCCAAGAACCTTTAACTCCTGTTTTGACAGGAGGGTGGCTTTCTGGTCCAAAGAAGGCCACTCCAGTTGCAGGACCTCTGACACATCCTCAGTAAAAGACAAACTTTTCCCTACTTGCTTCTTCCAGGTATTTTTTGGACGCACGCAGTTTTGGCCATGTTTCTGGCCAGAGCTGGTCACTGTTCTCCTGGAAGCGGAACTCCAACCTCAACAAGAATTCCCCTCTCCCCTCGCTTCCCCTCTCCTCTCCTTCCCTCCCCTTTAATAGCGCGCCTGGCCAGCAACATGATTAGTTGTGGGATCTGAATTAAAATCTATCTTGATAATAGAAAATGGAGGGTAGTTATTAATAGACAATACTTGAGCTGTCCTTGGACTGATACTTTGCATAAACTGCATAACAATTAAAATTAGTGGATTAAAATTAGAATGCCTAAATGTAATGCAGACATAAAATTATGTGTGATGCAAAAACATTAGCAGTCAATCTAATGGGATCTGCACAGGCCTTATATTTAGGCTGATGACTAACAAATGAAGTTTAATGTGGTTGAATACAAAATAAGACATGTAGAAGCAAAATATGATAACTTTGATTAGAAGATAAATTGTAGTATGAGATTGAAAGTGGAGAAGGAAAAGGACTGATGAGTGGTTATAGGTCACTCTTTAAAAATGTATCTGTAGTGCGAGATGGTGATTAATATGGGAAACAAAGTTAGGGATTGATTGCCAGCAGTTTGCAGTACAGGTCTAAGGATATTATATTAACTCTGTGAAATACATTAGTGAGACTCCACTTAAGTATTGCATTCAATTTTGGTCACCACAGCTTCAGCAATTACATTCATTGATAAATTAATTTGAATGGAGGAGGGAGCAATAAGAATTATTCCAGGACTTTAATCACCATATGAAGATAAGTTAAGGGAAGTTATATGTTGCAAAATGAAGAGCAAGAGGGTAGATTAGTCAACTCTTAAAATACTGAATGAAGGAGATAAACTAGAAGTAGTAACCTATTGGTTGATAAGGGGGTTAACAAACGTACAGGATACTTGGCTTTGTAAATAGGGGCATTGAATACAAATACAAGGAAGTCATGCTAAACCTTTACAAATCACTGATTAGGCCTCAGCTGAAGTATTGTGTATAATTCTGGGCACCACACTTTAGGAGATGTCAAGGCCTCAGAGAGAGTACAGAGGAGGTTAACCAGGAAAATACCGGGAATGAGGGACTTCAGTTATGTTGAGAGATTGGAGAAGATTATTCTCCTTGGAGCAGAGAAGGTTAAGGGGAACCTAATAGAGGTATTCAAAATTATGAGAGGTTTTGATAGAGCAGATAGGGAAAAACTGTTTTCTCTGGCAAGTGGGTCAATAACCAGAGGTCATAGATTTAAATTAATAATTTAAAGGAACCAGAGGGAAAATGAGGAGAAATGTTTTCACACAGAGGGTTGTTACGATCTGGAACACACTCCCTGAAAGAATGGTGGAAGCAGATTCCACAGGAACTTTCAAAAGGCAATTGGACATGTACTTGAAGAGGACTAGTTTGGAGGGTTATGGGGAAAAAGTTGGGGTGTGGGACTAAATTGGGCAGCTCTTTCAAAGAACCAGCTCGGGCAAATGCCAAATGGCTTCCTTCTGTCTGTAAAAGTCTATGATTCTATGAACCTATTCACATTGGTGTAAGCTGTGGCTCAGTGGTCGCACTCTCACCTCTGAATTAGAAGGTTGTGGGGTCAAGTCCCACTCCAGGATCTTGAGCACACTCCAATGCAGTACTGAGGGAGTGCTGTAATGTCGGAAGTGTCGTCTTTTGGATGAGACATTATTAAACCGAGGTGCCATCTGCCCTCTCAGGTGGACATAAAAGATCCCATGGCACTATTTTTAGCAGAGCAGGGAACTTCTCCCTGGTATCCTGGCCAATATTTACCCTTCAACCAACATGACTAAAACAGATTTTCTGGTCATTATCACATTGCTGTTTGTGGGGCCTTGCTGTGCACAAGATTGGCTGCTGCATGTCCTACATTACAACAGTGACTACACTTCAAAAGTACTTCATTGGCTGTAAAGCAAGTCTATGTCTTTCTTTCATGAATCAAATCAAGACAAAAGGACAAATTTTCAGAATTAAGCAATCTACTCTAGTAAGGTGCTT
This sequence comes from Heptranchias perlo, assembly GCF_035084215.1. Classification (NCBI taxonomy): domain Eukaryota; kingdom Metazoa; phylum Chordata; class Chondrichthyes; order Hexanchiformes; family Hexanchidae; genus Heptranchias; species Heptranchias perlo. The sequence continues at coordinate 14,492,965 of NC_090360.1, forward strand.
AATTTGTTATGTTTCATTTGAGCTAGTACCTCTGCTAAGTGTGTGTTAACATTAACAGAGCATTGGTACATTTTATCCAATGTTCTAAACATTTTTTGTTTCCTTGTTACTTGCTTGTCAAGCAAACGTTAAGGTGAAATGTGCAGATTTAGTCAGGATTTACTTCATTCTCCTGTTTCATTCATTCCTCCTATTTAAAGCTGGTATTAAACCACAAGAGACAGCTGGTAGAGTGGTGAGCAGAGCAGGAGATATTGGCTAAAGGACAAGTCTTTTAGTGAACTTAAACATTGATGTCACATGGCTGGATTTAGTCATGTAATCTATCCTGACACTTCAGTGCAGTACTGAGGGAGTGCTGCATTGTCAGAGGTGCCATCCATCAGATCAGATGTGAAATCAAGGCCCCATCTGCCTGCCCATGGAAGGGTCAAGGAAGCACCACAGGTTCTTCCTAGCCAACATACTTCCCTCAACAAACACCACCAAAAATAAATTAGCTGTTCATTTGTTCACCTGCCATATTTAAAATGGCTGCTGTGCTCACTAACATAGCAACAGTGCCTGCACTTCAGAGTAATTCATTGGTTGTGAAATGCTTTGGGACTTCCCGAGTGTCTTGATAAGGGACTGTATAAATAAAAGCTCTTTCTTTTGCTTTAGATACTTTGGAGGAAGAGCAACGAGAGGACGACAACCCAGGTGGTTTGAGGTCATAATAAGCAAACTGTGCTAAAAAATAAGCACTGTTGTCTATGAAGAATTATTTATTGAATCTTTCTTGGCCGCACGGTGTAGTTAGATACTATGATGGGGTTTTTATGTTGGATAGAATATGCTTTACAGCCTGGAATGCAAAGGATCACCTCAAATGCATCATCCCTTAGAACCATTCTTGACACCTTTCTGCTTAGAGGTCATTCTATTCAATCTGGTCAGTGTGAGACTTTCACTGGGTACAGCCACATAGGCTGATCGGTATCGATGCAAATTACTGTAAGTGGATGTAATTGTGTGAACAAACATTCTATATGAATGGCCTATTAGCCTAATTAAATATGAGATATACAGGCCTGAATTCTTCTCTTTGGGACGCAGTTTCAGCAGGGGGATACTTCTGCCCCTACCCCTGTGTCCGCCCCAGCCTTGAACCAGTTTCTTGGGTCGAGGCTCATTAGAGACACACTCCATGGGATATAATAGTTCCTGTGCTGTTGGGGCATGGCGTTGTAGTTTATGGAAGACAGCTGGTCAAGGTTGTGTCATGAAGAGGGGGGGGGGTTGGAGTTTCACTTTATTAATCAGTGATTATTTGTAGAATATTTACCTTCAAGAGATTGGAAAATTAAATGACTTTCGAAAAAAAATTGTTCAATTTGTAATTATCCTTTAGTGGCACAAGCAGAACTCATGGGAAGGGGATGTAGATGATGCAAAATCAAAATTGTGACCAGAAATGTAATAATTTCACCAAAAATCAGCAGTTGGAATTTGCTATTCCATAGTGAATTCATTGCTTAGTATCACTGCACCAAAATCCGAACTGTGATCCAATTGCAAAACTGTAAACTCTGCCAAAAATATTAGAAATTAATAAATGTATATCATTTTTACAATATACAATATTAAAAATGGAAAGATCCACCCTCAGTTTGTGTTGAGTTGACTGATCTTAACCAAGGTGGAAATAGGTGCCCTGCAATTAGCTTCAGTGCCCAAGTTCGAGAGGGGAAAATCCACTAGGGTTGCTGCTTCTGATAGCTGTCCAATGACCTCTGCTTGGAGTGTGGAGATGAGGACAGGATCGGGCATGACTGTGGTGCCCCCTTGCCCATGTTCACACCTGAACAATAACCACTGGAAGGAAACTGGCATCTGCGGAATCACACCTCAGCCAGGAATCAATAGTCTCGGGGAGAAGAGAAGAAAATTACAAGAGAAAGAAACGGCCGACTTTGCAAATACTTAAGAGGTATGTAGTTTGAAAGCAAGGAAGTCTGAGCACTCAGAAGGGTTAATGAGTGAGGCAGACTGCTGCTAACAAAAGAAGTGCTAAGCGGTAATTACCACTTGGAAGTCCAGTGATAATTCAACGATCTCTGCCTATCCTAAGGACTTTTGTTTCAACAGTCATATTCGCACAGAATGGGTAACAGTGGCACTGCCTGAGATTTGCTAAGACATGCTAACACAGTGTTATATAAGATGTTAAGAGTATTGGACGGATGCCAGTTGTAGGTAACAATGCAAGTCACTTGCAGGTTACTTAGATTTTCTGTTCTGATGTTAAAGGCGATGTTAATTATGCAAGTAATGAATTATAGAACCCCAAGTATTATTCTCTTTGACATACAATTAATAATATTTAATTGGGAAAAAATTCCATTTTAAAGCCAGCAGATTTTGTTCTGCAAATGGCTTACGGTGAGGGGCGTGGGGAAACAACAGATGTTAGAGCATGTGCTTTTGTTTGGAAAGGTTCAGTTCCCACAGCCATGAACAAGTACAAGTCTCACCATGAAATCTGAGCTTGTTTAAAGTTGTGCATTTTGGCAAAACTCAGCTAACGTCAACCTTTTCATGTTTGGTCTCAATTAAATTTCTTGTTCTTTTCCCTGCAAACTGTGAAATGGATATTTGGGTTTGAAACACATTTTCATTTTGTTCATGAGACAATGGTGATTTTGATCTGTTTGTGATGAGTTTGATTTAAATTCAATGAAAGACTATTTTACAATCCCTTTTCATTGTTTATGAAAAGACATTTGAAACAAATCTACCTTTACTATTTGTTTTTAATTTGGTAGATTATTTTCCTTTCCCCCTCTGTTTTCCTCTTTTAATCTCCCCACACCGCACACCTTCCCTAGCCCAGGGGTCAGGCTGCACCGCCGATCCCAGGTCTCTGCCATTGCTGATGCATAATCTCTTTGGGGCAGAGATCACATCATGTAGATGGTAAGTGTCTTTATAGATAACACTTGTTTCACGTGATCTCCTGGACTGGTTTCGATCGCCTGAGGGGGGGGGGGCCAGAGAGGAATTTTCCAGAATACTTTTTCCCTTATTGGCCTTGGGTCTTTTCTCTTTTTTTGTCTCGCCCAGGAAATTACATTGCTGCGGGGGGTCGTTGGGGTGGGCGGAGGTTTTTAGGCATGATGGTCCCGGCCATCATGGCGTGGGCAGGCTTGATGGAGCAGCTGGTCTTTTCAACTGCAATGCAAGCTACAGGCCTTTTTTTTTACAATACCAACACCATGATGGTTCATTTCTAAAGGAATAGAATTGAAAAGCAGAGAAGTTATATTAAACTTATATAGAACCTTGGCTAGACCACATTTAGTTTACTCATTGCCCGCTCTCTCATTAATAGCCTTTCCTTCAGCCGCAATGCCCCTCTCCTGGGACCCTTCGTATTCCTCTGCTTTGTTACCTCCATTCCTGCTTTCAAAAGCCCCCTACGAACCCTTCTGTTCAACTGATCTTTTGGTCCCGTCCTAAACTTCCATATCCTTTCTCCTGCTCGATGTCTGCCTTGTGGAGATGGTTCCCTTGTGTGAGAAGTGCAATAGAAATGCAAACTGTTTTGTTACTCAATTGAACAAATTGGAATTCTCCCCTCTGATGACAGTGCACTGTTAATAGTGTTTGTTTAAAACTTTTATATTCTTTCACTGTACATATATATTAAAAAAAACACAATTTTTAAAATAACACATTCATTAGGCAAAGCAAGTTTTTTTTGTCACAATAAAATGTTACAACATACTCCAATAATATATAAACCAAGTGCACCCTACACCTTTAATAATGTGTTAAAGGGAAAAACCTCCATTTTTGTCTACTATACATTCATTGTGGATCACCCATGCTTGAGTTTCCAAATCCTTGAAGTCTTGTAAATTTTTAGTGCTTGTTTTTATCACCACATGTTAATACCAGCTTTGTTACTATTCCTTACAGAACTAGGTGAACCATGTTTTCATTGGTAATATAAGCAGAACTAATAGTTTTTTACCATGTGAAAGAGCCTGGTGTAAAAAGGGGAGGATGAGAGGAGGGGTTGATGAGGAAGAACAAAGAACCTAAAAAGGATAAGATTGGACCAGGAAAGAAAAAGTGAACCAACAAAAGTGATCACAATGTTGACCTTTAGTAGCAATGTACACATTTCAAACTCAGCTACACAGTCATTGACAGTCTTTATCCAATTAATTGTCCTCCATGCAGAATTATTCTCGTTTAGGTCAAAAACACAAATGAGAGATAAGACTTGCTCAGGTCACTATATCTGGCAAGGTTATAAATGCATTCAAAAACAATGTGCTTATGATTTTGTTACGAATAGTAACCAGAGCAATTCTTCTCCTTATATTCTATATATTGGTGGTATGAAATCCCTTTATTCTCTCCCCAGCCGCCCTGGGTGAATGCAGTGGGTGGTCCACTATTGCTGTTTCAAACTGGCCACTGGAAGTTGAATGACAACTGCATAGTTAGAACCCCCCTCTGCTCTTTCACTTCAGCCTATAGGGAGGCACCTTGATTCCACTCGGCACTTTTCTAAAGTCACACAGCTCAGAGAAACAAGTCAGTAGCCTGCGGAATTGAACCCGTGTTTCATTAACTCCCATCCTCCCCCTAACCCCACTGCCAGGGCTCAGCATGCTGGTCAGTGCCCTAGTGAGTCACACAATCATGCTGCTACAATCAAGTTTTTAGTGGTATTGGTTATGGGGGTCAACTTGGCTCATTTGTAGCACTCGGAGTCAGAAAGTTGTGGGTTTAAGCTGCACTCTAGAACTTGAGTGCTGTACTGAGGGAGCGCTGTATAGTCAGAGGTCTAGCAAATGAGACATTAATCTGAGGCACCATCTGGTTATTCAGTTAAACGTAAAAGATCCAATGGTACTTTTTCTCACGGTGTCCTGGCCAACACTGATCCTTCAACCAACATTACGATAAAAGGTTAACTGCCCACTCATCTTACTGCTGATTGTGGGACCTTGCTGTGTGCAAATTGGCTGCTGTATTTGCCTACAAAACAACCGTGGCTACATTTCAAAAGCAATTCATTGACTGTGAAGTGCTTGCAGGTATCCTGGAGATGTGAAAGGCTCTATACAAAATCAAATCTTTCTTTCTGCATATACCTTGAAGTCACCAATACACTGATGCGAATATTCAGTCATAATGGCAGTATTTTGTGCTTTGATTATACTGTAGTGCAAAATAAACCCTCACTTCGGTATAATTGGTACTTTGTCAGATGTGGTTTCTTCCGGCTCCATTTCTTGCTCTTCTAGGCCGTCAGGCTCAGATGGTATAATTTTAATTACACTTTCCTCAAATGGTGTGTGTTTGTTCTTCACAGTCATGTTTGTATTACCGATGGTGCTATCTTGAAGGGCCCTTTTTTCTTCATTGGCTAAAGGTCTGACTTTGTTGAGTTTGAAAATGTTACGCGCATAGTTTACCAAAGCTAGCTTTTTCTTTTTGATGTCATGATGGAAGCTATACGTCTGCTCCGTCTCACCAGCATCCGTCAGGATCACAGCATTGACATACTCCTGGGAACATCTCTGTGAGTCTTTCGCATCTGGCATTTTCTTTTGAAACCGCTTTCTCAAATTGAGCACAAAGTATGCGAGACCGCTTACTATTAACATGGCGCCTGAAACAGATCGTTATGGCAACATTAATGTTGTAATGTTCCTATATTCCTAATGACATTCAAAATTAAACCTCTTACTTTGTGGTTGCTGTTAATGTTGTTCTCTTTTAATTGAAGACAGATAATTACATTAATTTTTCAATGAAGTAAACTTAGCTGTCAGCCTTGGCTCAGTGGTAGCACTCTCGCCTCTTACATTACAATACTGACTACATTTCCAAAATACTTCATTGGTTGTAAAGCACTTTGGGGCATCCTGAGGTCATAAAAAACTATATAAATGCAAGTCTTTCTTTCTGGGTCAGAAGGTTGTGGGTTCAAGTCCCACTTGAGACTTAAGAGCACACAATCTAATCTGACACTTTAGTGCAGTACTGAAGGAGTGCTGCACTGTCAGATGGATGAGGTGTAAAACCGAGGCCCTGTCTGTCCTCTCAGGTGGACATAAAAGATCCCCTGGGCCTATTCGAAAAGAGCAGGGGGTTCTCCCGGTGTCCTGGCCATCATAACTAAAAACAGATTATCTGGCCATTATCTGATTGCTGTTTGTCCTGAGGCTGTGAAAGGCACTATATAAATGCAAGCTCTTTCTTTAGGTCTAAATTTTTTGTTTTCATCTTGACATAGAGCCTCAACTGCTGGGAGCAGATAGCGGAAAATCAAATAGGAGCAGCCCATGAGTAGAAAATTTACCCTTAAACTTCAAGATTGCACTGGTGAAAACCATAAATCTGGATTCGGACATCTAAGTCGGTGTAGTTTTGATTTGAAATGCTAATAAAATGTTTTTTTATACGAGTCCAAAATTACTGTTGGTGATGTTAGTGCTTTAATGCTTAATGTATTTGTATGACATTCCTTTGTCTGCTATTTTAGTGGAGGCGTTAACCCATTTAAAATAAATGATCACTGTTATACTTATTCATATTTGTTTCATGGGTGACTTTAGTTTTCCTGGAATTCAGTGGCATGATGGTTCAGTGCGCTTTGGCGGGAAGTGTAGCTGAAAAATTTGTTGAAAATATACAGGACTGTTTCCTGACTCAACAAGTCAATGAGGTAACCAGGGGTAATTACATATTAGATCTAGTGTTTAGTACTGAGCCTGACTTTGTATCAGGCCTCCTGGGTAACAGTAACCACAATATTATACGGTTTCAATTGGCTGATAGAAGCAAAGGTACTGAAAAATTACACATTTCAGAAGGGCAAACTTTGCTAAAATGGCAGAAGATTTGGAACAGTTTAATCGGCTAACCCTACTGGGTGGGTGATGAAACTAATGTAGAATATAAGTGGAAAGTTTTTAAGAACAAAGGTAAAAAATGTGGAAGACAAATATGTACCCAAATTCAAAAGAAGGGAGTGTGGTAAGAAAAAGCCAAGGTGACTGACTGGTCATGTACAAAGACAAATAAGGTGCAAACAAAAATGTTTTTATAAACTAAAGGCATCGAATATTCAACTAAACAGAGTTAGGTGCCAGGAACAGCTAAAGGAAATTAAGGCCGCTATTAGATCGGCTAAAAGGATAATGGAAAAGAGGAACGTAGACAATTGTGGAAGTAATGGGAAATGCTTTTTCAGTTATATGAAGTCAGAGAACTGTCAAAAACTGCATTGGACCATTGAAGGATGCTCAAGGGCAAATTACGAAGGACTCACGGAATATGGCGGAGATATTAAATGAGTACTTTGCATTGGTCTTCACTCTTGAAGACGATGCTCTACTGTTAGAATTCAATGATGTTGTTAATATTAAAACTGTTAATAAAGCATAGATGCACATATTGTTTCAAATAAAATTAGGAACCTGCGAATAGATAGGGCAGCTGGGCTGGATGATATCCACCCAAGAGTCCTTGGGGAGATGGGACACGTGTTGTGCGAGCCCCTTACCTGTATTTTTAATAGTTCACTGCACTCTGGGATGGTACCCTTAGGCTGGAAGGAGGCTAATATAGTCCCCATCTTTAAAAAAGCAGACAAGATGGATCCATGTAACTATAGGCCCATTAGTTTGACATCAGTAGTAGGAAAGATGCTTGAGGGAATCATTAGGGACGCAATATGTCATTACTTAGATAGAAAAGGACATATTAGGGACACCCAGCATGACTTCAAAAAAAGGTCATATCTTACAAATTTGATTGTATTTTTTGAACAAGTCACCGAGATGGTGGATGAGGGAAGTCCAGTAAACATTGTTTACTTGGACTTCCAAAAAGCTTTTGACAAGGTACCGCATAAGAGGCTTCTCTACAAGATCGAAGCCTTTGGTATTAGTGGTAATATATTCTCCTGGATTGAGAAGCCGTAGGCAGAAAGTAATTATAGATGGATTTGGGTCCGTTTGGAGACCGGTCATCAGTGGTGTCCCACAGGGATCTGTGTGGGGACCGCTGCTCTTTACTATTTTTATTAATGATCTAGATTTAGGTGTTGGGGGTATGATGTGCAAGTTTGCAGATGATACTAAGGTTTGTGCGAGTGTCAGGACTGTAGTCAATGCTCAACTGCTTCAGGCGGATCTTGATGTGTTGGGGGATTTGGCTCGTGACTGGCAAATGATGTGTAACTTGGAAAAGTGCAGTGCTATGCATGTGGGCAGAGTGAATGCTGAACATACATACACCTTTCAAGGAAAAGCATTAAAGCAGGTAGTGAAAGAAAGATCTGGGCGTTCTAGTACATAGATCTCTAAAGGTTCATGAGCAATGCCGCGAAGCGATAGCTAGAGCAAATAGGGTGTTGGGGTGCATTTATAGGACAATTGTCTAAGACAAAGTACACTATTTTATCCTTGTACAAGACCGTGGTCAGGCCCCAGTTAGAATACTGTGTTCAGTTTTGGACTCCTTCACATGTTGGGTGATATTGAGGCTTTGAAAAGGGTGCAGAGGAGGGCCACTGGATTAATTCCCCACTTGAAGCATCTTAGTTATCAAGATGAGCTTAAAGAGATGGGACTCTACACTTTAGAGAAGCATAGACTCAGGGGTAATTTGATCAAGTTTTATAAGATGAAGACGGGAATAGATTGTGTTCGAGTTGACAGTTTGTTCCAATTAAATACGTTAGGAAGGACCAGGGGTCACAATTTTAAGTTGTATAAGGCCAGAATTAAGTTAGATGTCAGGAGGTCGTTCTTCTCTCAAAGAATAGTGGACCTCTGGAACAGGCTGCCGGCTTGTGCGGTCGATGCCGATTTGCTTTATTCCTTCAAGCAAGAGCTGGACCTGTTTCTGACTGGGGCGGAGATCACCTCATGCAAAGTTAGGCACTGCACAGAATTATCAGGGCCAGAGCGATCACCTGGAGTAGTTTCGATCGCCTGTGGGGTGGGGGTTGGAGAGGAATTTCCTGGATTTCCCCCCCCCCAAATTGACCTGGGTTTTTATCTGATTATTTTGCCTCTCCCAGAAGATCACGTGGTTTTGGGTGGGGTGGGGAGTGTGTATATTGTGATGTACAAGGTATCACAATTGTGTGGGACAGGCTGGATGGACCAGAGGGTCTTTCCCTGTCCGTCATTGTTCGTACGTTCATATATTGTCATAATGCATTGTGGTGATTTAAATTGTCTTACTGACAAGATAGCCTGATGGCGCAGTGCACTGATGTACTATTGTCTTTGACCAGAGATAGGCCAGATGTGCTTTGGAATTCCCACTCATGATTGTACATTTGATTAGTTCTGTCTTGGGCCGATTCTCAGAAAGTAACATTTTCGGATGCAGTATATGAGTAATTTGAGGCATATGGTAAGTGTAGCATGCGTGGGAGGAACAGATAACTTTGGATCTATGGTTCCCAAAGTTCTCCACCACTGGAGTTTTCCTTACCTCATGTCTGGGTCTGTTGTAGACTAATTGATAGAGATTGTTTGCTCTGATTAGTCAACAACTCTATTATTGTTGTATTATGCGACTACCAGGGTGGTAGATGGACCTTGGTCTTTTATTGTCTAGCAATTCCTATGTTCTGAGGATACATCAAGGAGAAGTTCTAAGTGCACAGGGACCAAAAGGAGAACACAAGGATGAATCACCCTTTACTACTCTCACATATCTCACATCAAAGGCCTGCAAACTTGTTGCTGCCCACCTGTCCTCTCACTTGTTTGTAAAATGGCACACGGCACACGGGAGGGACCAGAAAATCAACTTGCAAATTAATAAGTATTTCACTCACCTGGAATAGTCGCATGCCAAATAAGGACCGGGTGCAAGAAGCAAGTCACGGACAGAAAGATGAATGTAAGAAATTTCTGTAACCCATTGGGCCTCACAGTCTTCTTCCACAGGTTCCAAACCTTGCTGTCAGTTTTTTCAAATAAAGTGCTAAAAGGACAACAGCGATTTTTAGAATTCTACTGCCTACAGTAATATCACAATACAGGAGAGAGGATAAGAAACCAAGACAGAAGAATTCATTTTAACTGGTGGATTTAAATACACTTTTTCATTTTTAACCAAAATGGATTTAAAGCAATTTTTCATTTTGAGATGTGATTTTGGACCCTCTCCTGGAACAAGATGCAATCTTGTTTGCTTACTACAACCACAACTTGATCTGTTTTCTCAGAATTGAGGCTTTTTTACTGGTCACAATATGTGGGCAAGCTGCTGATTCATAGCTCTTTCCACTAAATATTTAGCATGTGAGAAGTCAGCATTTGTTGATTGGACAAAATGGAATTAAAACAAAAAGAAGACGAGCGATTTTATAGTGGAAATGTATGCTATTTCTCACTGTAAATGATTGATATTAATGATATGATTCAATGGGCAAAATATATTTTTTACGTGCTAGAACCTAAACTTAGAAGGTGTGTGTCTGTGTCTCTGTGTGTGTGTGAGTGAGAGAGAGAGAGAGAGAGACTGGAATGGGGTTGGGAAATCAATGGACATGAGAAATTTTCAAACAAATAAAGACTGAGCTGATGAATTTCCTCGAGGGTTCGCCCAATTGGCTGGTGTAACTTCGACGGAAACCCCAGTTATGGGTGTTTTTTTTTATTCGTTCATGGGATGTGGGCGTCGCTGGCGAGGCCGGCATTTATTGCCCACCCCTAATTGCCCTTGAGAAGGTGGTGGTGAGCCGCCTTCTTGAACCGCTGCAGTCCGTGTGGTGACGGTTCTCCCACAGTGCTGTTAGGAAGGGAGTTCCAGGATTTTGACCCAGCGACGATGAAGGAACGCCGATATATTTCCAAGTCGGGATGGTGTGTGACTTGGAGGGGAACGTGCAGGTGGTGTTGTTCCTCTGTTCCTGCTGCTCTTGTCCTTCTAGGTGGTAGAGGTCGCGGGTTTGGGAGGTGCTGTCGAAGAAGCCTTGGCGAGTTGCTGCAGTGCATCCTGTGGATGGTACACACTGTAGCCACAGTGCGCCGGTGGTGAAGGGAGTGAATGTTTAGGGTGGTGGATGGGGTGCCAATCAAGCGGGCTGCTACGGGTGTAAACAGGGTTTCTATCAATCTTCCACCAAAGTTAGGGCAGCCATTCAGGAGAACGCCCAAGGGAATCCAGTATGATTTTTTTTTAAGCCATGGGTGTATTTTTCCTCACTTGCCATTTTCATTGAAAACTTTATATAGTCTATTCTTAATTCAAGGTTAGTTAATTCGAATTGCTGTATTATTCAAATTGTTTTTCATGTAAAAAGTGACTTAGGAGCAGAAAGTAGAGTAAATTGCATGCTCCCAGTAGCATCAGATTAAAAGTATTTATGCTCCATGATGGAGATTTTTAAAAAATTCGTTCATGGGATGTGGGCGTCGCTGGCGAGGCCGGCATTTATTGCCCATCCCTAATTGCCCTTGAGAAGGTGGTGGTGAGCCGCCTTCTTGAACCACTGCAGTCCGTGTGGTGAAGGTTCTCCCACAGTGCTGTTAGAAAGGGATATCATCAGTGCTGTTGTCAGTATCTGGTATCAAGACACATAGGATTATTGTAGCAATGGGGTCTTGAAAATCATATTCCTACTTACGGGCAATGCTGGACAATCACAACATCAATAAAATACGGGCCTTCCAAAATAGTAAGCACTGCTGCTGCAAATCTTAAAACAAAAAGGAAACATTAACAGCTCAATCTCTCCTGTATAATTTATACAGCTATAAACCATTAACAAATATAAGGAAATCACACCTTTCCATACTTACAGCAAGTACACAGACAGTTTTCTGAACTGCCCTTGAACAGCAGTGTCTATCCCCACTCCCAGAAGCACTACATGTTAAATGGACAGAAAGTAATATATTAATAATAATTTAATGCTGGTTAAACAGTTCTTTCAGTCTCTTACCAATTAAATTTGAATGAAGCTTCATTTGAAAACAATATGATTCAACCAAATCAACCTACAATCAATGATTCAACTTTCGAAAGGTAGCATTTTCATATCAGGGTTAGAACCAGACTTTCAAAATTAAAATTGGCACCAGAGTTAGCACTTTGAGTGAAAACTAGAATTTGGTTGCTATCTGATGCTCTCTTTTCACGGCAGACTTCAAAAAAGACAGCAGGAATCACATAAAATGACTTGGATATATAATGCCGTTCATTCATTGTTTTTGGGTGAAAATCCTAGAATCCCTACCTAACACAATCATGGCTTTGATTCAAGAAGGTAACCTTCACCACCTTTTCAAGGCAACTAGGGATGGATAATAAATGCCGGCCTTGCCAGCGACGTTCACAACCCCCATGAACAAATTAAAAAAAAACACGCATTTGAAATCTGTGGCAGCAATCCTAGCTCACGCATGCAGAGAAACTACTGCTGGGGATTGCTCCTGATAACGTTAGCTGCCTTCAATGTCCTCACACCACCACAGAATAGCACTGCTCCCTCTAACAGGTAGGTGGCAGAGTCTGATCAGGGAAAAAGGTTCCGAACTCCTTTCATGAGGAGTGCACAGAAAGAACTATTTGAGTATAAGCCATACAAATGTAACTGAGGCCTGTATTAGTGATGATTGAATCCTGCTAAATATCTCTTGGTCATATGGGCTTTTCATTAGCCTTATGGTTTCTTAAAAAAAACTTCTATTTGTAATGTTCCCCCCAACAATTTCTCTCCACCCCTTCTATCCTGGTGACGTTGATTCTGTGCTGTGGTAGAGTTCCACCAGTGACAGTACGTTGCCAAGTGGCCAATATAGATATGTGATTTTGAGCATCTACAGGTTATCTGACTACAGGGGGCATCACTGCTGAACCAATGTTCACAGACGTACATGTTCAATGGGATCATTCAGGTACGGTAGTGTAGTTGTTATATTACTGGACGCGTAATCCAGAGTCTTGGACTAGTAATCCAGAGAATATGAGTTCAAATCTCACTGTGGTAGTTTGAGAATCTGAATTCAGTTGGAAAAATCTGGAAATAAAAGGCTGTTAACAGTAAGAGTGGTGTCAGATTGTCATAAAAACACAACTGGTTCGCTAATGTCCTTTAGGCTGCAGTCCTTAGCTGGTCTGGCCCAAGTCCCAGACCAATGTGGTTGACTCCTAACTGCCCTCTGAAGTGGCCTAGCAAGACTCTCAGTTGTATCGAACCTCCAACAGCAGTTCAAGAAAAAGGCCCACCACTACCTTCTCAGGGCAACAAGGATCGGGCAATAAGTGCTAGTCTGATTTTCTGCTCCCTAATCCAAGGGAGATGACTCCAATTGTAATGACCTAACTGAGATCAGTTAACTTAGCAAAGGGCAAGGATCAAAGCAGGGACTTTGCTGGTATATGTAGCTTGGCTATTCACTGGGTAAACACACTGAGTCATTTGGGGAGCCAGCATCTCTTATTAACCTTTTGAGCCTTTCGTAGATTTGGAAAATGTGAACACAACGTTCACAGACTATAAGCAGACTATTCCTGAAGACCAGTGCAAGTTTTCCTACATTTCTTTGTATTTTTCCCTTTGTACCAACAGGAGTGAATGCTCACACAGAAAAGAATGCTGCTTTATGCCACACGTAGCATAGTTCTGATATTTTACTGTTCAATGAAGACGTATACAGTGATACCTGCTTGTTGTGATCATGCATGGATATAATGCTTCAAACGTGTTTGCCAGCACCCATTTACATGAACTCTCTACATTTTCCATTGTTTGTGTTGTTTCACTTTGTAATAGGCTTCCCATATAGAATGAACTCTGCTCATAGCTTTCAACTCTAAGCCCCAAACTCAGCATTCTGAGCAGAATGCAGTTCAGCAGTTTAAGGGGCTGGTAAGCACACAGCTTGCTGATAATAGTAATAGTTTCATCTAGTTGAGACTGGTCATCTCATTGAGATCATTGATCATTCAATAAAAGTTTCTAGTCAATTGAAAATTTCAAAACTGAGATTGATAGATTTTTGTTAGGCAAAGCTATCAAGACCCTCTTCATGACTACTGTTTCCCACACTTGGCTTTATCCTGATGATTCTATGCTGAACGGTCGCTATGGCTTTAATTAAGAGAAGAAACTTGAAGAATTGGACTCGACTTGAATGGAAAACATGATCCAGTCTTTAAAATTTTGAGATGATGTAGATATAAAAAGGTACTTGAGCTGGTAACTGTTCCCAGGCCTATGCAAATGTTACCCTTGATCTGACCATGGGCGAGTCATTGCATTCTGGGTTCACTCGCATGTCATTTTCTCCATTTGTAGGAGAGTTGCCAAATCACCCACCTAAAGTATGCCTCAGTTAAGGAAATCACTGTACAGGGAATTGCAGGGTCCATTGCATGCCCGACTATTGCGTGGTATAATGCATTGCAAGACTACCAGAGAAAGTTCAATTTGCAATAAGTGCAGAATCAATTAAAAACCCTTGTGTCTTAGGGGAACTGGATAGGGCAGTAAGTTAATGCATTACTGTTTCACCAGCAGGATCTGGTTTTGAATCAAGTTCAGACTGATGGTGTGCATGTTTCTTCTGTCTGTTAGCTGTAAGGGCCCTATGTGGAATTAATATGGGCAGTATCAATCTAATTCCTAATTGGCATGAGCTCACAGCACAAATGTCTCACTAATTGGTAAGCTCACTCAATAGAGGCCATAATACAGCTGATGTAGATACAGAAAAGTTGCATTATCACAGTAGGGGATGCTATTGTGTGAAGGACATTGCTGGGGTACAGCAAAGAGAGATGTCACTCATTCTATACTTGACCTGTAAATGCTTGCCATGGATACTAGGTGCCCAACATGATAGAATGTTGTATTTCATATTAACAGCTGGTGCTTAATTTCAGAGAAGATGATGCAGCCCATCAAGGGTTAAATCCTTTATTCTGCTTCACCCATGAATCAGTGAGCTAGCAGAATAATGAAGGCAGTAATTATCTAGACAGTCTGCTGGTTCAGTAACAGAACTGGCGATGAGCCAGAATAATCTATTTTAATAAACTGTGTAAATCGTTCATAACAAAAGATGCAGTTCTAAAGACAATCAGATTTGATGCTGTAACAACACTAAGATGCATATAATGGGCCCATGGAAAGGATCAGTGAGAAATAAACAGAAAATACAGAGTTTGAACTTGAAACTAATGGAACCTCAGAGGCCCATTTCCTCCAAGTTGTGGGCTCTGTATTGGGTAAAGGACAAAAGGACGATCTAAGCATGAGGTGAACTGTCAACATTGAAGGAGTCACTTTATTGGGGTCATAAATATAAGATAGTCACTAATATATCCAATGGAGAATTCAGGAGAAACTTCTTTACCCAGAGAGTGGTTAGAATGTGGAACTTGTTACCACAAGGAATAGTTGAGGCGAATAGCATAGATTCATTTAAGGGGAAGCCAGATAAACACATAATACGGAGCAAGGAATAGAAGGATATTCTGATAGGGTGAGAGGAGGCTCATGTGGAACATAAACACCGGCATAGACCAGTTAGGCCGAATGGCCTGTGTCCGTGCAGTAAATTCTATGTAATTGCCAGCAGAAGCAGGAACGCTGGCTGATTCTTATTTCTTTAAACATGGGATACTGAGACCAATTGGAGTCTGCCCACTGCTGCTCCAGCTCCACCCATCTAACTCAGCACATCTGAGGAATGTGAACTGTGACTCTCCCCCATCCATGTGACTCAGTTCCACATTAGAGAGTGTATTTACCAACTGAGATATCGGAGGAACAATTGAGGTTTCTTTGCCAGAGCATGTGACTTTACCAGGAATCAGTGCCTCGGAGCGTTGAGGTCTAACATGATAATCAATCGGGTTGCAGTTAGTTCTCTGTGCATGTCCTAGTTTGCAGAGATTTTTTTAGGCTCCATCAGTGCTGTTGCTTGTTCAACCCACCAGAGGACACTGTTGAGTGGTGCAAGAAGGGAGTCCCTCCTTGGCCAGTTTTTTCTCTGCATGTGCTCCATGACTCTCAGCCCAACAGATTTGAGTTTGGCTTTGAACTTTTGAGTTCATCATTCTAATACTGTAGCTACCAAGCCTCTAAGCTGTAGAACTGTTACATTACACAGGGGTGATGATTCGACCTAGTTTCCAAATTAAAGAATATGTTTAGTGTAAATCGACCAGATATACACAAATATAAAGCAGCCCTGCTCCGGGGTCCAAACAGTGGATTTAAACCAGTATATTCTGGATAAAAGTTAAAATTTGGAACAAATGAGTGGAATTAAAATTACGTGTGCAAAAGGAACATTGATTGTTAATCCTTTTCTTGGTATGTTTGCAGGTCTGTCCTGCTAAGCCTCTATGATCAAGAGGTTCAGGTCCATCACTGACATCTTGATCAAGCTAAACTCTTTGCACTATTTACAACAGCTTCTTATAGAGACCACATTGTAAACTAAAATGGACTGATTAATTGACGACCTACTATACATTGCACAATGGGAGTATTCCAGTCGCACAGCCCTAAGTGGATCTGTCATCACAAGCCAAACCGTCTTAAATCAAATTGGACCATTGGTCAGTCAGAGAAAATAGTGTTTCCCACTGACTCAGATAGGAGGAAAATCACCTAATGTGCTGCCTTCATTAAATATTACCATTGGCACCTAGGTGCTATTCCCCAAGGATCAGAATGGATCAGTCACAAGCCTGTTTTGGTATCACTGGCATTGGAAAGGGTTGACTTAGGGCTGAGTGGTTCTAACCTCCTCTTCCTTGGAGTGGGATGACCTTTTTTCACCCGTATGGATCATCAGCAGTCCCTCCTTTTCTCCACTTTGTGCTTCCACTGCTAAGTTTGGTGGCTTGATGGACTGTGAATCTCAGTGTGAATGGCAGGCAGGCACTGCCACTGGCAACAACACGCTGAGATCGGGAGGGATAAATAACAATCAGCCAGGGCTCCTGCTCCTCATGAAGGTGTGTCTGCTTGGACCTTGGGTGAGGACAGAATCTGGGCTAGCTGTGATGTTCCCATGGTTAAATAGTCAACTAACAACAGTGTAGGCTCACACATGAAGAATGGTCACAAGTGAAATACAAGAGGTCTGTTGGTAACTGTGGAATTGTACTTTTAGCATGGTTTAGCATCTTTAATAGAGGAGGGGAAATAAAAAGATACAACTTTCAGTGAACTGATATCATGTGATAGTATCATAGTAAGTACAGCACAGGAAGAGGCCATTTGGCCCATCGTGCCTGTGTCATCTCTTTGAAAGAGCAATCCAATTAGTCCCATTCCCCTGCTCGTTCCCCATAGCCCTCTAAATTTTTTCCCTTCAAGCATTCATCCAATTCCCTTTTGAAAGTTTCTATTGAATCTGCTTCCAGCACACTTTCAGGTAGTGGATTCCAGATCATTACAACTCGCTGCGTAAAAAAATGTTTCCTCATGTCGCCTCTGGCTCTTTTGCTGATCCCTTTAAATCTGTGTCCTCTGGTTACCAACCCTCTATCCCTGAAAACAGTTTCTTCTTATTTGCTCTGCCATGACTTTGAACACCTCTATCAAATCTCCCCTTAACCTTCTCTGTTCTAAGAAGAGCAGCCTCAGCTTCTCCAGTCTCTCCACATAACTGAAGTCCCTCATCCCTGGGACCATTCTAGTAAATCTCTTCTGCACCCTCTCTAAGGGCTTGACGTCCTTCCTAAAGTGTGGTGCCCAGAATTCAACACAATACTCCAGCTGAGGCCTAACCAGCATTTTGTAAAGGTTCAGCATAACTTCCTTGCTTTTGTACTCTATGCCTCTATTAATAAAGCCCAGGATCCCATATGGTTTTTTTTAAACAGCCTTCTCAACTTGTCCTGCCACCTTCAAAAATTTGTGTATGTGCACCCACAGGTCTGTCTGTTCCTGCAACCACTTTAGAATTGTACCATTTAGTTTATATTGCCTCTCCTCATTCTTCCTACCAAAATGCGTCACTTCACACTTCTCTGTGTTAAATTTCGTCTGCTACGTGTCTACCCATTTCACCAGTTTGTCTGCATACTCCTGATGTCTGTTACTATCCTCCACATGGTTTACTGCATTTCTGAGTTTCGTGTCATTTGCAAACTTTGAAATTCTACCCTCTATACCCAAGTCCAGGTCATTAATATATATCAAAAAGAGCAGTGTTCCTAATACTGACCCCTGGGGAACATATAGGAATGAGATGACCATTTGCCTACAATTTCCACAGTTTGTTTTAAATTTGTTTACTTGTACTCGTCGAGCATTTTTAAAACATTACTAATTTTTGCAAAAATAGCACCTGCTGCTTTGCAGTATTTTGTACCAGAGTTATTGTTTACTCACAGGAAGGGAGAAACTCAGAGAACTTGGTGTGGTGGGGCTTGGCATGCTTCTGAGCTATTGACTTGTGCAGAGATCTGTTATGGTTCGTATGACCATTAATCTGTGGCTCTTGCAGTCCACGACTGGGAAAGACCTGAGAATTTCTGGATCGAAGGGTTTTAAAAAAGGTTCTCTTGTCGGTCTTTGCTGTTACTATGGTAACATTAAATATTAACGTTGTGTCTGCAATATCTATAATCGATAGCGTCTCTGCTGGTGCTAACACACAAATCATGCTCCTCTGTTTTTTTGCTACCCAAAGATAACCCTCCAGTGTTTTGCCCGACATTCCTCCTGGCCTGCAGACATTTTGACAGATGCTATCAATTTCTACCAAGGGGAAGAAAGACTTGCATTTATATAGCATCTTTCACATTCTCAGGATATACGAAAGTGCTTCACAACCAATTACTTTTTGCAGTGTAGTCAATATTGTTTTTGTGGGGAAATGTGGCAGCCAATTTGCGCACAAACAGCAACAAGATGGATGCCCAGTTAATCTGTTTAGGTGGTGTTGGTTGAGTGTTGGCCAGGACAAAGGGAGAACTCCCTGTTCTAAGTGCCATGGGATCTTTTACATCCGCCTGAAAAGACAAATGTGGGTTTAACGTCTCATTCGAAAATGGCACTGCCAGCAATGCAGCACTCTCTCAGCACTGCACTGAAGTGGCATTTTAGATTATATACTGCCATCCTGAAGTGAAACTTGAACCCACAACCTTCTGGGTTCAGAGGCAAGAGTGCTCCTACTGATCGAAGTTGATGCTTCAAGGTATGCAATGAGGAAAGTGCCCCATAGGTATTATTCCTTATCCAGGTGAAGCTGGAGAAATTCAAACCCTCTAGGAAACGCAATTGTCTATTGTCTATTGTCTATTTTAGTGAACACCGGGACTTGTATTTGGGTTTCCATATCAAGGGTACAACACCCATTGGGGGTGAAATGGGCCTTTGATGAAAGTGCAAAGCAGACAATAGCGAATCAGCAGCCCGTTTAATGCCACACCCAATTTTCTTTTCCATTGAATTTATAAACCCCCAGCCCCCTTTTCCAGATGACGTCACTGATTCTCTTGGAATTTTCTTTTTTTATTAAATGGATGTTTTTTTTTCATTTTTTAAAAAAGGTTCTGAGTTCTCTCTAACTATTTCCAGGACTGGTTCAGTATCTGTTTTAATTTTCCTGGATTTTTTGGGGGAAAAATTTCACTTCTTAGGATCTTATTTCACATCCCAACATTTGGCTAGTCCCTCACCAAGCTAACCAAGAGTGAATCATTCCCGAGTTCACTTCACGTTTAGAGAGCCGATTCATACTGACTCTGAATAAAACCCTTCTTACTTCCTGGTTTTCAAACTACTCTGAAGCTTGTTGACATTATTGTGCCATTACGTATCCATCATAACATTATGATGCTCAGAGTGCAGAGTTTGAAAAATATTTCATTCAGTATCTCCAAGAGATATGTAATTAGTTGTCCTTAAATTTCCATTTTTGCCTGCCTTAGTGCCATAGTTCCAGCCATGCCCTCACTCCACTCTGCACTTTTGCACCCAAACTACAGAAGACTGCATTTGCAAATCATTTGACAATCAGCTTTGCCCAGATGGCCCAGTAGGTAAGTGTGTGGGTTGGTGTACTTCTGAGGTGCCCTTGAACCAATCCCCAGTTTGTGGAAGGTGAAATAAATTACATGCTTGATTTGTTGTATTTCTTAATTTTTTTTTGTTTGTTTTCTGTGATTTTTCATTTGTCCTGTGCTTATGTCCCAATAATTTATATAAGTGGTAAACAGAAGAGGTCCCAGAATGGATCCTTGCGCACACCACTCCCCACATCCCACCAACCCGAAAACATCCATTTACACCCACTCTCTGATTCTTGTCCCACAGTAATTCCTCTAACCATGCAGCTACATTCCCATTATTAAAATATGCCTCAATCTGCGTACAGTGCTGAATACATTGCTGTGTAGAATACCGTGTACAGTGCTGTATACATTGCTGTGTAGAATACCGTGGACACTGCTGAATACATTGCTTTGTAGAATACCGTGGACAGTGCTGTATACATTGCTGTGTAGAATACCGTGGACAGTGCTGTATACATTGCTGTGTAGAATGTCGTGTACAGTGCTGTATACATTGCTGTGTAGAATGTCGTGTACAGTGCTGTATACATTGCTATGTAGAATGTCGTGTACAGTGCTGTATACATTGCTATGTAGAATGTCGTGTACAGTGCTGTATACATTGTTATGTAGAATGTCGTGTACAGTGCTGTATACATTGCTATGTAGAATGTCGTGTACAGTGCTGTATACATTGTTATGTAGAATGTCGTGTACAGTGCTGTATACATTGTTATGTAGAATGTCGTGTACAGTGCTGTATACATTGCTATGTAGAATGTCGTGTACAGTGCTGTATACATTGTTATGTAGAATGTCGTGTACAGTGCTGTATACATTGTTATGTAGAATGTCGTGTACAGTGCTGTATACATTGCTATGTAGAATGTCGTGTACAGTGCTGTATACATTGTTATGTAGAATGTCGTGTACAGTGCTGTATACATTGTTATGTAGAATGTCGTGTACAGTGCTGTATACATTGCTGTGTAGAATGTCGTGTACAGTGCTGTATACATTGCTATGTAGAATGTCGTGTACAGTGCTGTATACATTGTTATGTAGAATGTCGTGTACAGTGCTGTATACATTGCTATGTAGAATGTCGTGTACAGTGCTGTATACATTGCTATGTAGAATGTCGTGTACAGTGCTGTATACATTGTTATGTAGAATGTCGTGTACAGTGCTGTATACATTGCTATGTAGAATACTGTGTACAGTGCTGTATACATTGCTATGTAGAATGTCGTGTACAGTGCTGTATACATGGTTATGTAGAATGTCGTGTACAGTGCTGTATACATTGTTATGTAGAATGTCGTGTACAGTGCTGTATACATTGCTATGTAGAATGTCGTGTACAGTGCTGTATACATTGTTATGTAGAATGTCGTGTACAGTGCTGTATACATTGCTATGTAGAATGTCGTGTACAGTGCTGTATACATTGTTATGTAGAATGTCGTGTACAGTGCTGTATACATTGTTATGTAGAATGTCGTGTACAGTGCTGTATACATTGTTATGTAGAATGTCGTGTAGAGTGCTGTATACATTGCTATGTAGAATACTGTGTACAGTGCTGTATACATTGCTGTGTAGAATACCGTGGACAGTGCTGTGTACATTGCTATGTAGAATGCCGTGTACAGTCAGTACGCATTGCTGTGTAGAATACCGTGTATAGTGCTGTATACATTGCTGTGTAGAATACCGTGTACAATTGGTATATATTGCTGTGTAGAATACTGTGTACAGTTGGTACACAATGCAGTGTAGAATACCAAGTAAAGTGCTGTGTACATTGCTGTGTAGAATACCAATTGCAGTGCTGCATACACTAGTCTGTAAAATGCTGTATGCTTGCAATGTGGTATTAATTTAATTATGATTTTGACATAAATCTGGCACAATTTGACAGTATGACAATCAAATGCATTTAATTTCTTTGGAACTAACAAACTATTTTATTTCAATTACATGGCTCAAACCTTGTTTTCGGATTGCGTCACCTGCAGCATAATGGCCGGAGTTGACATAATATAAAAGTAGTGCTGCCAGTTTCATTAGCAGTGGGAATCTGACCCCCTCTTGGGCTGGCAATGCGTCAGACACATGTCCTCCAGTTTCCTCTGTAGTGTAGAATGGAACCTCATTCAGACAAAACTTAAAATGTACCAAGAATAAGGTTTAAGGTATTTTACCCATCTGGTATCAGCACTGTTTTACTGCCCTAACACCATAAATGTTTCCACGTTGATTCTGAACCTTTTCCCAACCGGATATTTGAAGAATTTCCAGGATTTTCAATGTACAATCCCGTTTAACTACTTTGGCCAGGAACGAGTTAAAGAAAGTATTTAATCTGTGGAGCACTAGCGAAATCTTATTTAAACATTTATTGCATAAAAAAAATAATGGATCACTAGTTTACTGGATTGTACTCTAATAGTGAGAAATTCAGGAGGGCAAAGTTTAAGTGGCTTGTAAACATAATCTGGACCCTGAGGTTAGATTAGAACGTTTAACTGATCAGGGATTTGCTTTTTACAGAAAATATCTACTGCTTCTCATCCTTTATTGCAGAAGGGGATGATTTGTAGGAGGTGAATGCTGATGTTGGCTCTCGTGATACAAAAGATCATTTCAAAATCTGCATTAAAATGCTGGCGGCTGCTCCAATAACAATGTTAAATCAGTGATTGAAATTCTTCTGTGCACTGTTTCAACAACATTTTTAAATGGGTTCATGACTTTGTTAGCGAGCTGAGGGGTTTTAACCCATTAGTGCTTTGTCCAAATATAAATCCTTAAAGTAAATATCATTACTTTTTATAATAATATACACTATTCCAGTTGTGAGTGTGAGTGAGGGGCTTTTCAGCTTTTGGGCCTGTTATGCTGTCAGTGCACTATAGGTGTGATTCGATGATTTTCTGTGGGACCCCATATCACAGAAGCACCCCGTATGTCTGTGATAACTAAAAGTTATGAACTAATTTTGACTTCGCTATAGATTAGCAGGATTCAACACATTCAGTAAATATTCTGCAATATTTTACCAGAGAACATCAGATGTGCTCGAAAGTTGAATTCTATTTCCATATCTGGGGAGACTCACCTAACACCTCTTTTGTATTTCTGGACAAGAGCCAAGGAGAAACTTGTTGTCTGATAAGCAACCTTTCCCTCACCTCTAGCCTCCAACTTCTCTGCCACATTCTTTCTTGTTTCTCTTCATTTTGTTGACACTACTATGGCACTGATCTTGTCCCTCATAAGGTCCATATTACCCACTGTTTCTTGTCCCTCCAGCCTCACAGTGTTGAAATCAATACTCATTGCACTGTGTCCTCTTTCAATTCACTCTTTCTCAGGACCTCAGAGCTGTGGAACTCTTTAAACATAAGCTTGGCATCACCCAATCACTTCTTGATTCTTCTCATCTTCTATCCTGTTCCTTTCAACCTGTTCTGAACTATGGGCTTTGACCCTTTACCTAGATTTCTCCAAAGAACATTGAGGTGCAGCATCTCAAAATTACCATCTACACAATGTAAAAGACATGTAGAAACATTAAAGTGAAAACAAGTGAGATGAAGGAAGGACAGAGAGGTAGCCCACAATGAGCAAAGCAAATAACACTCTTACCTCTCTCCACTTAAGTAAATGATAAAAATGAGCATTTCTGTTAAATAAACATATAAACCATTTTATATCTGCACCCATTGTATTCAGACCTTCTAACTGAATCATTTTTGTCTGTTTGTCCTATTAAATAATTTTTTTTTAACCCAGGTTCCATACTTTATTTTCTTTACAAACGGAACATCTTTTGAATGAGTTTTAATATACTGAATGACACAGGACCATACCCTAGACTCATGTTCAACTACTACCTGCCCCTTACCCCAACCTTAAGCAGTGATCTGCAATGCCACACCCAACCACCTACTTTCTGGCATCCTCAATCATAGAGGTTTTCAAATTGGAGCAGGAGAATCATGAGATGATCCCAGCAGGTTCATGAGGTCGTCAGATTTCTGCCCATCTAATTCTGATTTTATTTTTCACTTACTAGTGTGTTACTTCTGTTGCTGGAAACTAATAAAAATCATTCTCAGTAATGAGAGTGCAGTTTTCTGTTGGGTAGCTGGCACTCCCTGTCAAAAGTTAGACCCGAGAACTTTTCAACATTTGTAGTGGGTCCTGTGCAAACATAGGAAAGTTTGAAAAACGCTGTTATATCAGACTGCCCTGTAAAGTTTTTGCTGTGAAAAACTCACTTCTGTTTTCAATTTATTAATAACTGTCCATGCAAAAACACGAGAAATAAACGGTATTAAAAATAACAATGCTACCAGATGGCAGTAAGTTAAGAATCATCAGTGCAAAACATTTTATAGAACAACCTTTTAACCCAGTTAAGAACCACTGTGAGGCATTGTACAACAGTAAGTTCTAATATTTTGATCCAAATTCCAGGAGTGAAAAATGCACTATTCAGTTAATAAGGGTTGCCTGTATACGAGGTTCAATTCTCAGAAGAAGAGTGGTACACCACAAATCACAAGTTATTGGCGGCTGACACCAATACAGTTCTGGTCTATTTCACATACCTGCAGCAGTTACTATCCCAAGGATCCTGCAAATACGATCCAACACTGCCCAAAATCTTGTAGCAGCCATTCGGATCAATATCTCACCAATTGGTCCGAGGATCTCTTAAAAATCAAACAGACAACATTATCCTCCAGACGGCTATATCCGCATGTCAGGCATACATCTCCACAGAAAGTTTATAAGAATCTCATTTACCTTTGAAAGCAGATTTCTGCACCAAGATCTTTAAGTTGACACTGTGGATTGTAACTTGGCCCTCTGCCTCCGCCCCTCCACACACACTGTGTTTTGCAAACAAGGATTCTTCAGTGGTTTACCCATCAGACTGTGGATTTTACCAGTTACTACAGCTACAACCTACCCCAAGGTTACAGCGACTGTACTTTACTGTTTGTTTTCTAAAAAACAATTTGTTTAATCATTAGCCAAAAACAATGTACAAGTAGGGTTAATGGCAATCTGCAGCAAATCTCCTCCCCTCGCACACTCAGACCACAGGCAGTGAATAAAATCTTTCGGTAACTGTTGACCAGGTTTCAAAGATTAAAGTCTCTAGTAAGGATCACAAGAGGATTTACATGCACAACAATTCCCTCGGTTGTTTCTGTTATTACATGTTTTGTGTTTGTGACATTAAAAGCGGAAGTTTTTGCAATTTATCTCTCAGAAATGCTTCTTGCAGTGATTGTAAATCTTTCTCGGCCTGTATTTTCACACTGCTTTTGCAGTCCTGTGTCATTCAGTGAAATTTCCTGAATTTGATGTTTGAAATGGTGCACCGACCTCTTAGTGTGTCACTGCACTGTGCCTTGGGGGATGTTGACTCTTTTCCCCGCCACCCTGATTCCTCACATGGTTGACTAATAATTGCTTTTGGAATGGTAGAGCTGTAGGAAGGAGGAGAAAAGTACGTAGGACGGCATATTCAGAGCTTAGATGGAACAATAGAAGAAAGTTCAGAGGAGAACCAGCTAGTTGTATTGATAACATAGAAAAGAACAAGAAATGTTGGAGGCTAGGGGTGAGAGAGGGGTTGTTTATTGAATCAAAAGCTTTCCCTATGGGAACGATTTGCAAATCTTGAGTGGAGTTGAGCTTTAAAAGAGTTAAATCTTGTTGAAGCGTTCGACAAGGAGGACAAAACCAAACTTCTAGGAGATATAAGAACGTAAGAACAAGGAGCAGGAGTAGGCCATATGGCCCCTCAAGCCTGCTCCGCCATTCAAAAGGATCATGGCTGATCTTCTACCTCAACTCCACTTTCCCGCCCTGTTCCCATATCCCTTGATTCCCTTAGTGTCCAAGTATCCATCAATCTCAGCCTTGAATATACTCAACGACTGAGCATCCACAGCTTTCTGGGATAGAGAATTCCAAAGATTCACAACCCTGTCAGTGAAGAAATTTTTCCTCATTTCAGTCCTAAATGGTTGACCCCTTATCTTGAGACTATGACCTCTAGTTCTAGACTTTTCAGCCAGGGGCAACAGCCTCACAGCATCTACCCTGTCAAGCCCTCCAGGAATTTAACACGTTTCAATGAGATCACTTCCCAGTCTTCTAAACTCCAGAGAATATATGCCCATTTTACTCAATCTCTCCTCATAGGACAGCCCTCTCATCCCAGGAATCAATCTAGTGAACCTTTGTTGTACCTCCTTAGGTAAGGAAACCAAAACTGTACACAGATCTCCAGGGGTGGTCTCACCAGAGCCCTATATAATTGCAGCAAGATCTCCTTACTCTTATACTCCAACCTCCTTGCAATAAAGGCTAACCTAATTGCTAAGGCTAACCATTTGCCTTCCTAATTGCTTGCTGTATCTGCATGTTAATTTTCTGTGATTCATGTACAAGGACACCCAAATCCCTCTGACTACCAACATATCTTATTCTCTCACCTTTAAAAAAATATTCTGCTTTCCTATTCTTCCTACCAAAGTGGATAATTTCACATTTCCCCACATTATACTCCATCTGCCACCTTCTCGCCCACTCACTTAACCTGCCTATATCCCTTTGCAGCCTCTTTGTGTCCTCCTCACAGCTTACTTTCCCACCTGGTCCTCTCATCTAAGTCATTGGTATAGTTTGTGAACTGCTGAGGCCCAAGTACTGATCCTTGCGGCACCCCACTAGTTATAACCTGCCAACCCGAAAATGGCCCGTTTATTCCTACTCTCTGTTTTCTGTCCGTTAACTAGTCCTCAATCCATGCTAATATATTACCCCCAATCCCATGAACCCTAATCTTGTGTAACAATCTCTTGTGTGGCACCTTATCGATTGCCTTTTGAAAATCCAAATATACTACATCCGCTGGTTCCCCCTTATCTACCCTGCTACTTACACCCTCAAAAAACTAATAAATTTGTCAAACATGATTTCCCAGCTGTAACAATAGAGGAAATGTGGAGGTTCTATTTAAGATCAGGGAGAGAGCGTGGCCAAGAATGTCAAGATTAAGGACAATGAGTGAAGCCAAAGATAATAGCTGCTTGTTAGATTTGAGTGATAAGGAAAATAAAACTGTCAACAAGATTTTCTTTGCCCCTTTGGGGCAGTGATTCAGCCATCGAGCAGTGAGAGAACAGGCATTTGTGAGCACCCAGGACGCGTGATTGGAACGTGCCAAGGGCGGATAAAATGGTTACAGGGCACCATTGGCAGAGGGCTGTGGGACATCCTGCCAACAGACCCACACTTCAGGCTGAGAAATAGAGCTCGGAACAAGCCGGGAGGCACAATTAAAAAAATATTTTATAAATGAACAATTGAGAAGTCTTTGTCTTGGTGAAAGGGTCCAGTTGCCAAGATGTAGTGCAGGTGCAATGAATCAAATGCACGATATCACGGTCAATAACTGTTCACTTTAAATAACAGGAATCATATCAATTATTTTGAAGTGTTTTTTGCACCTTCTTGAGCCTCACCTTCTGCTTATATTACCGTTTCACGATATCATAAAAATAAAATGCTCCTTTGCATCAGGAATTTACTTAGAAAATGAACTGTGTTTCCTCAATGGCTAGGTAGGTAAATGTTCTATGTGGGATGTTACTGTGTCATACAGACAGAGAAGGCACCAGGTCCATGGCCTCTGCTGAATGAGCTGATCAGCTGAGATTGCGGTAGGGCAGAATAGCTGGCTTCAGGTCCCCTAGGCCAGAGAAAGGGGAAGAATTTCTTTTAAAAAATGACCCAACCTTTCCACTTTTGATTGCTATCCAGTGACACCTGCTGGAAAGTGCGTGCCTGTAGATGTCAGGTGAGGATAGGGTCAGCTGTGGTGCCCTCTGCCACCAAGAAGCTTGCCAATACTCACCATTGTGGTTGAAGTCTAGACTACCTTACTTAGGTGAACTACTGTAGAGGAACCCTGCGCCAATGGATCCAAACTCAAATACGGGTCACAGCCTTCATGGCGGGGGGGAGGGGGAGAATTTTAGTTGAAAATGGTAACTTTTCCATTGTTGATCGATTACTGGTGAACTGCGAGGAATAGAGAAGGCCGAGGCTCCTGCTCTATGTTGGTCACTGGCTCCCTGCAGTCAAAAATTTCATTCAGAAACATTACTGGCTCCTCTGTACTGATTCTTGGTATCTCAGTATCTTACTAATTAGCCCTTATGGATTGATCCTTCTTTCCTTTTTTAGCTCAGCAGTTCAAAGTTTAATATTTTCACGTTTGGTTAGTACTTTACAACAGGGGTAATGATAAACTAGATTTGCGTGATTCAATGTGCAAAATAGAAGGACGTGTATTGCCTGAGGAACAGCATGGAGGGGATAGGCTGTGAAAGGGAAAGCTTGCCATTTTCCTGGCTGGGGTGGAATTTTCCTCTCATTTGTAATGCATGAGGGGAAAGCTAGGCTGGAACACTCAGTCTGCTAATATAAGGGATCCTGTGTGTAATCTAAGTTACTTACAGGGAATTAAATATTGTAAAATTACAAACCCGAGTGAAAGGCAGAACAACAACATCAAATTCCTCTTTCTATTTCATTGGACATGAATATTCAGTGAGTACGTGCCAAATGACTTGCAGACAAAAGACATTTTGTGCTTAGAATATAATGTGACAATAAATTTGTGAATTATTAATTGGTAAATTCAAATTGGCGAAATGCATTCTGTGTCAGGATATTTGCTTCACTAATGACTTGCTCTCCTTCTAAACAGACTGAGTTTTAGAATATTTTAAGAGTCTGCTAAGGGTTGTTTTATTGTGATTCTATTAGAATAGTTTGAGAATGGATACTAAAATCATTTATTCCGAGGTTCTTTTCTCACAGTTTCCATCTGCCCTCTCCCCTCCAGCCTTGTGCCTTGTCTCGTAAACAGTCCCCATCCAAGGGAACTGATTACATAGAACGCACAGCACAGAAGCAGACCACATGGCCCAACTGGTCTATGCTGGTGTTTATGCTCCACACGAGCTTCCTCCCACCCTACTAAATCTAACCCTATCAGCATATCCTTCTATTCCTTTCTCCCTCATGTACTTATCTAGCTTTCCCTTAAATGCCTCTATGCCATTCACCTCAACTACTCCTTGTAGTAGCGAGTTCCACATTAACCACTCTCTGGGTAAAGAAGTTTCTCATGAAACTTGTTCCACCTCTATTCACACTCACTCAACTGTCTTGGCCTTTTCTTAGATTACACACAACTGACAACAACAACATCGTGCATTTATTTAGCACCTTTAATATAGTAAAACGTCCCAAAGCGCTTTAAAGGAGTATTATCAAACAAAATTTGGCATCGAGCCACGTAAGGAGATATTAGGACAGGCGAACAAAAGCTTGGTCAAAGAGGTAGGTTTTAAGGAGCGTTTTAAAGGAGGAGAGAGAGGTAGAGAGGCAGAGAATGAATTCCAGAGCTTAGGGCCCAGGCAGCTGAAGGCACGGCCGCCAATGGTGGAGTGATGAAAATTAGGGATGCATAAAAGGCCAGAATTGGAGGAGCGCAGAGATCTTGGAGGGTTGTAGAGCTGGAGGACGTTACAGAGATAGGGAGGAGCGAGGCAGTGGTGGGCCCTGAAAACAAGGATGAGAATTTAAAAATTTTGAGTTATAACCAGGTAAACCTGCAATATTTATATTAATTAAATCCTAGGCTGCTCAAAGATAGGTAGGATGTGTGTTTGCATACTCAATGAGTCCTCAATCTCAGCCAGACATTAGGGGAGGAACCAAGGGGAGAGCTGAGACTCGTTTCTACAGGAAGAAATGGAAAAATCACAGAGCAAATCAACCCCCATCACTCTTATTTATTTACAAAGCACTCTTTCTCCATCATAGGAAAGACATGGGTTGTTCCATGGCATTGCACTTCAGGGTGGCTGTGTTCCAGACTCTGTATCCCTTTAATGAGGGAAGAGATTGTTCTTTTTTCTTGAATATCAAGAAATGTGGGTGAACCTCTACATTTATTCTTATCTTCTTCATAATTGCAGCCTTGATAATCTGCAATCTGGAAACATTGTACGTGCAGAAATACTACCAGAGGCCTCCCTTGGCTACATTGGCTCCCGGTCCAGCAACGCCGCGAATTAAAAATTCTCATCCTTGTTTTCAAATACTTCCATGGCCTCGCCCCTCCCTATCTCTGAAACCCCCTCCAGACCTACAACCCTCAGAGCTCTGTGTTCCTCCAATTCTGGCCTCTTATGCATCCCCGATTTCTTTCCATCCATCATTGGCAGCCGTGCCTTCCGCTGTCTAGGCCCTTAGCTCTGGAATCACCTCCCTAAGCCCCTCCCACTCTCTCTCATTTAAGATGCTCCTTAATACCTACCTCTTGGTCACCTGTCCTAAAATCTCCTTATGTGCCTCGGTGTAAAATTTTGTCTGATAACACTCCTGTGACTCACCTTGGGACATTTTACCACGTTAAGGGTGCTATATAAATGCAAGTTGTTGTTGATTTGATAGAGGTATTCAAAATCATGAAGGGTCTGAACAGAATAGAGAGAAACTGTTCCCATTGGCAGAAGCGTCAAGAACCAGAGGACATAGTTTTAACGTGATTGGCAAAAGAACCAAAAGGTGACATGAGGAAAAGCTTTTTTACACAGCGAGTGGTTAGGATCTGGAATGCACTGCCCGAGAGGGTGGTGGAGGCAGATTCAATCATGGCCTTCAAAAGGGAACTGGATAAGTACTTGAAAAGGAAAAAAATTGCAGGGTTACGGGATAGAGTGGGGAAGTGGGACTAGCTGGATTGCTCTTGCCTACAGCCAACACGGGCTCGATGGGCCGAATGGCCTCCTTCCATGCTGTAACCTTTCTATGAGTCTGTGTTTTTCTTCTTTTGCTCCCTGATAGTCTCCAGAGGTAACTATCTTCAGCTCACTGCCTTCCATGACTGGTTGGCACCATAGGATGTTAATTGTATTATTAATTAGACAAACCAGATAAGGATTTAGTTTATTTGTATTTTTCACATTATCAGTTTGGGTGGACCATTTCGGTATTAGTGGTGACCTTCTAGGGGGTCATTTATAGCAATGGTTTTGTCCTGGTGGCACTGGGTTAATCCACTCTACTAGTCCACTCCAAAATAGCCCTTTGGCTCACCATTCACATTTGCTATTTCATCTCATTTTAAATATATATTATTTATTTTTCTACCTTTGGGCAGACATGTTTGATCCTGCCTTTGATTTGGTTGTGTTCAATAACATGAAGATCTGCTGGTAATTATTTTTCTGCTTTCGTTTCGAGTGGATCTGTAGGTCTCCTCCATTGCCTCAACGAGTGAGATCCAGGATAGTCTCAAGTTGCAGGATTTTTGGAAAAAGTAATGAGAACAAATTATTCAAATCTATAAAAAAGGTGGTACTGTACATTGGCAAAGCACAGCACTCCAGTTCCTGCTGAATCTCATGTAATATGTTGCTGACCAATGCCACTCTCAGACGATGCCTCCAGACTGGAATTGGCAAATGGCTCAGAACAGCTTGCCTGCCTGTACTTTGCAGTTGGAGAATGATTAGTGGCACTAGGGGGGAAAATCATGAAAAAATGACTAAAAACATCTACGGAATCATGGAATCTTACACCACAGAAGGAGACCATTTGGCCCGTCGTGCCTGTGCCAGCTCTTTGAAAGAGCTGCCCAAATTAGTCCCACACCCTAGCTTTATCCTCATAACCTTGCAAATTAGTCCTCTTCAAGTACATGTCCAATTGCCTTTTGAAAGTTCCTATGGAATTTGATTCCACTGCCCCTTCGGGTAGTGCATTCCAGATGTTAACAACCCTCTGTGTGGAAAAATTTCTCCCCATTCCCCCCCTAGTTCTTTTGCCAATTATTTTAAAATCCATGACCTCTGGTTACCGACCCACTTGCTGGAGGAAACAGTTTCTCCCTACTTGCTCGATCAAAACCCCTCAGAATTTTGAATAGACCAGCAAAGTCTCAGGTTCAGTCGTTGGTTAGGGTTGAATTAGTCGATCACAGCCAGGTGGTGAAGGGGGTGCTACAACTAGCTCCAGTGTCACCAAGCTGAGGAAGGAAAAATAACCACGCCCGAGTGCTTTCCAGGGACCTCTCCCTGCATGTATGGATAATCGGTTGAGTACACGAATTAATGATCCACTTGCCGCCATAGTCAAATGGTCAACCAAAAATGATGGGTGGGGGCGGTGATTTTAAACCCCAAGAACAGGTGGGTTGGGGACGGGTGGGAGTTGAAAATAGTTGTTTTTTGGGTCGCGACCGCAACCCAGCTTTATTTCCGGATTCAACGTCAGCACGGAAAAACACAGGCTTCCCACTGGGAATGCAAAGTCCGAAGATTTTGCGGTTGCGACCCAAAAAAACAACTATTTCCAACTCCCACCCGCCCCCAACCCACCCATTCCTGGGGTTTAAAATCACCCCCAAAGTCTGGACTCGCACGAGGGCATAGTGCTGGAGCTGGTGTTGCCAGTGGATCTGTACTTCAGCTTCAGTCACCACTCTCAGGAGTGGAGGAATAGGTAAACGCCGAGGGGAAAAAAAATGAAAGGGGTATTGTCACAGAACTTGTTGGGCTAATAGTGAGGAATGATTCGATTTCCTTCAAGAATCAGTGAAAAGAACAATAACAAGCCCCAAGTTCTGTAGATTATTAAAAATAGAAAAAAAATGCTGCTTAATGGCATTTCCTGAATTTTCGCATTGTGTTTTAAGACATTGGAATGTGTGAAAAGGAAGTCGAAGACTGCACAAGGCCATTGGTAATGGGTGGGACAGGAGTTCCAGCCTTTAACCTGTTCAATATTTTGCAGAGTGGGTATCTGACATTCTGCATTAACCGCCTGAAGACTGTACTAATCCTTCAGAAGTAAGAGAAAAGATGTTCAACATACAATTGCAATTGAATTGGTTTATTTTGAGTATAAAAAAAGGGGTTATTGAGATAGCTGGCATAAACTGCTGCAAGGGAAACTGTTGCTAGCTGGTCACAGAAATGATCCCAGTCTTAGACACATCAGCAGTCCAGTAATTCTTGGCCTTGCAGCTGAACAAATCTGAATTAGGCTCTGTGGAATCAAATAGTTCCTGCGCTGAGATAAAAAGAAAGGAAATCATGACTAGTAATAAAACAATGTGATTTTACTCCACAACCAGCGAGAAAATAACATGTGCGTTGAGATTTTTATGCTAGATATTCTCCTTGGGATCAGTGTAACTAATCATTCCCATAAGCGGACCTCACATCCCCTATGAACCGGAGTGTCTCTTAATCTGCCCAATATTTAGGTAAATCTCTGAGATTGAACAGAAAACCCTTGCCAATCTATTCCAGTTGACTAAAATATATCACAACATCACATGATGATGTCACCTTTGGTACGAGGATTGAACACACTGTCCAATTGAGGCTCAGTTTGAAAAAACAGATGAATTTATTGAGCATTAAATGGGTAAATGAACAGTAATCAGTACAAACTGCTTATTAACAGCTAATACAACCCTCACAATTCTTCTCAAAATATCACAACAGACGCTTCTCCAGCATTACCTCTCAAAGTAAAATTATTATTGAAACATGGTTACTTATTTCTTGCGTGTGAAACATTGCCATTGAACCAGATTTAGCCCAGTTTTTTTGTTGGTTTTTGACTGAGCTCATTCTCTCAAACTTTTGCCCACAATTGGAAGCTCCTGGCCACAGAGTTCTCTCCTGAGCATATTATAAATATCCTTGGCCTGCTCTTCATGCTGGCCCGACCTATGTCTTTGCCCTAGGCACAGCTCTCAATCAAAACCACTACCCCAGGATATCAATCACCTAGGATGTTTGGAAATGATTGAGATGGCTTGATTCATTGATCTGTACCCAATGCTTTGAATTTCACGTCCAGGTAGAATGTAAATAATCAAAGCACACATACCAAAAATTTTGAGAACTACATAAATATCAATCTTGCCTTGAGACTTGAATATTAACCAGATGGTAATGTAGAGCCTATCCAGCTTGCAGAAAGCATAACCTTGACTTGTGTGTATTGTAGCCACCAATATAGAAACCCTAACAAAGACACAAATGCTTCATTTTCGTTACAATGACCTCTTTAAACTTTCCGCAATGTGCAAGTCCACAGTGCTGCAATCTAATCCTAGTGTAAAAGTCCACCAGAAGCTGCATTTGAACTCCAGGATGAATATTAATTCATTGACTAAAATCACATGAACTGCGCTAACAAAGCTGGTTTAACACAGCATGAAAATGTGTGATTCATCATTGTAGAGCTGATTCAAATTAAATTTAGTCCCTTCAGAAATATCTTGAATTCCTTGTATCTGATTCTTCTGTTCTTTGTTGAGGCTTTCACACTGAATTGGTTATTTGGCAAATCATAAGAAAGTATTAGACTGCGATGAGAAGGGCTAAGTTTAATTCAGGAAGTTATCACAGTTGAATCCACATCAACACAATCTAACTTGCCAAGGAATTGTGCACTCAGGGTAGGATTATTATAATCTGCAGATAAAATAGTGAATGTGTCTTATCCCTGTAGCATGGCCCATTAAATCATTCATTCAACAATTTGATCTAAAAAAAACACTGAATCAACAATGATGTTGAATAAGTAGTGGTGTAGGGAACTAATAAACTATCTTCTCCCTTTTGGAATCTGATTTCAAATTCAGTCCAGAGTCTCTTCTCTCTGATGGCTGCAGCAGTCTTAAATAAAATTAAGTTTTTTTTACATAATAATATGTGATACAATAATAGAGGGTAATTGTAACAAGGTCAGATATCTCATAACTGAGGTAGCAGAATTCAGCCTTGATCCAATGGTCAAAAGTTCGAAACACCGCATAGAAATTGCTATAATTTGTTACCAAGTTGGCAGTCTTACTCTAAGAAGGTACCAATCTATGCTGGGGTATTATTCCATGGGCATCAGTGGACCCCTAGTGCTCTGAAAAAGTGGCCATTCTTCATTTGTCAGCCTAGACAACGAATATAGGCAGGTCATTCAAAAGCCCAATCTCACCAACACTTTTCCAGCAGGGATCACTGGACTGTGATCTTGTGGGAAGTGGAGCTGCTTTTTTTCTATGAGCCAGCAGAGGTCAGTTAACTCAATACTGACCCCTCTCCGATACCGTACAGTTCATAAGTCAGTACAACAGCTGGCGGCATATCGACCTGCTGAGCCATTGGAGAGACCACTCACTGAAAAATTGCAAATGTAGAAGATAACACTACAAAAAGTATGTTATAGATATATGGTACGACACGCCGATATACTTTGATGCATTATTTCAGTGTGACAGGCTACCCCTTCCACCAGTGAGTTTTCTATCCCAGTCTGTCACACCTCAGGAACTGATCAAGACTTGGAGACAAGTTGCCTAAGTGAACTCTCAGTTAAAGGGTGGTACACAGTGCAGTAAATCACTATCAAGAAATAATTCAGAGACATGGGACATGATTTTATCTGGGAGCCGGAAAGGGGGAGGGGGTGGAATTCCTGAAACTCAGAAGTACGTCCTTATGATTTTGACGTCAAGGAAGTCTTTTACTTTTTTTGACAGTTTCCCGCCCGACAGGCCAACCTGATTGAGAAGACGGGAGAAGAGGAAGGAAGAGGATGCGAGCAGGTAAGTCTTAGATGGGGGGGGGGGGGGAGCTCAGTCATCAGTAGGGTCGGGATAAAGGGTCATCGCGGGGGTTGGAGATTGTGGGGGTGGTTGCTGCAGATAGGCTTGTTGGGCCTGGGGGAAGCACTCCTGCTCTTCCGGGCCCACAAACTGTGTTATAAAGGCACTTACCTGCAGTTTCGGTTCTTCTCGCCTCCCCTCATGTGGTGTGAAGTAGAAGGCCCGGGAACCCTGGCCCCCGCGAGACTAAAAACCAAAAATCTGTTAAAACGGAGGCCTGCAGCCTCCTTGAAAGCTTGTAGTGACCAACCCGCCTCCTAAGAGTGGGTTGGTTGTCTGCCCCTCGTCTCGCCTCCGATAAAACCAGAAATGGGCAGGTTGGAGGCGGGTTTTAGATTTTAAAAATTTTTACTGCCCCCCTGCCCCCAAATCATCCGTTTTTCCAAGTTAAAATCATGCCCATGAGCTTTACAATGGGACATGGGTTGGTGTATTAAGCTGTTTTGTTGAAATCAAGCCTACTGTTGAACTCTTTTCCCAGTATATCATAACTTTTTAAAAAATTCATTCATGGGATGTGGGCGTCGCTGGCGAGGCCGGCATTTATTGCCCATCCCTAATTGCCCTTGAGAAGGTGGTGGTGAGCCGCCTTCTTGAACCGCTGCAGTCCGTGTGGTGACGGTTCTCCCACAGTGCTGTTATATTACATAACTGTGGAAATGTTTGTCTCCTATAGTCTTTCTTCTCCTTATAATCTTCAGGCTTTTCAAAACCACGTAATCACTACTCCCTGATGTATCTGGTCTTCTGATCTACTCTTTTCAAACTTGGTAATGTCCTGCATCATTGGCCTTGATCTTCCTCTAAGGTTTCTCTATAAAAATTATGCTTGGTTCTAGACATGCACTTCCATGGTGATGATGATGATGGATAATATACCCCACCGTGATGATGAGTAAAGTGAATGTTTCCATTCTGAAAGTACAATAAGGTAATAATTCAAAGGTCAAAATATCTTGTCCAAAAATGTTGACCTGTTGGAGTCAGTGAATTAAAGATGGTGGTGGATGTGGGAGTCTGTCAAAGATTCTTCAATATCATTGGTTTTGAAAAGCTGTGATGTGCTTCCATTTGTGTGGGAAATAAATGCAAAATCATCTTTTGTCTCCAATTTGGCATTTGTACCTTAATTCTGCACCCCCCCCCCCCCGCATTATTAAAGATGGTCAGAATTTAGCAACTGGAATATTGGGTGCAGCAGGCCAGCCAAAAAAAACACAGTAGTGCAGAAAACACATCAGCAATCAGCTGGGCAACTTTTCCTGCCTCTTGGTTATGAATAGGCTCTTGGATCGACACATATTGCTTTTTAAAGAGTTTTTGTGAATCAAACTGAACAACGGAAGCAGATTCCTGTCCCCACCTGAATGATATTTTGACAAAAGAGAAATGGGACTGTATCTTTGGGGAGGAGTAATGGGGCTGCTGCCTGTATCTCATGAATAACAATAAAAATGGCACCAAACTTCATAGGTGGGTGTGCCCTTTGTCTGTTAACAGAACATAAATATAACATTCCCCTCCACAAGCTGAAATGGGAGAAAAATTATTTTTCCACAGGGATGCAATTTTGCTCTTAAATTTGTGTCTACGTCTATATTTTCTGCTATAGGGCTGGGATTACAGTTCTCCGTTGCCATTAAATTATTTTTGTTACAAAGACCACATGTTACTGTTGAAAAACAGCATCATAAAAGAGAGAAAATTATAGTTGTCATCTGTCACAATGCTTCAT
Source organism: Heptranchias perlo (assembly GCF_035084215.1). Taxonomy (NCBI): domain Eukaryota; kingdom Metazoa; phylum Chordata; class Chondrichthyes; order Hexanchiformes; family Hexanchidae; genus Heptranchias; species Heptranchias perlo. Next base: position 14,530,569 of record NC_090360.1, read on the forward strand.
TTCCCTCGTGCAGTCCAATCTTTGTATATAAATTCTCGACAACTACATCCTTTCAAAACAAACATTTTGTGCAGCTGTAATTTTTGCATAGGCAAAGTGCTACAGCCTGTGACAGAAAGCAGGGTAGCACATGGGATTTCATGAGGGCTTTGTAAGATGCTCAGCCCTGTGTGGGATTCATTCATTCATTCATTCAACACCAGAGCAAAAGAACTGACTTTCCAAATGCATTCATACTTTTATATAAAAACAGCTTGAATAGGGAACATATATCTGATTTCTTCAGAAAATAATACTGAAAGTAAATCCTACTCTGAAAGAATAGAAAAACTAGATTACATTGTGCCAATATTATTATGCACAATTTAGTTAGAAAAATCACAGTTGATGGGCTGAATGTACTACTGAAGTTGAGAGCTTGCGTACATTCTTGTTCTCATTGTATCGCCAGTCAGACTGCTGTGAAACTTTAAAAAATTTTCCCTCCGACTCAATTTTGCCTTCTCAATTGAGCTATTGAAAATATTCATCAGAGAATCAAAACAAAACCTTTGCCATTATTTCCAGTACTGTGGAATAAATTCAGTCTAGTCCTGCCTGTTCTACCTTGAGCCCTTGTTTAGTTGGCACCATTTCCTTTGAGATCTGTAAGCAACCCATCTGACTTTCAGTCCTATCTGCTACTCAAGGGGCAGATTCAACCTCCTTCCAGTTAAACACTGTCACAAAATATCTGCTCAAATCTTCTGCCATACCTTATTTCTAATTCTCCCCAAAGAATCCTTCAATGGCCCTATTTATTTCATAAATGACCTTTGACTAACATGAGCAAATTACACTTCCCATTGTTTTGACAAGTTTCTATTATCATCCTCTCTAGATTCACTTTAGCTTGTCTAATGCTTTTTTTTTGGGAATGCTAACTGCTTTTTATACCTTTCCAAATCTAAGAGACTATTACTCCCTTGTAAATCTTAAAATAGCTCTTTGAGCACTTGTTACCAAATTCGTCCCCCATATAGCCATTGTGCTTTCTCTCAATGTATACTTTTTCCCCCCACTTATAGGGATATAAAATGCTTCATTTTCTTTCGGAAGTTTTTTCTGTGTGCACCCAGCTCATTTAACCACCAATAGATCTCTTTGACATAAAAGCAGAAAATGCTGAAAACACTCAGCAGATCAGACAGCACCCATTTGCTTTTGTTTTAGTATTAGGTCTCTTTGGTTCTGTAACCCTTTTTAAAACAGGGCACCTGCAAACTATTAACCTTAAACTTGGTACAGCTGCAAATTTTACACCTTATAAATGGTCCAAATCCACAAGGTACTCCTCCACCTCCAAGTCACCTATCAAACTGTGGCTCATCATTACATGTTGAGTTAAAAAGCAATCATTGATTGTATCAATAAATACCGACTGCTGACCTCCCTTTTCTTTTGCCTGCCCCTTTTCCCCCACTTTATAAGTGGATAATTAAAACCTCCTGTTACTATTACTTTCCCTTCATTGGCTAACTTATTAATTTGACCGCACAGTTGTAGCTCTTCCTTCCCTTGGTTTAGTGCTCCATAACACAATCATAGAAGCACTCAAACATAGAGCTTATACATAGCCTCTTGTGACATTTTGGATGCTGATCGGGATTAGTACAGTGATAGCAGACCTTTTTGAATTTAAGTGCCTTGAAGTTACCAGTTGTTCAGAGCCAGGGTCAATTAGACATCCGTTGCTGAATTTCTCCTGATGGTTTTCAACTCTCTGCTTATAGTTTGTCTCTGAGCTCCAGACTTTGTATCTCCCAGCACCATACCCTCTGTCCCTTTAGCTACAAATTTTCCAAAATCATGTGGAGTCAGTAGTGTAGAAATGTGTCATCAATGGGATGAACCACTCAACCCATTTGTTCTAGTCAACTTGAAGTCACCCAGGTTGCCTTTGATTGGTGTGGGTACAGTCAATCATTTCTTTTCTTGACCTTTCAGTTTTGCATATAGAAAAATCTTTTTTTTTGATTTAGTGGGTGTACCTCCCTCTGCCACTAGAAATGTGCAGTGGTTTATTGACACTAAAACTCTAATTTATAGACAAACACAAGGGAACATTTGTCTCCTGAAATTTAAGATGAATACAGATATGGAAGACCATTTGGCCCATCTTAGCTTATTTATCCAGGGAAAAATCTTGAGGTTCCCCCATCATGTTATCCAACTGGATCTTGAATAAATCTAAGGTTTTCACCTCCACTATTTTATCCAGGAGACCATTCAAAATGTTTTTGATGCTGAAGAAGTCCTTGTCTGATATCTGTCCTAAAGTTATTTCCCAACATTTCATGTTTTTTAAAAAAAAATTGCAACAGCTGTATGTATCATAGTTCTGTGGATGAATGCATACACTGTTGTTGTACACACCATACAGAACAGGAGGGTACCAGGTTCAATCCTGGTCTGTGCTGAGTTAGTTCATCTCCGCCAGGATAGTGATTGACTGACTATAGTTGGCCTCGACACCCCATGGACTATGAGGTGGAAAATCGCCCACTCCAGATTCTAACGCAGGAATTCCTTCTTGAAGTGCGAATTCGTGGAAGGAAAGTAAGGATGGGATCAAGTTTTGTTGTGACACTCCTGCCCCTCCACTCCCCACAGTTGGACATCCAGTTGACAATCAATGTCTGGGATTACACTTGAAGATTAATTGGATAATGCACAGGAGGATTGCTGAACCATGTAGAACTGTACCCAACATGATTCACTTCAAATAAAAAGCAAAATACTCCAAGTGTTGGAAAACTGAAACAAAAGCTGGAAAAACAGCAGATTACTCTGTATCTGTGGAGAGAACAGACAAGTTGACATTTCAGGCTGAATGCTTCCTCAGTGAAGGGAAAATTGGAGAGGGAAAAGCATGAAAAATGTCACAAGTTGGTTTGTTGTACATGTGGTGTCAGGGGCAGTCTTATCAATTTTGGTTTGTTTGGTTGTGTGATATCCCTAACACTTAGGTCTTAATCACAAAACACATTTTTGTGACAATTTTATAACTTTTTTTAGCTTCTAGCACTAACCTTTGATGGTTCCTTGGGTACCAGCAACTTCTCATCATCTTATCTACATGGGCACTCTCCACAGGTGAAGGTGGACACTGAGTGCTGGCAGGCTATTTGAGCATGGGATAGGGGATTTGCAATTAAATTCCATCCTGTTTGTCTTCGATGCCCTCACAAAGGCATTTCCAGCAGATGTTGCTGTACGGCAATCAGGAGTGGGATTCCTTGTTGGATTAAACACTACCACCAGGTCAGAGATTTTGGGGCCTGTGGTTGGATCTCATCCCCAGTGAACTACAGCGGAATTAGCCCTAGCACTCAAAAATATAATAGAATCATAGAAAGGTTACAGCACGGAAGGAGGCCATTCGGCCCATCGAGTCCGTGCTGGCTCTGTGTAAGAGCAATCCAGCTAGTCCCACTCCCCTGCCCTATCCCCGATATTGATTTTGTTTTTTTAGCAGTGCCTCATTTAGTGGTGCTGAGTACAAAATAGGGCCCAGAATCTCCTATCTAGATTAAAAACACTAGACTATACTACGTGAGAACTGAGTTATTATTCTGCTTTGTGCTCTGGTAGACTACATTGCTCTTCATTATGGCACTGAGCTGGTCTTCAAAAAAGATCTAAAACTGCTATTAAAAACATTTGAAAGGACTGGGAAATGTAGCATTAAACTACCAGGGATGCCCTTAATACAATTACCGGAGGAATATAACTTTGTTCTTTTTAATAAGGTGACCTCAAACACTGCAGTTCTATGGAGAAGCTTTTACCTCAAGGCAGTGTTAAGGACTGCATCAAAAAGACAAATGTGATCAATCCAGCTTTGCACTAAACGATGTTAGGACACTTTTATTAACTAAATAGAGTGTGATGTGAATGGAGTACACTGCATATAATGAATATTTTAATGGTATCATTTATCACTTTAATAATTTTTATTACATTCTATGTCTTATACTGTTATAATTAAGCAATAATGGATGCCTGTGTGTACTGTACCAGGGAACTGAGGATAGACGGACTGATTGAAGGACGAGACTGTCTGGCTAAGTCCTTCAATTTATCTGCTCCTTCTTCATTCCCAAGTAAATGTGGAGGCAAATTATCGGTATTTAATCAAATCTCCTTGAATTTTTGTAAATGCAGCTACAGACAGCCTCTTGAATTTGCTGCTGTGCTTTTGCTAATATCTCTATGTATATTAGAAAGAAAGACATGCATTTATATAGCGCCTTTCACGACCTCAGGACATCGCAAAATGCTTTACAGCCAATGAAGTGCTTTTGAAGTGTAGTCACTGTTGTAATGTAGGAAACGCAACAGTCAATTTGCACACGGCAATGAGATAATGACCAGATAATATGCTGGTCGAGGGATAAATATTGGCCAGGACACCAAGGAGAACTCCCCTGCTCTTCTTCCAGTAGTGGCGTGGGATCTTTTACATCCACCTGAAAGGGCAGACGAGGCCTCGGTTTAATCCCTCATCCTAAAGACAGCACCTCCGACCGTGCAGTGCTCCCTCAGTAATGCGCTGGAGTGTCAGCCTAGATTTTGTGCTCAAGTCTCTGGAGTGGGACTTGAACCCACAACCTTTACTTGACGAATAACCTAGTTGTTTCACTCTGTCCCATTTAGGTTACCTCTAGTGTCTGTGCTGTAATTGATGTTTTGAACATGGTTTAATTTAACCACTAGGTTGTGCTATACCCACAGACATTGTGAAAAAGTACATCCCATGTTATTTTCAGATTTTTGCAATAAATAAAATTAACTACCAGCACTGTTGCGTTTAAATTTTTAAATGCTACCATTCATATAAACTGTGCTTTTAACAATATTATAAATCACGCAGGATGTTGAATCAGTCCCAAGAACTTATTCCCCTTGTTTTCTCACATCCTCTCCTGCATTATGTCGATAGTTCTGAAGGTGTCAGTAGCCCTCTGGTGCCTCAGCCAAAAGCCCATTGTCCCTTGTGAACATCGGCATTCGCATAAGCTCCATGAGGCATGAGGGACTTCAGTTATGCGGAGAGGCTGGAGAAGCTGGGATTGTTCTCCTTAGAGCAGAGATGGTTAAAGGAAGATTTAATAGAGGTGTTCAAAATTATGAAAGGTTTTGATAGAGAAAAATAAGGAGAAACTGTTCCCACTGGCAGAAAGGTCGGTAATCAAAGGACACAGATATAAGATCATTGGCAAAAGCACCAGGGGGGAGATGAGGAGTTTTTTTTAAACGCTGCGAGTTATGATCTGGAATGCACTGCCTGAAAGGGTGATGGAAGCAGATTCAATAGTAACTTTCAAAAGAGAATTTGATGTATACTTGAAAAGCAAAGAATTGTAGGACTAAAGGGAAAGAGCAGTGGAGTGGGTCTAACTGGATTGCTCTTTCAAAGAGCCAACACAGGCATGATGGGTCTAATGGCCTCCTTCTGTGCTGTATGATTCTATGAAGTTGTGCTAGATAGTGGAGCTCAGCCCAATCCTATCCTAATGCAAGGATGACATATTGTGATTACAGGTATATTCAGCTGGTAGCAATACTGAAATTTAGAGGGTATCGAATGATTTGCCAGGAAAGACCTGTGATGTCAGCTGGAGGAGTGGCATTATGGGTAAGAGAGGATATGCTAGCAGAAGGGGAAATAATTTGGAGAAATTAGTAATGAGGGGAAAAATAATGTTTAACAAATGCTATTGATCAAGTATTCAGTGACAAGTGAGAGAGACGGCAAGAAACCATGATGTGATAATCATGGGATATTTCAATATTATGAACAGTCTTAGGGATATAATTATTTTTCTATAAAATCCCAATTGATGCTGTAGATTGGTTGAATGTGCAATAAACCTAAACACAAATTTTGTCATGAGATCCCTCTGCCTAGAAATGCTTTGAGATATTATGGGTGGGAAGCTGTGTATTTGTCTATAATGTACCGAAAATGACATGGCTGGTACAATGGTAGCATTCAGTTCAAATTATTTCATTACTTTTCAGGAGCCAAATAGAATTTGTAATTTTTCCTGACCAATTTAGTGGTTAATCTGTAAAAGCTAATTTATGCAATAACTTTGAACAAATATTTAATTGGTTTATTCAATGAGCCTGATTGGAGACATGCATTGTGTTATTTTTTAAACGGATAGTAGTAAAAATGAAAGATGGAACACTTTTTAAATGTTTTAGTTGGCGGGAGCCTGGAACCAAACAATGATCGACAGGTCCTTAAAGCCCTTTCACCCTCCCCACAAACGCTATTCATTATCTGACCTAAGTCCGCAGTGAGGAATGATGTTGGCTCTGTTAATGAGTAACGCTACACAAATGTAACCGTATGCTGCCCTCAACTCAATGTATGTATCTCCGAGTATTACTGTACTAAGTGTGTATATGTTATGCAATTCAATGACAACACAGCTTCTGGCATCATTGCCACTGAAAATGCTATACATAGAAAACATTGCCAATATTAGCCTTATCAGAGCAAATTGGGGCTTTTAGAATTTCCTAGCACAACCTGTTTTTATAATTTACAAAAGTTAACTTGTTTTTTTGTATGACGTTGGTTTTGGAATTGGCATTTGGTCAAATGTTTAAGAGGGATTGTAACCTGTTGGACACGTTGATCATGCTGAAACCAATGGTTGCTTTTTTTATAAGAGCTAATAGTGTTGGTATTGGAAATGCTTAAAAGCATGTTAACAGGATTCCACAATATTTTCTAGGCATTTTCATTGCCAAAAACAACAATAACATGCATTTATATAGCGCCTTTAACGTAGTAAAACGTCCCAAGGCGCTTCACAGGAGCATTATCAAACAAAATTTGACACCGAGACCAGGAGCCAATGTAGGTCAGCGAGCACAGGGGTGATGGGCAAATGGGACTTGGTGCGAGTTAGAATACGGGCAGCAGCGTTTTGGATGAGCTCGGAGGGTGAAAGGTGGGAGGCCGGCCAGGAGAGCATTGGAATAGTCGAGTCTAGAGGTAACAAAGGTATGGATGTGGGATTCAGCAGCAGATGAGCTGAGGCATGGGCAGAGACGGGCAATATAATGGAGGTAGAAGTTGGCGGTCTTGGTGATGGAGAGGATATGGAGTCGGTGGCTTAGCTTAACATTATTACCAACATTATTAATCCTCTCTACTCGAGGCTGCTTAATGTAATCAGGACTGATCTTTAACAAGACCTTAATGAGTATTTTTTGCAGGGTTGTTGTTAGTTCCCTTTAGACCTTTTAATAGAATCATAGAAAGTTACGACACAGAAGGAGGCCATTCAGCCGATCGTGTCCGTGCCAGTTATACTGCAGGTAATGGTAGAAATGGGAACTTTGGCCCACTTTCGCTAACTACTGGTCTTGATCACCTGTTTACCAATATCTGTCTATTTATTACACTTTAAACTCAGAGGAAAATATACCCCACATAATGACTGGTAATGCTTGCCCAGTCTTTCCCTAACTTGGTAGATTGATTGGTGTTTAATAGGTTGTACAACCTTTATATCTTTTTGCCTTTAATTTGGATTGACCAGTATATTTTTGTAGGACTTCATGATATTCCTCTGCTTTCTATTTTAAAGTAGGCGTTAGCCCATTTATTTTAAATGGGTTAACGCCTCCCCTAGAATAACAGATAGAGGAAAGCTACATGAACACATTAAGTGTTTGTTCATTAATATCACAAGATTGTAATTTCTAGGCTTAGTTAAATTGTTTCTCAATATGGGCCTAAAGATAAATGATCTGTTTGGTGCCTTAAACATAGTCTCAACATATCTATCCCATGTTATTCCCCTCCCTTGCTCTAGATCTTCCCCTTGGTAGCCTCCAAAAGGATGGATCTTGTTGTCCTTCTTAGAATGATCATAAAATAGGGCAGTTTGTAAGTAATTTCACAAGATAACCACTGATGAGGGAGGCTAATCGACCCATCTTAATTCATCCAACGAGCGATATCCTATAATCCCCCCACGGCAGCATTCAACATGATTCTAGATTTTTCACCTGCACTACTCCTAGCTGGATGTCCATGCCATGAACTGATCACTCTTTGGGTGAAAAACTTCCTGCTATCAATCCTAAATCAGCCCTTTACTAGACTGAACCTGTGTCCTCTTGTCTTATTTTAACAGTTTATGTTGAAGTGATTTTCCGAGAGAGCTTGCGAAAAGGGGATCTCTCATTGCCTTAGGGGCCATGGCCATTGTGGCAGATAAGAGAACAAACTAAATGGAAAATCCGAAAGTTAAAAAAAAGTACAAGGAACAGCCTTGGACGAAAAGGACGACTGAAATTGGCATTTAAAAAAAAAAACCTGTTCGCTCAGCTTATTTTTCTTGGCGTAAAGGAGTGTTCTCTGCTACTGAGGTTGACTATTATTACTCTGACACAAATTGACAAAACCTAGGCTTTTTCCTGTTTCCAATGTCATATATTGTATTTACTTTTATAGTTAAACTTATCAAGGTAACCCGAGAAACCTGATGATAAGATATTATTTTCCTGTCACACTCCAAAGGGGAAGATTCCCCTTTTTAGGGAGTTTTTGGCCTGGCTCAGGTCCAGGAAATCACCATTGTTTCTCAACCTTCAGCCTATAAATAATTCTTCATGTGCTGTGTTCTTCTAAAAAAATATGCATATGGGACAAAACTTATATGCTACGTTTGCACATTTCTCAAAATATTAAACTAAAGGACATTCTTTTTTAAAAAGAAATAATGTTCTCTGTCCCCATCCTGAAAATGCCAATCGTTCTGTGGTAGAGTTCCACAGCTGCCAGCAGCCCTCATGCACCCTATTCAAGCGCCCATTCTTTATGTGAGAACCTAGAGTGTCAGTTGGCTATCCAACAATGAGGTCTATTATAGTCGAACCTGATCCTGATCTGCCTTCACCCAACATCTGCACACATGTCTTCGACAGCACCTCCCAAATGCGTGACTCCACCACCAAGAAGGACAAGGGCAGCAGGTGCATGGGAACACCATCACCTCCAAATTCCCCTCTAAGTCACAAACCATCCCGACTTGGACTTTAATCGCTGTTCCTTCATTGTCGCTGGGTCAAAATCCTGGAATTGCCTACCTGACAGCATCGTGGGAACACCTTCACCATATGGACTGCAGTGGTTCAAGAAGACAGCCCACCAGCACCTTCTCAAGGGCAACTAGGGATGAGCAATGAATGTGGCCTTGCCAGGGACGTACATGCATTTGAGAATGAATTTTAAAATATGACCTTTCCAACAGGAATCATTGGCTGGCAATCAGCAGCGGAAACCCTGGCTGAAATTTGCTCCTTGTCCCTAGTCCACGTCACTGATTTCTGAGTATTTCTGATTTGGATCACACATGCACCCATAGCTGGCAGTCTTCATTTTGGTGGGAGGAGGCTAGAGACTCTGTAGTGCCTAGTTGTCTCCTATTAAGCTATTTCTAAAATAATTGGGGTACTTTTGAAATCAAGCAGGTGGTGAGCAGTTTGTAGATGACCTGGTACCATTAATGCTAAATCTTTTCTATTGGAACATCCTTAGAGATACAGATCATCTTAGAAACTCCTTAGATCGATGCAGCATACAGCAGATCAATTGTGGTTGATACAATACAGATCAATTGTGGTTGATACAATTAACACAGTTCCATCATCTCAGTATAGCTGAATGTGAGCGATAAACAAAGTCCATCATGGTCTGCCCTAGCCGTTCTGTGCTGATTGCAGAGAATCATGGTTCTTACAATATTACTTTTAAAATATTACAACGCAAAAAGATAGAAACTGAAATAGTTAAAAAATCATTCAAGACACAGGACAGTTTTGTAGTATTCTCATTTATTAACCAGTATAGATTAACTCCTAATATCTTAAATCATCAAATTATGGAGTGGATGACTCAAGTCAATTGAGATGTCCTTGTGACAAAAATGAAGAATAGTTGTCTTGATAGTGGCTCCTTTAATTTCATTCAAAATCCAGATCCTCCTATTCCGTAGCCTCTTCTAGTTTGGTATCACTTGCAAATTTTGCACTTTGCACTTTTGAAGAGACTAGAGAGATCAGCAAGTTCATAGTTGTAAGAATATTAGAAGAAAAGAATAGCTATGCGTATAAAAAGTTAATTATAAAAGTTATTAAAGATTATGAACAATTTATTATTTTCCCTATTTTGAAGAGTTAGTATAATTTAACATTTATTGTAAGTATGTTATACAACAGTTATTTATTAGATTGTTCATCTATTCTCAATAAATGAGTTTGGTGGTTAAAGCCTAAAGAGATCTGGGGCTCGATTTTTGGACATCCGAGCCGGTGGGTTCGTGGCGGGGGGGGCTTCGAAAATCGGGGATTCCCGGGGCGGGTCCGGAGCTCGGCTCCAACCCGCCCACTTTCCAGTTCCCTCGTGACGCGCTTAGATGCGTGCGCAGCCCCCGCATGTGGTACTCCTGCCGGCAATTAAAGCCGTCGGGATCCCACTTAAGGCAATTAATTAGATAGTTCAGGTCGTTAGCAGACCTGATTTGTGGGATATTTTAGGAGGGGTGGGATTTTCAACTAAACTGAGACTGTTTCCCGTACTGGGGGAAACACTCCCACTTGAAATGGACGTGTTGCAGCCACCAGCCTGTGGCAGCTGCAAAGGTCCATTTGACAGGTGGGGGGGGAGACCCTCACTCATTGCAGGAGGCCACTCTGTCACTTTGGACAAAGTTTGGCCTGCACCACCCTCCTCCTAACAATAATATTCATAAACTTGCAACCTCAACCCCGGTGTGCAGACACACTTACTTACCTTACGGACCTCCTCAAACATATATCTTCCGGATGGGGGCCGCCGTAGCTACAGTCATGACCTCCTCGGAGGACGAACAGCATCACCAGCCTCGCCGGCCACGCCGTCCACCTCTGACACATGGAGCTCCACAACACAGTGCTGTGACACATCCACCTGCACAGCAGGAGGGAGGGCAACCGCAGAGAGAGATGCGTCGCAGAAGGCACTACCCTTGCCACAGGGTCTACAGACCGAGGCTCAGCTTCCTGGACCTTGCTGAGCAGCAGTGCACACGGAGGCTCAGAGTCACTCAACATGTAGTCGTGGACATCTGCAGCCTCCTTCATGCTGAGCTGCTCCCGGCTGGCCCGAGCACCATCTTCTTACCTGTCGCTGTCAAAGTCACCACTGCCCTCAACATCTTCTCCTCTGCATCCTTTCAGTGTGCCACCGGGGACATCACCGGCGTCTCTCAGTCGTCTGCACAAAAGAGCCCTGCAAATACACCTACACCCACTCTGCAGTGACACAATGGGTGGCATCAGTTGTGGGTCTTCATTGTGATCCTCAGGAAAGGGCATTATTGCGCAAATCAGACAAGATTTTCAAAGACGTGGCAGTAGTGGTGATAACAATTTTTTAATGATTTTTTGCAAAACAAAGGAAAATAAATCAAAAACATGACATTTGTCTTTCACCCTTGTGCATCCCCTTTGTGCTCACAAATCCTTTGCCTTACGTTTACGGGAACCCCTACGTGGTGCTACCCCTGTGGCTTCAGCAGAGGTAGTGGCAGGTTGCTCTTGTCCATGCCCTGACCGATGAGATGCTTTGCGCGGACGCCCTCTGGATTTCAGTTCCCGTGAGGGCCCCTCCAAAGACTGCTCCACCTGCACCTGTGCAGGGGCAGACTCAGCCACCCGGAGAGGAGGCAGCATTGCGGGTACTGGTTGAGGGGGGGGGGGCAATGGGTGAGATGTGGGAGCGCTTTGAGCTTGCCTTTCCTCCATCGCAGACATTCCCGCACCTACCCGCAACACTATCTCAGAGATGCCTTCATGTCCCTGTGACAGTATTCCACTCATGCAGGAGTTGGACTCCTCCATCCTCTGCGCGATTGTGGAGAGTGTGTGTGGCAACTGTTCTAGTACCTCGGCAAAGTGCTGTTGCCCCTCAATGACTCTCCTTTTCATGGCTGGCCCCCAGGGTTCAGCATTTGGGTCCAGCTGAGCAGAGCCTGTAGAAGAGTGCTCCCACCGACGCGGACTCTCCACGGCTGCCCCTGCCACCAGGGTCTGCTCATGCTCACGTGTGTGGTGACTCACCATGTGCAAGCCCAACTAACTGAGGATGGGGATCCACCGACGTGTGTGTATCTGCGCTGGTGGATGGCTGGCTCAGATGTGACGATGAACCCTCAGAGGCCAGCATGAAAAGGAGAGTCACTTGTGCACTCCCAGTCTTGGCGTCCATCATGGACAGGCACTCCAGCGTCCGGCTTATTTCAAGTGCCTGCTGCTCCACATCTGTTAATGCCACCTGGTGTGGCGGGCCCCCTCCGGTCCTTGCCCTCTCCCGGGCATTATGGCATTTCTTCTCCTATCAAGGCAAAACACAAGAGGCGTGATTGAGTGATGGTTGCATGGTGACCCGCTGCATGCATTGGTGTGGGTGGGGGTGAGCGTGAGGGAGATACATGGGAGGGTGCGTGTGAGACATAGCCATGAGATTGTATGAGGATTGGGTTGCGTGGTAGCGTTCGAATGGGAACAGGGGCGGTGAGTACGTGCAGGCAAGGTGAGGATGATAGTTGAGTGGGTGTGAGGAGTGATGCGAGAGCGTTGTGGTGGCAGTGCAGAAGGGGTTGTGTGGTGGTGGAGGTGATGTGGAAGACGGAGTGTGGGAGAATGCGTAAGTATACTCACTTTGGCTGACCTGGTTCGGTCATTAAATCTCTTCCTGCACTGCACCCAGATTCTGGACACATTGCCACTGCTGGTGACCTCCTCGGCCACCTCCAGCCAAGTCTTCTTGGTGATGAAGGGAGGACACTTCCTCCCACCCGATGGGAAAAGAATTTACCTCCTACTCCTCACCCCATCGAGCAGCACCTGGAGTGAGGAGTCAGAAACCTTGGAGCAGCCTTGCCTCTGGCCTGTTCCATGCTCCTAAATTGGTTGTTTGCTGCAGGAGGAGCTTTGGAGGACTGCCCCTTTAAATAGGGCTCCTCCTGCTGACAGCAGTGCGCCCGCTGTGCAGGTCTAGAACGGGAAACCCGGAAGCTAAGGTAAGTGCCTTCAATTAGGCTGCGATCGCGTGTGGAGCACCCTGAATTCACTGGGCGCATTAACCCCTGCTGCCAACCCGCCTCCCTCCTAATATCGAGCCCCTGGTGTTTTGATATTCTTTGAAGAACAGGATAGATCCAATTGCTAAAGAAAGATCTTCTATTTGATAGTCTAGGCACACAATCAAAACCTAACCAGATATCAGAAGATACTCTTGAAGCCATACAGTACTAAGCCACATCTATGAAAGTCGATTGAAACATTTAGAGTAAGAAGGGAAGTAATGAACCAAATCATAAACATCCTGAGTTGCATGTGTTATGAAATGCATTCTCCCTTGTTTCATTGGGAAAGTGTATTCGATGTACTGTGTTTTAGCTACAGGAAGATAACTCATAATGGATTAAAATGGACAACTGCATACTTTTGCACATTTGTAATTTCAAGACTTCACTCAGTTGTTTCAAAATCTATAAACTTACATAAGAAAAAGAAACCTAAGACATGTGTCTTTTAATACACACTGAACATGTTTATCATTAAAACATTAATGGAGGGAGCTAGGAAGAATCTTTAGCTAATGTAATCAGTGACTTACTCCGTACTGCTTTAGATATTAATCTGCATGAATGCATTGTCATGAATTAATTGATAAAGGGGACATTTGTACTGCCATTTATAACTGTAGTTTCTTACAATATCAGTGCAGAGAAATTAATTGAACGTACAGCACGGAACTCTCCATTCTACCATTATTGATATCCCCTTGCATGTATGCATGTTATCCCTGATTGCTTGGGAATGGTGAAAGATTTGTATTGAATGTATTTTTTAATATTATATTATTTTTCGCTTTGCTTTTGTTTTCCAATATTCTGCATTGGGAAATGAAGAGGGACTCCTAAGTCTCTGCCAATCCCATTTCAAACCTGCATTGGCGATGAGCAAGAGTGTTACAAGGTGACCTGCCCTCCGATTTTTCCCTCTCTTCTTAGCGAAGAATCATTTCACCTCTGATTGCTACGAGCACACAGCAGCGAGGTTGAGATCGGGAACTCAGCAAGTGAGTGATCAGAGGTACAAAGCACCATTCTACTCATTCTTGGTGCAAAGAATTGGTGCTTCAACACATTGTACCATTGTGCCATCCTTTATATTCACACTTATAATTACTGAAGTTGATGCTCTTATTAATTTAGAGTGCCAACATTTGCCGGGCAAAAATTAAAAAATATCCTATTCTCTCTTGCCTCATCACGTTGACCCCCTAAATACAGTTCTCGTAAGTGCATATTCTCAAGTCATGTCATTGTTGGTAGAACATGTATTCTGCATAACATCCATAATCTGACGCACTAAAACTGGTGGCATTAAACCTTGAAAAAGTCTTCATGTTCAAAGAAAACAGGAAGGACTGCATGTTTCTGGCATCAGCAGCATTGTACAGTTGGACCCAAGTGAGAGTTCAACTAAAATTAAGTGTAATGGGAAATAGTACCGGTCTTCCTAATGGTTTATCTTTTGGAAACACCCTTGAATCACAAAACAAGCAGTCCTTGTCCTTGCTCTTTAGTTTGCAAACTATTGTATTAGGATTCTTTGCAGAGCAAATCATAGAGGGCACGCAATATTTTATGAAAAAGCTAAACATAAGTTCACTGTTGAAACAATTGTCTGAATCCAGTCCATTTAAAAAAACAGTTAACCATCACAGCCTTATAAAGGGAATTCTCACTTCTGCAGATAGGTGTGATATACAGCTAGGGCCAGGAGTTGCTAGTGTCATTTCAGGGGTTCCTTAATGGGGTCGTGAGGAGGGAACCTTTATAGTTTGTCCAAGGTTGCTCACAATTCTCTAAGATTTTGCAAACCACTTTTGGGGGTGATGGACCCTAGAGTGTCCCACATTCTGTAGTGTCTTTTCCCTCTTTGGGAATAATGGGTATCAAAAACATTCAAAGAGCTTCGAGCAACATTTTCTGTGGTTGAGGTTCAAAATAAAGAAAAGGGACTACCTCTGGATGCCCTTTAAGAACAGTTGCTACCTTTAGTCACCAATAAATTCAATCAAACAATTAACAAGTTCGCGACAATCGATAACAACTGATCAAAAGGATATCTCTTTAATCCAGACTTTCTTCCATATCTAGAAAACAAAAGTAAGTCTTACCAATATAATTCTTTATTTTAATTTGATTTACAGATATAGGCTGTCATCTATTTATTCTCCATCTTCCACCCTTTAACTCTGTTCATTAGCAGTTGGCAACTCATCCAGATATTTTTCAAACTTCTCTGGAGAACTGAGAAACTTTCTTGAAGTCCACATCAGAACCTGGAGTCAAATGGGGTGCAACACTGAAAATTCAGCCTTGGGTGTTGATATTTCCGTTTGTCGATTTCTGTCTGGTTTTCAACACCTCGGGAGTCAGACTTCGAATGAACCTCTGACTCTTAACATCCTCTCGGATCCTGCCTGACCAATTTCTTTTTTTTGTGTGTTAGCATTTCTGACATTTAAAAGTATATTGGTTATTCTGGCAGATGTATATTAACTCATCTCTACTTTAAGTTAGCCGTGACTCAGTGGTAGCACTCTCGCCTCTGAGTCAGAAGGCTGTGGGTGCACGTCCCTCTCCAGAGACTTGAGCACAAAATCTAGACTGAAACTCCAGTGTAGTGTTGAGGGAGCTCTGCACTGTCAGAAGTGCCGTTTTTCTGATGCGATGTTAAACCAAAGGCCTCGTCTGCCCTCTCGGGTGGACGTAAAAGATCCCATGGCACTATTTCAAAGAAGAGCAGGGGAGTTGTCCTGGCCAATACTTATATCTCAATCAACATCACTAAAACAGGTCATTATCACATTTCTGTTTGTGGGACCTTGCTGTGCGCAAATTGGCTGCTGCATTTCCTACATTACAGCGGTGACTACATGTTCGAAGTACTTAATTGGCTGTAAAGTAATTTGGGACGTCCTGAGGGCATGAAAGGAGCTATTTAAATGTAAGTCTTTTTCTCTCATTTTCACTCAGTGAACTGCAGCTGCATTAAGTGTGAACGAGAAATTGCTTTTTACAGAAAAAGTAGTTGATTTTGATCATCAAAGAAGATGGCAGAAAGGCAAGTTTTCTGCAATCTGTATCATAAATATGATATATCAATCGCACATATCAGAAACCTGAGTTGTGAGGGATTATTTCATCCAAGAATTTCCAGATTTATGAAAGTTAAGCCCCTTGAGTAAACAGAAGAGAGACAGTTTGATCTCACAAAGGGCATCTGTCTCTAAATCATGGCCTTTCTTGATTCTAACCAACCATTTCCTTCCTGATTTTAGTCAGAGGGGATTGTGGGCCAAAATTTCGTGAACGGCCTTAAACCCTCCCACAGGTCCTTCTTGCTTCTGCGAGACAACAATCTGTTGCTCATTTGTTCCACGCACGCTGGCCTCCACTCACTTCCTCACATTTCGTTATGTCCTTCCTATTCCCATTAGGCCACAGCATTCCCCAGAAAGTTTGTCTCTGCTGGTTGCTGCAACGCTAGTGGCAATCTTCCCGTCTCATTGTTTCCCGAGAATTTGTTGCCCACTTCATCGACTAATTTAATTGAAAAGTGAAAAAAAATCAAAGTAAGAATGATAAGGCAATGAAAACGAGTAACTGAATAGAGGGAAAAGGCAAGAATCAAATAGAAGTAGAGATAATAACATGGAGCAAATAAAGAAATAGTTGAAGAAACATAAAATGGCCAACAAAATAGAAAATAAACAAGCAGATAAGGAGAAAGAGACAACCAAGGAAATATAAAGCAAAATATGAAAGCATAAAAATATTTAGAAACAAATGTAGATCTTCCAAGATTATGTCAGATCTATAAACTGGAATGGCAGACAATTTAATGATGAACTAAAACAATAAAGGAAAAATAGACGGATAATTCGACAATGAAAGTGAGAAATAAAGCAGTGTCAGAAACAGAAATAATGAAAACACAAATTGAAACAGTAGAACAAAAAATAAGAAGCTCAGTTGAGGAGATGTGGGTTCAGGACTGTGATTTCCCTGCTTGTCAAGTTCCTGATCTCAACTGTTTTGTCGAGGGGAGGTGCTAAGTAGGGGGCAGGCACTTGGTTTCAGGGAAGGAGGTAAATTTAGAGGGTGAGGGGTTCTAGTCACTCTTGTGGCAGTATATAGTAAGGTATTGGCGGAGTGTTGGGAGTAAGATTCCTGCGTGCTTCCTTGGATTGGTGCAAGACCAGAAAAAAATGGAAGGAGAAAGAGTAGAACATAAGAACATAAGAAATAGGAGCAAGAGTAGGCCATATGGCCCCTCGAGCCTGCTCCACCATTCAATAAGATCGTGGCTGATCTTTAACCTCAACTCCACTTTCCCGCCCAATCCCCATATCCCTTGATTCCCCCAGAGTCCAAAAATCTATCACTTCAGAAAGAAACCGATCAAGACAAAGAAAATGAGGACGATTATTTTACAAAAGAGCAAAATGTCATGGGGAAAGGGAAGGTGGTGAAGGAATAAAAGGATTGAGATAAAGACATCTTTTTTAGTATGTTAAGGGAAGATTAGTTTTGGTTATCAGAGTCTGAGACAGGTTTTGCAATGGATGAATTGTAGCCAGATTATTTCCTAATTGAGTTCCCATTTTTTTTCTTTTGTTCTGAATCTTTCACTTTCTTTCTAGTCTTGCACATCTTTTCCCTTTCACGTATTCTCTGTGAGTTATTGTTTGACTGAAATCCCAATCAGGGCTAAGGCAGAATCCTGGCGGATCTCTGGGCCGGGAAAATAGGGCGGAAGCTGGTTCGGCCGGGAATATCGCCCAGCACTGCTTTCCGAGACTGGGGCGTGGGGGGCGGGGGTTGTTGAAGAGATGATATTTGAACAAGATGCAGGAGGTGCACAGCACAGAATGACTTGCTTTTCCAGAGAACTATGCTAATCATGGGGAGCTCCTTCTCGGGAAGGTTGCTCGCCATGTAATGTGGAGAAAGTGACCTTATTTAATGCAAAGCTTTTTTAGTGATGAGGGAGGGGGAACTGAAAATTTTAAATGGAAATAAAAAAAATTACTAACTTAGTAAACTATTTTAATATATATATATATACCATATACACACACACATATTATATATATATTGGGCCTGTCAAGCAATTCAAAAAATTAATTGCGATTAATCTCACGATTAAAAATTTTAATCTCCGTTAATCTTGGTTTTAATTACATATTTAATTGATACAATAACTGCATTCATCTCTTTCAAGTTGGTTTTATTACGGACGCTATTGTCATCAACCAAAAAACAACCCAGCATAAAAACCCTGTTTTCCTATTTCTGGATTCGTACAAATCTTCTTTACTTCTGATACAGCTCAGTGTATTGCACTTTACACGCTGGAGTGCCCCGTACATGGGTCAGAGCTACCTGAGCACGTGGCCTGCGATTACACTGAAGATCAGCATATGTACAGGAGAGCTCTTGGTCTGCAGCTTTCTTGGGGGGGCGGGGGGTGGGTAGGGGAGATGCGGTAGGTGGGGAGGCTAGGGGAAGGCAGAGGGGAGGACGTTTAAATCCTGCGCCGATATTTGTCAGCAAACCCTGACCAGCAGACACCAGGTGAAGAACGGCAACTGTCAGCATGAAACCATGGTCGGTAACCGTCAATTGTTACCGCTCTCTGACATGGAGCGTGGGAATTCACCAATTTCGGTATCAGAGGCATATAATCCACATCCTACCGCTCACCAGTGAAGGGCGTTAGTCCGTAGCGCCATTGATGAGTTAATTTCACTGAGGCCTTGAAACCAACCTCTGCTAATAGTGTGGTGCATTCGTATGGCTTGAGTTTTTTAAAATGGCTTCCTTGTCCCTGCCACTTCAGATGGTATGGTACATAATTCATGGAGTGCTGAGGAGTGGGTTCAGAGCTGTGATTCACATCCCCCTCATCCTCCCTCCCAAACTACTGGGATTCCAATCTCGAATATGGAGTTATGAAAATGTCAAGCCAAGGCCGAGCTTCTCCCCACAGAGAGTGAGAGAAAATGTGAACGAGAGTCACCGATAGATTACTTCCACAGGTTCCTCACAGTCACCGGCTCGGAATGATGTTGACTGAAACCTGATGGTGGATCTCCTGACTGTCCTCTTGGATGATATCAGTGTCTGGCACCAGTGACAGGAATATTAAAATAATTTCAAAAAGCAGAGCTTGCACCTTTGCAGAAATGCGTTAAAATAATTAATCGCTGAAAAGAAATGAACGTGTTAACTGCGATTTATTGCTAGCCCTAATATATATATATACACTAATCAATTTTCCATGGTGCTGCACACAGTGGGGAGTGAGAGGGAGGGGGTTAATTTTCACTTTGCTGTCAGTGTGGTAATTTGGTGGAGCAGATTGCTCACCTGTTATAGAACCCGCCCGATTTTCATTCCATTGATTTTAAAGGGTGGGAGATCTGCTCTGCCAAGTTACTGTCCAGGCCCTGACATTGAAAAATTAACTGCCCCCCCCCCCCGCCCCGATCCTCGTGGACTCTTCATATTAAGGGGAGGGGTTAGAGGGCCGGAGATAATTGGACCAGGGGCATACCGACATAATTCAGCCCCCATTTTAAAGTCCCATTTTCATAGTATCATAGAATTTTACAGCACAGAAGGAGGCCATTCAGCCCATCGTGCCTGTGCCGGCTCTATGAAAGAGCTATCCAATTAGACCCAGTCCCCTGCCCTTTCCCCATAGCTCTGCACATTTTTTCCCTTCAAGTATTTATCCAATTCCCTTGTGAAAGTTGCTATTGAATCTGCTTCCACCACCTTTTCAGGCAGTGCGTTCCAGATCATAACAACTCGCTGCGTAAAAAAACACTCTCCTCATTCTCCCCTCTGGTTCTTTTGCCAATCACCTTAGATCTGTGTCCTCTGGTTACCAACCCTCCACCCCCCCCCCCCCACCAATGTTTTGTTTCAGTACTTTTGGTGATTCAAGTTTACCAACCAGTTTGGCCTCTCCGCGGTGCGATCAGCTAAAAATGTTTCCTGACAGGCGATCAGGTGAATCTCCTGCATTTTCATCCATCACATCAGAATAGTTCGGCAGCCGAAGGCAGCGGCCAGGGGGACCGCTCTGTTCTGGAACTCAGTTAATTAAGACTGAATGTAAAAGGAACTGTTTGAAACCAATTTAAGTGCACTGTGTCAATAGAGCCCAGCCACTTCATGCTGATTGAATTTGAATTAAAACAGGGAGGTTGCCTGCAGCTTTGGCTCTCCTTTAACAGCAGGCTGTCTTCAAATTCAGTTTGTGAAGTGACTGATTTTCACAGCAACTTGCAGCTCAGGATCTGCATTGATTTAAACAACGTTTCTTAATAAAACAATTACTCCACTACAATCAAAAACCAACATTCAATTTAACAAGCAATTGACTCCATCTTTGTGCTCAATTAACTAACCCCCTCTCTACTCAAATTGACTATTGTTGAATGCTAGTCAATCTCTTGTGGCATTGTATCCCGACTTCGGGCATATATCGCCTGTTCCTTCATCGTCGCTGGGCCAAAACCCCTGGAGCTCCCTCCCTAACAGCTTCACTACACGGACTGCAGCGGTTCAAGAAGAAGGCGGCCCACCACCACCTTCTCCAGGGGCAACTAGGGATGGGCAATAAATGCCAATGACTCCCAAAGCCCGAGAATGAGTTTTAAAAAATAAACGCAGGGAATCAAGACCATGTGTAATCTTCAGGTGCACTGGGGGTGATAGGTAGGTTGATGGAGTCAGGGATGGGGCCTGGACAAGCTCCCGGCCCCGTATGGGCCTGGTTACTGACCCCCAACCCTCCCTCAATGTTTTGTTTCAGTACTTTTGGTGGTTCAAATCTACCAAGCAGTCTGGCTTCTCCGTAGTGCGATCAGCAGTGACCGTCATGAACATTTAATATTTGCCTATTATGTAAAATATGATCACAAATTTAAATTAATTTTTTATTCCTCCCATGACATGAGGCAGGTGGGATGCTCCTGTAGTGACACTTCCCCAACCCCCCTTGTTCACACGTGTACAATTCCCCGTAGGGATCTTTATCTCGTGATTAGGTCTGTCAGCCTTGGTTGGTTTTCCACTGCTCTCTCCCTCACAGCCTAGAGGCACCGAGGCCCACTAAAATACCCCCACCACCCTTCTGGTTGAGATTAGCTAATTCAGCAGGTGTCAAACGTAAGACCTTCTTAACCTTCTCCAGTCGTATGTCTCAGATCACCTCCTCCCCTCTCTTGACTCTGACCAACTCATCCCCCTCCCTTTGCTCTCTCACTCTCTTCCACCTCACACCCTCCACTTCTACTAAACCCCACCTTGCTCCTTTTACAAGCTTTCCTAAAACATTGCTCTTCAACCATGTTTTTGATCACCTTTCCCATCCTCTCCTGATGCCTGTTCAGTGCCCAATTTCCTAAGCACCACGAAATAGTTCTTTAGTCGAGGCACTATGTAGTGTGAATGGTTGACGCTTTCTAGATATGCACTTTTAAAAATTCCACTGCACCAAAGTCCATTTCGGGAATTTGAATTTTTGTAAGGAATGCATCAATTCTTTTTATAAGTTGTGTCGTACCCAACCTCTAACCATTAAATTCTTATCAACAATCCAAAGAGTGGTTAGAATGTGGAACTCGCTACCATAAGGAGTAGTTGAGGCGAATAGCATAGATGCATTTATGGGGGAGCAAGATAAATACATGAGGGAGAAAGGAATTTAAAGTTAAGCTGATGGGGTTAGATGAAATGGGGTGGGTGGAGGCTTGTGTAGAGCATAAACACCAGCATAGACCAGTTGGGCCGAATGGCCTGTTTCTGCCCTGTAAATTCTATGGAACAATCAGCAAATTCTGGGCCTGACCGTCTAATATCGGACAGGCTGAAGCAAAAGCACCACCTGGTGGACGGATGGTGTTAACGCCAGTTACTAATATCTGAACCCCCTCCAACTGTGTTTCATATACATTGTAAAATAATTTCATTTCATGGGGGTTTAAGTGTAGCTGATGCTGTGGCTTCAAAACAATTAATGAACCTTCTCAGTGCAAGTTTATCTGCGCGTTCCCTTTCTCTTTCGATTCAGCAAAAGGTGACATTTAAAATAATCCAACAAAATTTCAGTGTTTCCAAACAAAAATGACATTTATCTCATGCAAATTTTAAGCTCTTTACAGAGTATATTTTACGCACGTGTCACAGACGCTGGTGAATATACGGCTAGGTTTCCAAATGTAGATATAACAGCTGATTTTTTTTGCTTGGCCTCTGGTGAAATGCAAAGCAGCTCCCTCTCAAATCCCAAAGTGTCGAATCTTTTTTTTTGGAATTGTGTTTTCTGTTTCTTTTGTGTCGTGCATTTGTCTCTCCTCCAAACCAGCTGCACTGGAATCGTGTTCAGGTGAGGACAGGAAACCAGTGCTGTGAATGGTATTGCAGAGGTGGTGGATAGCGAACTCAGGGAAAATGAGCCCAGATTTAGTGCCCAGCACAGGCCAGAAATCAGACCTGGGACTTTCCTGGTTTGTATGGCTCAACCCAATGATACATCATGTATTTACTCAATGAGCTATTGAAGGAGCCCAGAGTTGTCGCCAGCCCAAACCTTGCTGGAGTGGGGCATCTTACAGAGTAAGCTGTTAGTTAGACTTTCTCCTGCTCAACGCTTTTTTTGGGTTGTAACTTGCTGGAAGTGTGAGCTGATAACCGTGCAATGAGGGCATCAGGGACCTTGGTGAACGAAGGGACACACAGTCTCTCTCCTTAATCAATGAGATTTAAGGGTTGAGAAAGAAACTAAGGAACGACGGAAAAGGAAATAGGGTGAATTAGAGTCAAATCAGGTACAGAAAGAGAAATAGAAAGATTGGATTAAGAGAGAGACAAAAACAGACAGAAAGGAAAAGTAAGAAAAAAATATTTAAAATTAAACTGGCCGTTATTTTGGTAGCAAATTCTGGGCTTCATTCTGGGCAATGTATCAAACAGAAGCAGGTTTTTCCAGCGTTTGGACTGATTCCAGGCTGTAAGTGACTCACGCTTGGAGCTGTGCACCCGTCTCCCTGCACGAGAGCATCTTGGGGAATTTGCACAGTGGTTTCAAATGCGAAACCGCAAAGGCCTGAACCCCGTCGGGTTTCTTCCGAAGCCAAAGGGGCCAGGCGAGCGTTCGGATGATCGCTGACAGCTTTCGTCCTGGTGCTGGGGAGTGTCGAGTTACTTTGCTAAGGGAACTCACCAGGGTATCAGCGGGGCCTGAATCTTTCCGTGCTAACATTGCAGTGTGTAATCAGTCTGACAGCCATGTGGCTGGTAGGGATGACCTGCTTTCATTGGGTGTGAAGGAAGGTCCAATTGACGTCTTCTGCAATAAATTTATTGCTCGTGCAATTCTGAGGGCTGGAAATGCTCAGGTCTTCATGCGACACAGCGAGAATACTGTATCCCTTTTGTTTTGTCCTTACACTTAGTTTGAGGGCACTGTGTATTCAGCTGGGAGAAATCTATTTCAGATTGCGGTGATTCTGTGCGGTTCCGTTTTTTCAGAACTGTGCTATTCATCCGAGGCTTGGCCGTGAAATAAGCAGCGAGAATGAACTGAAACGCATGTTTTTCCAATGATTTCTGTTTCATTTGGGCTAATGAAGATGAAGCTTAATGGCTGGACACAAGGGTAGAATGTGGCCTGTCCTCCATAGAAAGAACTTGCTTTTATATTGTGTCTTTCATGACTTCAGGATGTTCCTAAGCGCTTCACAGAAAATGAAGTATAGACACTGTTGTAATGTTGGAAACACAGCGACTAATTTGCGCACAGCAAGGTCCCACAAACGGCAATGAGATCAGTTTTGGTGATGTTGGTTGGTGATATTGGTCAGGACACCGGGGAGAACTCCCCTGCTCCTCTTCGAAATAGTGCCATGCCATCCACCTGAGAGAGGAGACGGGGCCTCGGCGTATGGTCTCGTCCGAAAGACGGCACCTCCGACAGTGCAGCACTCCCTCAGTACTGCACCGGAGGGTCAGCCTAGATGATGTGCTCAAAAGTGGGACTTGCACCCACAACCTTCTGACTCAGAGGCGAGAGTGCCACCCACTGAGCAATGGCTGGTGAGTGAGATCCTCGCCAGCTCAGCTGCCAGGCTCCTGTTCGTAAGGTGCAGGCTGTAATCAGACTCAGGTTTGATCCATCTTCGCTGTTCCTTAATGTCTAGAACTCCAGCTGCCCAGTGACTTTTCACCTGATCCCATTGAGAATCTTAACAAGTGGGGGCAACCGAACCAGATTAGAGTTTCCAAAGTCACAAAGCTGGTGATTTTTTTAACGTGATCTGATTAGTTAACTCTTTATTGTGACTTCAAGATTTGAGAACATTCTTTCAAACGGCTAATGTTGATGTGATTCCGACACAATATTTAGACTGCCCCCCCCCCCCATATTCTCCAAGATCTCCTTGCCTTTCTTCATATCTGTCCCCAGGCAGCGAGGGTAGGTGGGCTATTCCACAATCGGGGGCCTCGCAACTGAGCCTGATCGTGTTCCTGCCTGAGGACTTTGCAGCAGGAGTCAGTGGATTTGTCTCGGGAGCAGGAATGTTGGTTCGTATTTATGATTCTTCCTCAGCCACAAACCAATGGTCTCTACTGCTGCTCTGGCTGGGATCAGGCAATTCAACACTTGGTGCCTCCCTGACCTGAAACAGAAAAACGCCAGAAAGGCACAGCAGCTCAGTCAGCGTCTGCGAGAGAGGGGAAAAGTTAATGCTTTGGGCGTAAACCCTCGGTCGCCTCTGAACCGGACGAACAAAACATTGAATTAGAATCAGAACAAAGGGGAGAGGGGGAGAAAAACAACAGAGACAGTATCGGCCGTGTGATCTGTGAATTGGAGATACGAACAATGACAGATGGGAAAAGACCCTTTGGTCCATCCAGCCTGTCCCACACAATTGTGATACCTTGTGCGTCACAATGTAAACACTCCCCACCCCACCCGAAACTTGATCCCTTGGGAGAGGCGAAAAACCAGGCCAATTTGAGGAGGAAATCCCTCTGCTACCCCCTCCCCCCCGCCCCGGTGATCGAAACTAGACCAGGAGATCACTCTGGCCGGGATAATTCTATGCATTACATTACCCACCTCTTGTATGAAGTGATCTCCACCCCAGCCAGAAACAGGTCCAGCTCTCGAAGGAGGAATTCAGTGAATCAGCGACCACCGTATGAGCTGGCAGCCCGTTCCAGAGGTCAACTGTTCTCTGGGAAAAGAACCACCTCCTGACATCTAACCCAGATCTGGCTGAGATGATCTTTATATCAGACGCTAAGGACAGGCGGAAAAGACATTAAAGAATGTAAGAAAGTAGGTGGGAGAGTGGGAGATAAATCAGGAAATTGGAGCAGGACATGGGGACAAAACAGGGTGAGTCTGACAGCCCGAAGAGACGAACAGCCAGAGCACAGACTCCTCCGCCTCTACAGTGTTGCGATGAAGAAATTCACTCCAAGCAGCGACCCAATTCTCTCCCCCACCGCCCCCCCCCGACAGACCTATCAAACATCACCAGCTTCCCCATCAGAACAGTAACCATGATTAAAGTCTGAAATGGTTAAAGTCCGTGTTATGTTCAGTGGGCTGCTGGCAGATTAGGTGTTCTTCCTCGAGCTTGCATTGAGTTTCATCGGAACCATGTGGAAGGCCAAAGATGGAGAGGGAATGAAATGAGGAATTCAAACAGCGAGTGTCGGGGAGCTCGGGCTCACGGTTGTGGATGGAAAGGAGGCGTTAGGCAAAGTGGTCACCGAATCTGCAATTATTATTCTCAATGGAAAGAACATCGCACCATGAACACTGAGCCTCCCTAAACTGTGTGAATCGGTACCAGACTGCGCACTGCATTCAGCAATTGAGACACCAGGGAGGAATAGTTGTACTTGTGCCAAAAGCAGTGTTACAATTAACCAACTCGTCTGAAAATAATTCACACATTTGTGTTATTCAATTTATTTTAATGGCTCATTAACAGTGTGTTGTAAAAGTCAGGTATTGTTTAAACTTGACATGTGTTAGCGACTGGGTCTGTGTTAATACATTTACAATATGCGACCACATCTGGCGTGATTCTGTCCTGCTGCCAATTGGATATAACGTATATCAAAAACAATATTACTATTATGTCCCAAAAGGTTTTCCGTAGAAGGAGTTATCTGGACGAGGCCTCTACGTACTGTCATATCTTACAGTATTTAAATTTTTACACGCTGGTGTTGCATTTTATTTGTGTTTTGGCTGAGTTGGGAATTACAATCCAGCGAACCCAGCCCCTCTCCTCTGGACTCTGGTTCCACGGTGTTGGCTGCTGTCCAGGACAATCAAAGAATCATACAGCCACAGAAAGAGGCCATTCGGCCCACCTGTGCCTGTGCCGGCTCTTTGAAAACTCAGCTGCAGTCAGCACTTTGAGGAGGTCAGGGGAAGAAAAATGATTCTATTTACCTCTTCTTTCGCTGGTCCTCCAGGATTGGGAAGGTTGAAAGTTTCCCTGCCCTGCCTCCCTTGTGGCTGCCGGCTGATATTCATTCCTCCTCCTCCCTCCCTTTTTGTTTTAGTGCCCTCACCTCCACTGGGTTCCCCAATGTGCCTGAAGACTTGACTTGCCCATCATCAAGAATCTAAGGTGCAAAGGCGAGATGTGGAATGCAGTTTGGGTCCAGACAGCATGAAGGTGTCAGCTGTGGTTCAGTGAGTAACACCCTCTGGCCCAGAAGGTTGTGGGTTCAAGTCCCACTTCAGAGACTTGAGCACAGAATCCAGGCTGACATTCCCAGTGCAGTAGTGAGGGAGTGCTGGACTGTCGGAGGTGCTGTCTTTCAGATGAGACCTTAAACTAACGCCTGAAGGCCCTGTCCACCCCTCAGGTGGATGTAAAAGATCCCATGGCACTATTTGAAGAAGAGCAGGGGAGTTCTCCCTGGTGTCCTGGCCAATATTTATCCCTCAATCAACATCTCTAAAACAGATTATCTGGTCATTATTTCATTGCTGTCTGTGGGACCTTGCTGTGCACAAATTGTGTTTCCTACATTACAACAGTAACTGCATCTCAAAAAGTACTTCATTGGCTGCAAAGCTCTTTGGGGTGTTCTGAGGTTGTGAAAGGCGCTATATAAATGCAAGTTCTTTCTTTCTGTAATGAAGTTAGATGAATTTGTGAGTATTTGAACTGATTGGAGAGAGTCAACATGGATTTGTAAAGGGTAGGTCATGTCTGACGAACCTAATTGATTTTTTTTGAGGAAGTAACTAAAGTATTAGACAGGGGAATGTCTATGGATGTAGTTCATAGGGACTTCCAGAAGGCATTCGATAAGGTTACACATAAGAGACTGTTAGCTAAAATTAAAGCTCATGGAATCGAAGGCAAATTATTGACCTTGTTAGGAGATTGGTTGGGTGGTAGAAGACGGAGAGTAGGGACAGTGGGTATGTACTCGAATTGGAAGGATGTGACCAGTGGTGTCCCACAAGGATCTGTGTTGGGGCCTCAACTATTCACTATCTTTATTAATGACTTAGATAACACTTAAAATCAGAGCCAGGCCATTCAGGAGAGAAGTTAGGAGAAACTTCTTCACACAAAGGGTGGTAGAAGTGTGGAGCTCTCTCCCACAAAAAGCAGTAGATGCTCAATTAATAATTTTAAATCTGAGATCGATAGATTTTTGCTAGTCAAGGATATTAAGGGATATGGAACCAAGGCGGGTAAATGGAGTTGGGATACAGATCAGCCATGATCTCATTGAATGGCCGAACAGGCTCCAGGGGCTGAATGGCCTCCTCCTGTTCCTACATTCCTTTGTTCCTATGAGTACAAGGGTTTAAAGGGAGGCTTATCCCTCAAGCAATTTGGTTGAAAAATAAAACCCATCGTTCAAGTAAAAAAAAAACCTTAAGTTTAAAAAATTTCCAACTCCCCACAGAAGGGCTGACTTGCTGATGGGGTCAGTCTTCTCCAGTGATTATAGACCCCACCACAAAAATTCTACCAAAAAAAAAAAGATTTAACACACAAAGAAAAGGTCTTTTGAGCAAAACATAATTAAAAATATTGTTGGGCAGAAATCAGCAGAGTCATGACCTCAAATTAACTTAAAATCAAACCAGGGATGAGCTCCACTGAGATTGGTTGGATGTGTTCTTTAAGGATTTGATTTGCTCCTTTAAGAGGCATTTATTGTCAGGGGATTGGTTTATTTGTGTTTGTTTTTAATCCTTCCCTCCAATTCCCATGTACCAAGCACTAACTCTATTTTAACAAACGTTCTTCCACATTGTGACTTTCCGTCCTGGTTCCCACAATTCAAAATTGGCCCAACCGTTCCATTGCCAACTGGATAAAAGATTATGGAGGCTATTTCTGGGTGCCTGTTTTGATTATCTGTTTTTTTGGCAGGTATCGGATATACAAGCTTCACTTGCCTTTTCCTGAAATGCAATCATGGAAGCACTAGTGCCTCACTGCTATTGAGATCATGGTACATAAGACACCTGGGGTTGCCAACTCTGGTTGGACATATTCCTGGAGGTTTCATCATGTGATCTCTCCAACCGCCCCACCCCCGCCCTCCTACCATTGGTCGCCTGACATGTCCATCCCTGCGAGGCACCGCTTTCCCAAATCAAGTGTAAAGTGAACAGTCTCTTTTGGGGGTGATTTTAAACCCCAAGAGCAGGTGGGTTGGGGGCGGGTAGGAGTTGAAAATAGTTATTTTTTTGGGTTAAGGCCGCAAAATTTTTGGACTCGGTATTCCCAGTGGGAAGCCTGTATTTTAACGCGCTGACGTTAAACCCGGAAATAAAGCCGGAAATAAAGCCGGGTTGCGGTCGCGACCAAAAAAACAACTATTTTCAACTCCCACCCACCCTCAACCCACCCGTTCTTGGGATTTAAAATCACTCCCTTTGTTACTTGACTGGATGATTCTTCACCGTCAGTCAAACAGCCAATTTTCCCAACTACGATATTTTTACAAATAATAAATGAAAGTGCTCAAAGAAAATGAAAACATAATGCAATTATTTTTAATGCCCCCAAGGATTTTTCTCCCAGGTTTGCTCGCAGCAGTGTCCAGGAGATTAGTCTTTAATTCCTGGAGACTCCAGGACAATCCTGGAGGGTTGGCAACCCTAAAGACACCTCAAATCTTTCTGTTCTGCAGTGTTTTCTTTTTTTAAACTCATTTCCTACCAGCAATTAGCTGCAACCTTGTCCTCGACATGGCAGGTCTCCAGTTTTGTCAGGTATTGCCAACTGGGCAATGTTTGTGAATTAAGTTTATAACTCGTGTCTGAAACCTGCTGTTGGTAATTTTAAAATATAATAATAGCAACAGACCTAGCAATGTAGGGGGGGGGGGAGTTGGAGTAATAGGCCTGGTAACTGGAGGAAAAGTGTATGGGGCCCAGTAACCAGGGGAAAGGGATAATAGGACACAGGAACGAGAGAGGGGTAAATAATGAGGCCTGGCAGCCAGGGGATGGGAAAAGGGATGCAGTAGCTAAGGGATCCGGCAACTGGGAGTGGGGTAATCAGACCTATCAACTGGCCTAGAAACTGGGAACAGTGGGGCAAAGTGGCCTAGCAACCAGGGGAAGGATAATTTACCACGTCCAGTCAGTATATGGGGATCAGGCAGGAAAGTGGAGTTGAGGTCGAAGATCAGCCATGTTCTGATTGAATGGCGGAGCAGGCTCGAGGGGCCGTGTGGCCTACTCCTGCTCCTATTTCTTATGTTCTTAACTGAGGGAGAAGCGCAATGGCACTTAGCTGCTGTGGAGGTGGGTTGCAGGACCCAGCAACTGGGTAGAGACGGTACCAGGGCCCAGAAAATAGCACAGAGAGGGATTATAGGACCTTAGCAACCACGTTGAGAGGAGCAACAGGACCTAGCAACCAGAAGCAAGGGCCACCAGGGCCCAGTAAATGGGACAGAGAGGGGTAACTGGCCTAGAAACTGGGAACAGTGGGGCAAAATGGCCTTGCAACCAGGGGAGGGATAATTTACCATGTCCAGTCAGTACAACTTCAATCCAGTGCAAAAACCACATTTAAAAGTGTCCCGGTGGGTCAGTGGGAATCCATGCAACATATGGACTGTTTTGAAATAGACCAGTAGGATGGCACGGGTTCTAAACCGTAACATCATTGCACGTTCGCCCCTCAAGAGACCAATATATCACTGCCACAGATGATCCATTATAGGAACATAGGAACAGGGGTAGGCAATTCAGCCCCTCGTGCCTGCTCCGCCATTTGATAAGACCATGGCTGATCTGTGATCTAACTCCATATACCCGCCTTTGGCCCATATCCCTTAATACCTTTGGTTGCCAAAAGCTATCTCTCTCACATTTAAATTTAGCAATTGAGCTAGTATCAATTGCCGTTTGAGGAAGAGAGTTCCAAACTTCTACCACCCTTTGTGTGTAGAAATGTTTTCTAATCTCACTCCTGAAAGGTCTGGCTCTAAATTTTAGACTGTGCCCCCCACTCCTAGAATCCCCAACCAGCGGAAATAGTTTCTCTCTATCCACCCTATCCGTTCCCCTTAATATCTTATAAACTTCAATCAGATCGCCCCTTAGCCTTCTAAACTCTAGAGAATACAACCCCAATTTGTGTAATTCCAACTAAAAGAAGCTCAGAAATAAAATGAACTAAATTATAATGTTGTCCTGATCATTTACGACACAACTAACTATCTGCAATGCCCACTGGTCGCAGGAGGCCTCGAACCTATCAGTGGACACCGCGTGATCCCTCTCCAGGCCCAGCAGGGGGCGCACAAGGCCCAAGTGCAACGTAACGTCAGGGTAAAGCAGCATCTCCTGTGCACACTGTCGTAATGTTAAAACATGAGCCGCTAGGGGGGTAGCGGAGTACACATCGACACGGGCATGCGTGGAGCTGCGCTTTCACTGCCGGTTAGGCTGAGGTCAGTCTGCAGTATAACTAGGGTCTGCCCGGCTGTGATACTGGTCCCTGATGGATAGCTGCGATGTAAGTCTGCCTGTGAATTTCCTAATATGGTGTCAGGACGTTCGGAAAAACAAATCTGAAAACAATTTTCATTCCAAGGCTTTCCAAAGTCGAAACTAATCACTGAACATGAATCTGATGACGTTACTTTTATTGGGCAAAAGCTTATTGCTGTGGATTTTGATAATACAATGTGACTTTCCAATTCTAATTTTAAACAAAATACACCCAAGTTATACATCATCCTATACCTCACCAGCACATGGATGATACTGCTTTTGTCGCTGTTCCAATAATTTATGTATTTTAATTGACAGGACCACTATGCAAACTCCGCTATTAGACACATACAGGTTGCTTTCTATAGGAATTTCTTGCTTGCAATCAAGAAATCGACCTATCGAAGTTCCCCAAAAGGTTGTGGATGCTGGGACAATTGGAGCTTTCAAGATTGAGGTCGATAGCTTCTTGTTGGGTAAGGATATCTAGAGATACGGAGCAAAGGCGGGTAAATGGAGTTGAAGTACAGATCAGTCTGAGGGGCTGAATGGCCTCCTCCTGTTCCTAAGTAAGATATTCCTGCCAAGATTTGACCTATCCACTTGCCACCAGGGACGCTGTTTGCCTTGCAGAGGTTCAGTTTTGGGGGCCCCTATGTTTTCCTAGAAAATGTTACTAGATATCACCTACTGAATCTAGTGTCAAATCCACACACCTACGATCGTGAAAAGACATGTTTGCAATAGGTAATATAAAAACAGTTGACAAAATGTTCAGGGATCAGCCATTACCATTGTGTAGGTCCTTTCGCTGGATCTGCCCAGGGCCCCCTGACTGGCTCAGGGCCCCGTACAAATGCACGGGTTACATGGTCCTAATGCCCCCCTGCTTACCGCTCCTCTTTGTGTTGCAACAGTCAGCCGAAATGAAGAGCCCGATCAACCTGTTTGTAGCAGGTCTGTCTCAGTCCAATTTAAATATATGTATATATATTTAAGGAATTGACTGCTTTAAAAACAGCTCTTTTGGGTAAATTGGTTTAATTGGACTCAGCCCTAGAACTAACACACTAACCAACCTCTGTGGTGTTTGCTGCACTGCCTGTGTGTTGGAGATGCCCTCTGGTGGTCAGAGAGGAAACAGCATTTCAATTCAAAGAACACAACCAGTGGGGCTTGACAACGCCTGTCTGAAACATTTACTCATGAATTAATTCCAGTGGCTCCTATTCTGGCAATCACAAATGTTTAAAAAGAAAGAGTAAATTGCTGTTTTTAGTACTGAAGCCCATGCTTGAGAAAACAGAATGACTGAGTCACCTTATTATGCCACTTAATGTACAATCAGTCTTCCTATCACCATATCTCCCACCAGTTGTATTTTCAAGTATACCTCATTTTTTTGAGGCTGCATGTAGTGACACCACAAGTCCCGGCCAGAATGGAGACGATTGGGTAATTCCTCCATCAATCACATCTAAAGATTACATTGCTGTAAGTAACTGGGATTAATTTTACGCAGATAATTTGTATTATATAACTATCCTCCAATCATTGCATTTTGCTGAAGAAATAATCCTGCTTTAATCGGGAGACTTTGCTGTAGTTTTGATCATGAGTTCTGTTTGCTGTAGTTTGTAGAGACTCTGTTTAAATAGACACTGTTTGCTGTAAAATGGACTCTGCTGTAAAATAGACCGTAAGTCCCACCCCACCTCCAGCTCATTGGCTGACACAGTGGTGTCAATACTCACTCGTTTTTTGAATGATCTGTTGTCAAACTAATTTGGTTTAATCTGACACATAGAATAATCCTGAAGCACATTTAGCATCAGGTTTATCTGAGTCTTTGGACTTTGACCAGATATTTCAGTCGCAATAAGTTTTGAGGCTGGTTTTGCTGCTGATAAAAGCTAATTAAAAACTCAATAATTAACACCTGCACCTCACAAAACACTGAAATAACTGGGAAAAAGGGCACATTTAAAAGAAAAGTCTTTTAGTGGCTTATGTTTACCAAAGATATTCTAAAGCCAGATGTTTGCATGAAAATACCCGTGCCGTTGTTAGGTTTCATTTATATGTGGCAATATTTCTCCAAGTTCTACACAAGGTTGCCTTTTGCTGCCCTGAGTTTGCATTGGGAGGGATAATGTTGAATGGTTAACACATTATTACAGCCGTGGCTTCTGTATCAAAGGAACTGGCTTATTGGTGAATTAGATCTTCAGCAACATTGTGACCAGGGTTCTGTACAGTGCTGGAACGGTCTGAAAGAATTTCTATAGTTTGAATGAATGAAGAGAATTTTTTAAGCTCCGGTGACAACAGCGAGTGACTGAGTAGCAAAGAAAGAAAGAAACAAAGAAAGAACTTGCATTTATATAGTGCCTTTCACACCCTCAGAGGACCAAGGAAGAAGCAAGAACAACAAGTAGAGAATTTTTTTGTGATTGAGAAGATGAGACAACATGTACTCAGATGTTAGATGTCAAGTCTTGGTCTGACAACTTCATAAGAGAAGGTCCCTTCATAGACCATGAGATATGTGGTGTAGAACAATTTTGTGAGATAAAAACAACCATAATCTCAAGGTTGATGAAATGCCAAGAAAGGTCCAGGATAGAAGTAGATGGCATCACTTCATTACTGCCTATGGACCATCTGAAAATCAGGAAAGATAATTTAATTCGATTGTGAGTAATGCATAAGTGATGGAATTGGAAAAAAAGATTTCCAATGGTGTCGCTACCTCTACTGGAGCAATGTTAATAAACCTGTGAATTAAAGGAAGCAACTTGTTCAGTTTGGAGGGTGGAGACCTTTTTATTCACACACACAAGCACCATTAGAACTGTATAAGTATAAAGTCCTTACCCATGTACAAGCACTTCAAGGCTATACCGTAATCAAACCCTCCATTTTATATGTCTCCATCTCTTGACTTCTCCAGAGAGCCTGAGACTCTCTCCTTGTAACCCAGTAGCCGCAGTTGCAGTGGATATTCTCTGTGACGCTGTGTAAAGGAATTTCCACTTGAAATGTGTCCAATTGCCAGTGCTGAGTCATAACTATGGGATTTTCATCCATTTTCTCCCTCGTGATGAGTTCTTACTCTCAACCATGTTGCTGGGGCTCCATTGAGAAGAGTCCAAATAGTTCCTTAGTGCGGGTGAGAAAACAAACTTGAGAGGCCAAGCTTTCCCAACATCTCTCACTTACCTCCTGATGATTGGGCAAAGTGGCCTTGACAGAGGCCTGGCCCCTAGCCCTCTATCTTGGCCTAGATGTGTACCAAAAGGAGGGAAATAAATTTGAAAATGAATCACAGAAATAAACATATTTGAGACAGAAAAGGTCAGACATTAGTTGGAGTTTAAATGCTCTCATATGTAAAATAATAATCCAGATAGTGTTACTGCATAATGAAAGACAACCTGAAAACACTGTCAGAGTTTCTCCCACTGTTGAGTTTAGAATAACATTATTGGCTCAACTGATGTTGGGTAATGGAGAGAATGGCAAGTAAATATAATTGAAAAGGCTTAATAGTTCCCAATTGCAATGTGACACCCAGTAAATGCCCTGGATTTGGATTTCATTGGCAGTAACACAGGAGTAGCTCAGAGAGGTCATAAGGACAGGCTGCAATAGAACATTAGTGGGATGCTCTTC
Source organism: Heptranchias perlo (assembly GCF_035084215.1). NCBI lineage: Eukaryota > Metazoa > Chordata > Chondrichthyes > Hexanchiformes > Hexanchidae > Heptranchias > Heptranchias perlo. The sequence continues at coordinate 14,565,480 of NC_090360.1, forward strand.
CTCAAATTGGAGTTGTATCCTTAGCATCGTCTAGACTCTCAGTTACAAAACCTCTTCTAGTAGTTTACATAACCTTTCAACATTACTGTTATTTGGCTTAATCTTGCCTTAGGTACTTGATTGTTCCAAATCTGTACATAATTTTGTTATTGTTGTAATATTGTTACTCTGTTGTATATGGAGTGATGTTGGTCTTTTTTTTCCCTTTTTATTTGTATTTTTGCTTAGGTTTCTTTCCCTCAAATATAGAATCTTACAACACAGAAGGAGGCCAATCGGCCCATCGTGCCTGTGCCGTCTCTTTGAAAGAGCTATCCAATTAGTCCCATTCCCAAGGTCTTTTCCCATAGCCCTGAAAATGTCCCTTTTCAAGTAAATATTCAATTCCCTTTTGAATTACATGGTGATATTGTAGCTATTGCTATGTATTTCAAAATGCTAAAAGTTGAAAGCTTAAAAAGAACAGACGCAAAGCTATAATTTAGCTCAAGAGCTTTGGGTAAATATATAATATGTTTACCCAGATTCTACGTTAATTTGCGGTTAGTTTATATACAAGTAACAATATCCCAGACAAACAAGGGGCCTTTTACATGTCTGTACTGTTGGCCTGGTTATCCGATATTGCCCATGATACATACAAGGTGCTTTTCTCCTTGTGCCCATTTGATAAGATTATTGTGATTACCTTGGGGGAAATCCATACCGCAGGCGATGAGGTGATTGCTACAGAACAATGGGTATGTGATACTACAAGCAAAACAGTGCCTGATACTGGATTAACACAGGTAAATAATCTACACTCTCTACCACAGGGACATTCGACTTGAGAAAATGCAGTGGGATAAAGTTTCTTGTATACAAACAATAATTATCTTAACCACAAGTCCCTGGCATTTAGCTGTACATAAGAATACATAAAGCTAAAATGAATTAAATATTGATTTTTTTTCACCCATATATGGTTTACCAGAATTAAATCAAATTCTTCTTGATGGAGAGGTTCCAGTAAATGAATAAAATAGCCATCTGTATGTAATTATTTTAATTATAAATTGTCTGTCAACCGGACCATTCCATTCTCAATCATCTGTACTTAACACAAGCCATCCAGCCTTGCTGTGCCATTAACTGCAGACAATTTGGTCTTCTGTTGCTGTTAACATAGATTCTCCAATCTCACTCTGTTATTGGAGCATAGTTAAGACCATCATTGGGCTTTTGACAAACATCACTTTAATTCACTATGGAACAACTCTTTCCAGACTATGTTTGCATGTCTTGTTGAATTAATTCAGCTGATTGATGTGTATTAATATCACACATTTAAAGTCAGAGGGGCATACCCTCCTGTTCCTATCTCCTGGACAAAACAAATTCAGGAAATCGAATAGAGAGGAGCACTCAGCCCCAAGGAAGCCCATCCAATATTCTGTCCATTAATTGTGGACCTCCCCGGTGGCCTTTCCTGTATGTGCTGTGCCCAGGTGATCCAATAGCACCAGCACAGGTCCAGGAAAATCTGCCTCATAGAGTTTTTCTGCTGTAACTGAACATGTTTAAATTAAAATAATTTACGATTCTGATGATTGTAGTTTTCCTGGAATATTGGCTGCCCGTTAACTTAATGTAAAGAATATTTTATCAAAAGAAAAATCTGCAACCTCTCTTTAAAATGCTCGTTTAGAATAATGGAATATCGGCCTTTATCTCAAGGGGGCTGGAATACAAAAGGGGAGAAAGTTATGCTTCAGACCTTGATCAGACCCCATCTGGAGCACTGCATTCAGTTCTGGGCACCACACTTCAGGAAGGATATATTGGCCTTGGAGGGGGTGCAGCACAGATTCACCAGAATGACACCAGGGCTTAAAGGGATAAATTACGAGGCCAGGGATAAGGTAGATGGAGACACACTATTTCCTCTGGTGGGCGAATCCAGAATAAGGGGCCCCATTCTTAAAATGTGAGCTAGGCCATTTAGGAAGCACTTTTCCACACAGAGTAGAGGAAATCTGGAATTCTCTCCCACAGAGACTGTGGATGGTGAGGGTCAATTGAAATTTGCAAGACTGAGATTGATAGACTTTTTTTTTAAGTAAGGATTTCAAGGGATATGGATCAAAGATGGATAAAGTGGAGTTTGAGGTACAGGTCAGCCATGATCTAATTGAATGGTGGAGCAGGCTCGAGGGGCTGAATGGCCTACTCCTATAATACAATACAATCATAGTTGAGGATGAAAAATAAGGTTCAATTTTTAGTTGTTTGACTTCAGTCTAAAAATTGAAAAGCAACAACCTTGGACGGTGATCTCAGTAAATCTTGGCAAATAAATAACATATCAGGGATTATTAATACTCTTCCCCCACAGTCATACAACATCAATAGCCTCTTGTGAACGTCCCTCACAGTGGGACACATTGTGAGCTGCCGGTCATTATTTGCAAAAGCACAACTCAAAATGAGAAACAAAGTTCAGAAAGAAAGCTGTCTATTTTTATAAATTGAGAAAGCTAGTTAAAGGGCCAAGTCAAAAGAGAAGGCCGAAAGGAATAGGAGAGAAGACGAGGTAACTGAAGAAGTAGCGATCAGTTAACACTAAGCTTGGTTTTAAAAGCCTGTAGGTTGAAGGAAAGAGAGATGATGGAGGGAAGCAAATAATAAAAAAAAATAATAGTAGAGATTGAATTCAGAGATTTGGCATAAGATTCAATTTTGCTATTTATGGTGCTATTTGATCCCATAGAACCATAGAAAAGATACAGCACAGAAGGCGGCCATTCGGCCCATCGTGTCCGCGCCAGCTCGAAGAACAACCAGGTGCCCATTCTAATCCCGGTCTGTAGCCCTGCAGCTTGCCCCTCAATTAGATCAGTCCCCCTTATATTTCTTATTCTCTCTCATTTGTTTGAATCATCATCATTAACACTTTGAAGGCTGAAGGAGTTTTGATAAAAGTCTCTGATGAAAAAGTTGTCATCTATTAAAATTTCAGGTTAAGTATTACAGAAAAAATTTACAACTTACATAACAAGTCTGTACAGGGGGCTCCCTGAAGAATTGGAAGGGAAGTTATATTTTTGGAAAGGTCATTGCACTCTCTCAAAGAGCAAAGCTTTTTTCCAAGAAAAAACTATTCTCAATGTCTGATTATTATAAATCGCCTGTTAACAGATTTAAAAATAAGTAGATATGCTTTAGAGTCTCCCACACTGGTTCTAGCTATAGGACCCCCAAGTTCTTGACATGATAATGAACCTTATAAACTATGATCTTGCAATATTGTTTCCTAAAAGGATTTCCAACAGATTCACTACAGTCAGCAGACAAAAGGCAAAATACATACAAACATATTGAACTCGAAACACAAAAATATCATGAAGTAAATTCCAAACTGACAATCTTCCTTGCTATAAATTGGTTTCTTAAATTTCTCTTTGGGGACCAGGTTAACCAGTGAGAAAAGAAAGATTAACCCATTTCACAGCCAGAAATGTGAGGAATTCCCATTATTTTCAATGGGTACCAGTCCCACGGGACATACTTTTATGAATGTCCTTATTGGGCTACTTTGATTAAAACTGTTGTAGTTACCTCAATGATAATTTGGGTCATTGCAATGTTTGTTCAGCTGTTTAAAAAAATCATTTGAAGGACCAAGTTTCCTGTCCCACCAGTGATTAAATAAAAATTATTGATCAGTAATATTTATGTGACACTGATTCCCTTTGATTTGGTTGTATTCTATAGCAGATTTCCTTGCATGTTTGACACCATAGTGAAAGTTTAAAAACCAAATCATCATTAGGTTCTCGTAACGTTATCATGATGAACTCTGATAGGAAGCCAAAAACAGCCCCCCGTTTTTCTTTTGCAGCTGCCATGCAGGACACAGTGAAGAATGCGACTTTATAAATGGGTCTGGGTGTTAAATAAAACAGGCGTTGTGTTTTAAGAAGGCTGTTTCGCAATTGAAATAACTGCGGTAACTCACTGCTACTGCTATAATATTCTGTTTACTCTAAGCCAGGCACAGTTTTAAATCACAAGGCAGCAAAGGGCAATGGTTTAAATGTGTTAAATGAGACTGTTTATTGAGGTGGTGCTTGATAAATAGGGTTTAGCATGAAAGTGCAACTATCAACTCTCGCCCGTGTTCTGGGCTCCCACCAAATACAAGCTAGCATTGTTGGTAAAGCATTAGGCTTGTAGGTGAAAGGTTGAGGGTTCAAGTCTTGCTAAGGCCCACTCAGAATTCCAATCTATCTGGGGATATTGAAGTGAACAGTGCTAGTGTGGGTTGGGAGCTGGGGTTCATACATTAACGTTAGTTATGCCTCAACAAAGTGTCAAATAGCATTCCAAATTTAAAAGGGGTGTAGAAATTGAGACGAGCAGACCAACCTCCTGAGAATCTTCTTTCCCTTTTTAAAAATTTCATCTTGGTGGGTTTGTCCCAGTTTGACATATTTATGTACCTCTTTGACCAAGCTTTTGGTCACCTGTCCTAATATCTCCTTATGTGGCTCGGTGTCAGATTTTGTTTGTTAACGCTCTTGTGAAGCGCCTTGGGGCATTTACTATATAAATGCAAGTTGTTGTTGTAAATATAAATGGAAGCAGTTTCTTGTTGTTGGAGTGAAATAAAACATACCCATTAAGTGAGGTAGACTTAACCCAAGAGGGAATGGAATTACAGTGGGCTATCTATAGGATACGCAATGGCTGTTTGTCAAGAAATGAGCTTTCAAGTAGTGATAGAACTAATAACTCCTGATTTACTAATAGGCCTGACATTATCTGGTTTACCTCCATGAACTATTGGATAGTTCGCTAACAGTTATTGCGCAAGGTCACATGTCAGGGCCACCGGCGCGAGATACTAGAAACAAAAACCTGCATTTATGCAGCACCCTTTATGTCCTCAGGATGTTTCAAATTGATTCATCGCCAATTAATTACTTTTGAAGTGTAGCCACAATTGTTATGTAGGCTAACACGACAGTCAATTTGCACACAGCAAGGTCCCACAAACACCAAATGTGACCAGTTGGTTGAGGGATGAATATTGGCCAGGACACTCCGAGAACTCACTGCTCTTCTTTGCATAGTGCCATGGGATCCTTTATGTCCATCTGAACAGACAGATGGGGTCTCGATTTAACAGCACATCTCAAGGATAACACCTTTTGACAATGCTGCCTTATAATTACACTGAGGTCTCAGTTTAAAATGTGTGCTCAAGTCCTGCAGTGGGGCTTGAACCTACAATCTTCCAACTTCAGAACGGAGAGTTCTGCCAACTGAGCCAAGCTGACACTAAAAGGCCATACGAAGGTCAGAGGAACCACTCGCACAAAGAGAATTGGTGCCTTTATGAAAGGGCATGTAAGGAGAGAAAAATGAGGAAAGTCAAAGGAATGCTATCTGTTATATGTCACACTTATACAAGGCACAAATATAAGAGAATTTTAAATGAATTACATTAATGAGTTACATTAAAGAGGCAACTTGTTCTAATGGGGAATGTTCAGGTAGGCAGAGTCCCTGGCAAATTTTTGCTATGCAGGCCTCTCAAATAGCTTGCATGCTGTCTGCACTTGTGTTCCAACAGTCAGTATTCCACTCTCAGCTGTGTTTTATTCCATTAGTGATGCAACAATAACTTATATTTATATAACTCCTTTAACGTAGGAAAACGTGCCAAGGAGCTTCACAGGAACAGGCAGTGATTTGTAATGGCCAAGCTTAGAGTCAATGCCCCTCTCCACTACATCAGACGGACATTTCCATTTCCCAAACCTGCTGGTCCCTAATGACTGCAATTTAAGTTTTGTGCTATGGAGTTACAAAATTAGATTAATTTTAAGCAGCCTTCTCAGCACAGCCAGAGGGAGGACATTTTATCCCATGCATCCAGGCTGGATTTGTTAACCTACTGGACCACCCGGACCCCTGGACTGGGAAGAGGGCCAGTTGAATCAGTCGAGTAAACCTCCTCTGCCAGTGGAAGGACAAAATTTAAAAAAAAACTGTTAATAAAATAATAAAATTATGATTAATAACTGGAATGAGCAGCTATATTAATAAAGTGGAGGCAATCAGTTAATCTTCATTAGAACAGACAGTTGTAGCGTGCAATGTTTGCACTGTTATCAGTGTGTGTCACTGTGCTGTGTACAGATTCTTGACTAACTATTTACTTTTCTGTTGTATAGATTAAAAGAGAATCCATTAATTTAACTTTTTACATGTTTGTAAAACTGAAGAAACTTGTGACCACTGGAGAAGAAAGTTTATTTCATTCACTGGGCTGTTTATTTTTTTTTGTAGAATTTTTTCTCTTCATGCCCTGCTGATACATGCACTGAAGACTGAAAGATAACACTCCAAATAGCAGCAGTATTCTGGGATCTGTCCTTTGTGCTAATTCTGCTAGCTGGTACTCAGTCCACATCAGCACACCGTACCCTCTCTGGGTCAGGAGTGGACCTGACAGAGTACAATACCTGAATGCTTCGTACTGTGAGGACATAATAGAGCTTATCCAGAGCTTGAAGATGCAGATTAGAAGTCGACTAATGCTCTTCTTCGTTGAATGCATAGGTTGAAATGGTTCTAGTTGTGGACTAGATCAGTTAAAAAGTGGACCAGGGTATCGGATAGTCACAGATCGCTGCCCAGTCTTATATTATGTCTTCAGTCTTTCAGTGGAGCTGAATCTATTCCAATTATTGGGAAAGAAATACAAATGTAATCACCTTGCCAGTTTTGATAAACTACCATCCTGGGTATTCCCTCTTCATCCAATAAAAAGTTGGAATGGGGGTGGATTCTTTCCAAATGCAGTGATACATTTAGCTGGAAATAATTTGAATTTGGGATCACTCAATCTGTGGTGGCTGTGCTGAACAAACCTCTTCAAACCACCCAACATGAATGTGAAAAGTTGTGTGCTGATAGCCCTTCTGGTTGGGGTAACCTGCATCAACTTGTCCTGTGGTAAGTGACTATTACTTAGTTATTTTTTGATATGTACATTACAATAAAAACCCCACTTTCAGCTATTTATAACACCTTACTGTTTTCAGTATTACCCAGAGTGTAAATTGAAAAATGTGCTTTTAATAAAAAGAAACTGGGACAGCCTTGGATAACATAGAAATAACACAGAAAAAAAGTTGAGAAAGAAAGCTATTTTTTGTAAAATTGTTTTCACTCAAAGCATTTTCTTGAGCATCCAGATTTAGTTTTGGTTTCAACTGACATGAATGAAGGCGTTTTACAAAAAAATACTGATACATCTGCTGTAGGTCTTGTTCCTCTTAGCCTGGAGTGAATAGGAACCCACAGAGAATGGGGCACAGATGCAGTTAGCATTCACATTTAGATAATGTTTGACATTTGTTAAATCTTTAGTGTTCTAAAATAAACTTTCAGTTCAGTCTTTGAATAACACATCGTGCTACTTTGGCACAAAGATAATTTAAGTTTTGTTACATTTCCAAGTTTAAAAAAAAAGTTTGTTGCACTACATTTTTAAACTACACTTTAATAATTCCCTCTCTTTGGAACTTCAAGAAGTTTCAATATCTTGACTGGGATTGCCTGTGGTATCGAGTTCTTATTTCTAATGAAAGGATTTGATGTATGATTTCTGAAGTGAAGACATTCTTCCAGGTGAATGACCTACAGAACAGTGCGTTGTTAAAGCACATTTGAATTACACTTCCATGGTGCAATGATGATGCCAGGGTCACAGGGACTGTCTAACCAGCGACAGTATTGTCATGAGTGTGAGGGACACATTTTGGGTGGCAATAACATGTGTTATCTGCATGTGGGAAACACTCCCAGGGACTCGCTGTCGTTTTTGAGATTGCCTGTTTATTTAATTACTGTTCTTAAAAGTACCAAAGAAGTTTCACTTATTTTTTCAATATAATCTGCTTCTGTTTCACTTTAGTTAATACTTAACATGAAGATTTCTATAAAGTAAATTGAAAATCCAACAATTTTTTAAATCTTTAGGCACAATTTGTTAAACCAATTTTCCAATGTCATGCAGTTTCTAAAATATACGAAACAACGGCAAATCGGGAGTAATAACAGAATGAATCCATTTACCTTATACAAATTTTTCTATTAGAAGAAAATTCTAAGTGGGCAAGAATTTTCTCAGCAGAAAAAATATGTGAATGTCCAGTGAGTTTAATAGAGTTTGTGGCAAATGGGTTATTTAATGGAGCAGGGCTTGAAAAAGAAGATGCAGAATCTCCAATGTGATACCTTCCCATTACATTAGAGGGGTAATTTCCTGAGTCAGCAATGGTTGCAGAATTTTCAATAAGGGTTGGCAGTGGGCAAGGCTCCTTGCTGCACAGACTCATAAAATTCCCTTATAGGTGAACATCTAGCTATTGTTCCAGTAAATATCCACATCAGCTTAAAGATTGCATGAGTGGCAAATGAATCGAGTCAAAAGAGGTCAACATTATTTCAATTCAAGATCCCGTTTTATGTATAATTCATTATGTGTAGGGTAACGGTCCCTAAAATTTTACAAGCAACCTTTAAAATCGATTCTGGAAAGCTGCAGGCAGCTACCGAGAGATTAGCTGTTCATATGAAATGCGTTACTGTCACTGGGTGTATTAGTCGTTCTTGAAGAATACAGTTTTGGTACAGTTTATAGTCACTGGAAAAACAGACAGAATCATGGAATGTAAATGTCACCCGGATTTTCAAACATGCGCCGAAATTACCCGGATGTCTCGCAGGATCCGGAGGCTGTCTGCCTGCTGTGTGATCTGAACGTTTGCTGTGTGTTCTGAAAGTTTGCTGTGGGTTTCTGTACATTTGCTGCGTGTTCTGAATGTTTGCTGCGTTCTGAACGTTTGCTGTGCGCTCCGTTTGCTGCGTTCTGAACGTTTGCTGTGTGTTCTGAACGTTTGCTGTGTGTTCCGTTTGCTGCGTTCTGAACGTTTGCTGTGTGTTCTGAAAGTTTGCTGCGTTCTGAACGTTTGCTGTGTGTTCTGAACGTTTGCTGTGTGTTCTGAACGTTTGCTGTGTGTTCTGAACGTTTGCTGTGTGTTCTGAACGTTTGCTGCGTTCTGAACGTTTGCTGTGTGTTCTGAACGTTTGCTGCGTTCTGAACGTTTGCTGTGTGTTCTGAACGTTTGCTGCGTTCTGAACGTTTGCTGTGTGTTCTGTTTGCTGTGTGTTCCGTTTGCTGCGTTCTGAACGTTTGCTGTGTGTTCTGAACGTTTGCTGCGTTCTGAACGTTTGCTGTGTTCTGAACGTTTACTGTGTGTTCTGTTTGCTGTGTGTTCTGAACGTTTGCTGTGTGTTCCGTTTGCTGCGTTCTGAACGTTTGCTGTGTTCTGAACGTTTGCTGCGTTCTGAACGTTTGCTGTGTGTTCCGTTTGCTGCGTTCTGAACGTTTGCTGTGTTCTGAACGTTTGCTGCGTTCTGAACGTTTGCTGTGTGTTCTGAACGTTTGCTGTGTGTTCCGTTTGCTGTGTTCTGAACGTTTGCTGTGTGTTCTGAACGTTTGCTGTGTTCTGAACGTTTGCTGTGTGTTCTGAACGTTTGCTGTGTGTTCTGAACGTTTGCTGTGTTCTGAACGTTTGCTGTGTTCTGAACGTTTGCTGTGTGTTCTGAACGTTTGCTGTGTGTTCTGAACGTTTGCTGTGTTCTGAACGTTTGCTGTGTGTTCTGAACGTTTGCTGTGTGTTCTGAACGTTTGCTGTGTGTTCTGAACGTTTGCTGCGTTCTGAACGTTTGCTGTGTGTTCTGTTTGCTGTGTGTTCCGTTTGCTGCGTTCTGGACGTTTGCTGTGTGTTCTGAACGTTTGCTGCGTTCTGAACGTTTGCTGTGTTCTGAATGTTTACTGTGTGTTCTGTTTGCTGTGTGTTCTGAACGTTTGCTGTGTGTTCCGTTTGCTGCGTTCTGAACGTTTGCTGTGTTCTGAACGTTTGCTGCGTTCTGAACGTTTGCTGTGTGTTCCGTTTGCTGCGTTCTGAACGTTTGCTGTGTGTTCTGAACGTTTGCTGTGTGTTCTGAACGTTTGCTGTGTGTTCTGAACGTTTGCTGTGTTCTGAACGTTTGCTGCGTTCTGAACGTTTGCTGTGTGTTCTGAACGTTTGCTGTGTGTTCCGTTTGCTGTGTTCTGAACGTTTGCTGTGTGTTCTGAACGTTTGCTGTGTTCTGAACGTTTGCTGTGTGTTCTGAACGTTTGCTGTGTGTTCTGAACGTTTACTGTGTGTTCTGAACGTTTACTGTGTGTTCTGAACGTTTACTGTGTGTTCTGTTTGCCTGCAGCTGCATGTGCTGCCTGCCTTTTTGCTACCACCTTGAGTTGAATATGCCTGCTGCCCAGATTGGTGATAAGCATATTCTAAATCTAACTATTCTTTTCAGCTGCATTTTTATGGAAAAATATGAGTCTATCTGCTTTCTCCTCCACCTTAAAACACCCAAGTATTGAATAGACTAACTCCTCCACCTTAGTATTGAATAGACTAACTCCTCCACCTTAGTATTGAATAGACTAACTCCTCCACCTTATTATTGAATAGACTAACTCCTCCACCTTAGTATTGAATAGACTAACTCCTCCACCTTATTATTGAATAGACTAACTCCTCCACCTTATTATTGAATAGACTAACTCCTCCACCTTGTAAAACCCAAGTATTGAGTAGACAAACTCTCTGTTTATTAGACTATACTTGATGCGTGCTATTTATGGATGGAGTTTATTGGGGGGATTTTCCTGGTGGTGCTCCAGGTGCACTGGATCGCTAGGGCCCAGTGATTATCGGAAAATCAGCTGGTTTGGAGCCGGAGCCTGTAAAGGAACCTGTTGGATTTTCCTCCATTTAATTTAGTGGAATGAAAATTGGGTGGGTTCTGTTTACAGGCATAGGCTCCAATCTGCCGGATTTTCCAACATTCACAGAGCTTGGGCGTTTCAGGGTGACTGGGCACAGACCCAGGAAAATTCTCCCCTTCTACTTTTCCACTGGGATTCCTAGTGATCGCAATTCTTGTGGAATTTGCGGTATTGTGGGGACTGGGGATAGTGATATTCATTTTTTTTAACATGTATTTGCTCACTGTACATGTTGCAATGTCTCTTTCACATTGCTTTAAGGGAATTATAATGTCAAACAAACTCTAAAGTGACTAGGCTCAACCAAGATTAGAAATCAAACTTGGACCCTTCTCTGGCTCAATATCATGCTACATGGTTAATTTATCAACTGAATTTTGTTAGAATATTGAAAAAGAACTTTGTTTAAAGGCATTATGAACAAGTGAGGCATTTAAACACCATAGTATTATTATCACAATATGGGAACGACTGCTCTGTTTTAAACCCATGGGATGCAGCACATATCATTTGTCCTACTCTTCTTCATGTATGACCACTGAGTAAGTCAACAACCTCAGAAGTGAAGGGATTAGGGAGGATAATCGGAGGAAAGGGGAAAAGTGTTCTTGTATATTGTGACTGGAGATATCAACAATGTGGCAATAATGCTCCTCGAATTTAGGCATATTGATGCTGAGATGAACCTCGGCAAATACAATGAGTGACTGATCAGTGGTCCTATTTTTGCTTTGAACAACAATTGATTGGTTTCACAATCTGGTGAATTGAGACGAGCAGGAGCCAATCTGTATAATAATGGAAAGCAAAATACTGCAGATGCTGGAAATCTGAAATAAAAACAGAAAATGCTGGAGAAGCTCAGCAAGTCAGGCATCGTCTGTGGAGAAAGAAACAGAGTTAACGTTTCAGGTCGAAGACCTTTCGTCAGAACATGACGTCAGAATATATATGTATAATAATGGAATTGTAATCTCTCCTAATTTTGTTCATGGAACAATTGTTGATGAGATCCCTCAGGAACTACTGTGATTACTGTAGGCATCTGTGTTGCTTATCATGGATGTTACTCCTAAAATTCCTTGAAGAAAATGAGTGAAAGTGATAATCGTTCGCTCGCCTATTTTGATATATTGGTTTGAATGCAATTTGCATGTTACAGGCACTACCTATTGACTTGGAGTCTGCATGTGACACTAAAACCATTCTCAAGAGCTTGCTTTGAGTCACTGTAAAGTCTCCTGATGGAAGCATCCTTTCCAAGTTCGGAGAGGGGTGTGCGGACATTTTGTATACCTGTCTTCAGAGCACTGATCCTTTCGCACATCAGGGGTAATTTTAACCCCAAAGAATGGATGGGTTTCAGGCGGGCGGGAGGTAAAAATAACAATTTGTTAAGTGGGACCACAACCTGGCTCCAATGCGCCCACTTCCGGGTTTAACCCAGGCGCGTTTGGATGCGTGCGCACAACCAAAACCCAGAAGTCCTGTCCCCACTTAATGCCAGTGGGCAGATTGTTAAAGGGGTAACGTACCTCATTAAAATAGTTGAGGTACTTTTTTTTTGTGGATTCTAAAGCTGAAACTAATTTAAGCTCACTTGCATGGATTTCCTATGGCTTCTGATTCTCATCAGGTGATGCAGGTGAGAAGGGCCGGATCTATGAGGTGAGTGCCATTATTGCGCTGCTTGTGGGCCAGGAGGAGCAGGAGTGTTTCATCCAGACCTAACAAGCTCACCTGGCGCGATCGGCCGGCCGCCCACCCACCATGGAAACCCCGCCCCCTCCGCCACCTCTGACTCTTCATCTGACCGCTGATCCGATCACCTCCCCGACCCTGATCTTCTCCAACGCTCCCCTCAACTCCCCATCTCGTCCACGGCCCACAATCTCTCCCTTTCTCCCTCCTCTCCGCTTCACGGCTCTTTTCCCTTCCAACAGGCAGCCAGCCTGTCAATCTGGCTGGCTGTCACGCAGGAAACCCGGAAGCCAAAATAATGACCAATTGAGTTGCGGTTCCCCACGTGAACATCTGCCCGCTTGCTGGGTTCCCGGCTCCAAGGGAAAATCATGCTGGTCTCTGACATTTCTACAACTTTTTCTTTACTGCGTCCCAGCTGGGTGAGGTCAAATCTCACTGGAAACAGTCAAGTTGAGTGTTTACATGAAGAAAAAAAATATTTTGTTGAAGAATAGATCATCAGCTGGCTCAGTTGGTCCGTGCACTGCTCAGTGTGTAATAAAGCCCTCAGGGACTCGGTTTCAATCCGTGCTATTTGAGCTTTGCCAGGACGGTGGGTTGGGCTACTACAATGATCTTCAGCAGCCCTGGTCTCGAGAGGGAAGAAATCAGTCAGGGATCCTGCTCTTGATCACCATCCAGAAAACGCATGTATGAGAAAGATTAGATGATGACAGGATTGGGTTGAACTGTGATTCTCTAGGGTCATGAAGAATGGTTGCACCTCTTACTGAATTCAATCACCAGTAACACTTGCTGTTAGCATCAGTCCTGTCATTTATATTATAGTTCAAACTCCTGTAACATTTTATTATAAACATACACTCCAGCATGAGAGATGTACTAAAATATTTTTTCACTCAAAGAACATTGTGATTTCAAAAATCTTCTCTGGGGCCATAACATCTATTTAATTCTGTCTTTGTAATATTCAACCTTAGAAAAGTGTGTGAAATCATTCTCTGGAACATCGTGAATCAAGTTTGCAACCCAGATGTCCTGCAAACTCGCCAAGGCTGTGTGTGGCTTGAGGGGAACAAGAACAGAACTACAATTTTACCACTTTTTCTGCCAATGTTTTGTCATATAAGCTATGCAAATGTTTGATATTAACTTGTTTATATTCTGTCTTGAGACAAATGTTCACGTGAACATCATCCAAGATCAGCTGAGTACTCAGTGGCACTATGTTAAAGTCAGGAATATCTAAAAGGAGTTCACCTTGTGTTACTGATCTTGGAACCATGATCTGGAGAAAGAGCTCAAGATCCGATAAAGGGTTAACAGTTACTACATTACATTTACATTATTCTGTACTTTTTCATGTCCCATTAAAATGAAATGTTTACTGCTTTAAGTTGGGCCTCTGAGAAGTGACATTGATAAATCAGGGTTTGATTTTATTCTCTCGGCTCGTTTCCAGGGGCAAGAACAAAGACTGCCAAAACACATACAAACCGAAACCCTTAACACAATCACTAAGAAATGACCTGAAATGTAATCCCCAGGGTAATTTAAGCTTGGGTCACGACTGATAATGAGCAGTGGTTCAGAGCATTATGGTACATATTACAAAATACAGCCATGAAGACTTTTAACAACATTAACAAGTGTTTGAAATGCAGATTGTTGGGGTGAGCTTTGTCTTTCAGTAATTGTGGCACCTCTTCCCATGTATTTGTACCCCATGTTAGGAGGCATCAAAGTAAGAGGAAGCCAGCCGATCAAGTCCTGGCCAACGTTTGTCCCTCAAATACCGTCATTAAAATATTAACTGGTCATCTATCTCACTTGCTGTTTGTGGGATCTTGCTGTGCATGAATTGACTGCCACTTTTTCCTGTATAACAACATTTGCTGCACTTCAACAGTAATTCATTGGCTGCCAAGTGCTTTGGGTCGCCTTGAGGACGTGAAAGTTGCAAGTTCTTTCTTCTTTCTCAATTGACAGAAAAGATCTTGGGTCTCTAGGATGGGAGCTGGGTCAAAGCAAAACCCTTTCTGTAGTCAGTAGATAATTCTTCTTAAAAAATACATTATACGCTGGGAAGTTAATAAAGGAATACTTTGAAAGTACCCCCCCGCCAGGCAAAAAGAAAGCTCTTTCTCATTTTAAGAATGATGTATAACTGCCTTGAAAGCTATCAGAACAATTGATAAGGTGATTCCTTGATTATTGTAAACAATGTAAGGCAAAACACTATTATTTTTTACATAGGCTTTTCTGAAAAAAGTTCCTCTAAATTCATTGAATAAAACATCTAATTTGGAAGATTAAAATTGCCAGTTTAAATTGTTGATTTGACTGCATGGCCAATAAAGGTAGTTCTAATGGGTGAATAACATTTCATCACATGGTGTTTAATTTCATATTATAAATTGAAATAAACTCCAGTCAGCTGGATGTTCTGGACATAAGGACATGTTTCATTTTGTTCCTGATAGAATCCATCAGAACCAGCAAAGACGTTCTTATTGTCCACAAGTCTGGTAATGAAAGGAATGCTTTGGACCTGAGCTGTATTTGACAGGAGTGCACAGTTTATATTAGATTAAAGGGGAAGATTTCCACTGTGCACCATTTGTAGTAGAATTGTAAATGCAGTTTTTGTAACTATGTTTGTATTTCTTTCTTCCTCTATTGCCCTCTTTCTCTCTCTTACTCTTGTTTCCTGTCTTCCCCAGAAAAGCCATCAGCAATAATTCACAGATGCAAGTGTAGAGGTGGCACAACCCGGCTGAGCCCAAACAGCATTCAGAAGCTGATGGTTCTTCCCATTCCCAACTGCCCCCTACAAATCATGTAAGTTCTATTAGTCTAATATTTTTCATTTGTATTTATCTTAATTGCAGCTGTCTTATAAAGGAATGTTGTGAACCAGTTTATCTGACCAATTTTCTCATGACCCCCCCTTCTCTCCTGAAGGCATTAACTCCTTGTTGGGTGTATGGGGGTGCCTTGATGGTGAGTGGTGCCAGGCTATTCGACTGTAGGTGACATCACAACTGAGCCTGATCCTGTCATCACCAGACATCCACACATGTGCACTACCAATAGGGTTCAGCTGACCAGGTCCAGGATATCTGGCTGTCTAATCCAGGAGTGCTGGGGCTGATGGTAATGCTCCCACTGCAACTTGACTTGTGATGAGCTGACAGACTCGAAATCACTCCTGGGACTTGTCTGCTTGGCTCAGATTCTCACTGGCCCAACTTATGAGTTGTTGGAGGAGCGTCAGTTGAACCCAGTGTTTTAGAACTATTTAGAGAAAAGAATCACTAGTCTGTGCTGAGCTAGGCTTGGAAATATATCGCCGTTCCTTCATCGTAGCTGGGTCAAAATCCTGGAACTCCCTACCTAATAGCACTGTGGGAGAACCTTCATCACACGGACTGCAGCGGTTCAAGAAGGCGGCTCACCACCACCTTCTCAAGGGCAATTAGGGATGGGCAATAAATGCTGGCCTCGCCAGCGACGCCCACATCCCATGAACAAATTTTTAAAAATAGGCTCTCTCAGCCAGAGCTACAATCCACCTCAGTGACCCTGGGATAGAGATAGAAGAGAAACCCGCCAGGGCTCCCACTTTTGAGGGTTACCCAGTGATTCCTACTTTTGAAAGTGCGCATGTGTGGAAAATAACTGGTTAACAATCACTGTCCAGGCTAACAGATGAATAATAGCCATGGAACGGCCCATGGGACCAAACCCAGCATAAATCAACAAAACAGGGATTAGAACTGTGGGGGGTGCGGAGGTGGAATAAGATTAATCTGGCAATGACGTGGTCATTCAATGTAAAAGAGCTGTTTAGAAATTAGCAAACTTTTAATATGTACATTGCGATCTTTTGTTTATTGACGCTCATAATTACTGTTGAAATGCTAAAAAGTGTAAGTCTGCCTGAACCCTCAAAGCTCTCGAGTAAAGGATTATGGACAGGTTTTTCTTAATGATTTGATGAAGTGGCAGCACTCTGAGCTTTCCACTTTGTGCTGTGCCAACGTTTTGCTCTTTGTTTGGCACAATGACGATACTGCTGGGCACTGACCATATACATGTGAAACGTAAATTGTATGAGATGCATGGGACTAATGCACAAGGAGCTGCAAATGGATGGAATTCTGCCAGCACCACCATAGTTCAATACAAAGAGAGGGAACGTAGATTGGCAAAGAAAGCTTTAACAGTGAGGATTTTTTTTTAAGAATGGTTTATACCTTAGTGGCAAAACCTCCTAAGGCTAGGGTCTGCTACTGTGATTGGCAGGTGATAAGAGGCAAGCACAATGGGAAGGATGCCCACAAATCAAAAACTCTGCTGCCTATATCCTAACTCGCACCATGACCCGTTCACCCTTTACCCCTGCACTGGCTGACCTACATTGGCTCCTGGTTCAGCAACACTTCAATTTTAAAATTCTCATCCTTGTTTTCAAATCCCTCCATGGTCTCTCCCCTCCTTATCTCTGTAACCTCCAGCCCTACAACCCTCCGAGATCTCTGTGCTCCTCCAATTCTGGCCTCTTGCGCATCCCCGATTTTCATTGCCTTCAGCCGTCTACATCCTTAGCTCTGGAATTCCCTCCCTAAACCTTTCTACCTCTCTACTCCTCTCTCCTCCTTTAAGACGCTCCTTAAAACCTACCTCTTAGACCAAGCTTTTGGTCACCAGTCCTAATATCTGCTTATGTGGCTCGGAGCCAAATTTTGTTTGATAACGCTCCTTGGGACGTTTTACTATGTTAAAGGTGCTATATAAATGCAAGTTGTTGTTGATTGATGCCAAAAGGACAGCTAAATGGAAAATAGCTTCAGTACAATAGGGCAAATAGAAACAATAAGAGATAAGTCCAAGTCTTCTCCTGTCAAAATAAGCTGAGAGGAAAAGCAGGCTCATGAGAAGCTGATATCTGAGGAGAACAAAACCACTGGTGATGTAGATGCTGCAAAGCAGGAAGGCCCACAGGGAAGGTCAGATGGTTAGGCATTACTCCAAGTGGGCCTCCATCAAAACTGGATATATCTAAGAGGAATGAAGTCCACAGCTACTAACAGATGATATGAAAGGGAAAATAACAACCCATAGTTTATAGTTTCAGGCTCATAAATCTCTTGGCATTTCTCAAGTCCAGATGCTTGGAAAAGATACAAAGAAACTTGATCTGAGAGGACCAAGTCATTGAGAGGCAACTCAGATATTTTGTCAGGTATTATGTAAGGAAAATAAGTGATGACAGAATAATAAATATTGTTGGGTCTTTTTTGTTATCCAGATCCTGACATGTGGAAATCTATCACTATGCTTAAGTCTCCAAACCCTGCTCAAAAATGGTAGAGTCTCCATTTGCCAACTATGAAGTGCACAGTCTCTCCTGTAGGGGCACACCAACTCTTACCTAAGTCCGAAGAGCTGAGGCACAGCTTGGCAAGACCCTCATGTGTGTACGGATTACCACTGGGATTTAACCAGATGAGACCCGGGGCTCAATTGGGGTCTTATGCACATCATAGGACCCCCACTTTGACCCAACCTTTTCAGGACCCAACCCAAGATAACGGTGGCCAGAGTGCCAGCGTAAATGGGGCAGTAAGTGACCTGATGTCAATTTCAGGCTACCATCCCATTTACACCATGCGGGGGGTGTTAAAATCAGGCCCTGGAATGAACTCTGTGCTGCATGTTGGAAGTAGGGTTTCACGAAAGATCAGAAATTCTCAACTGCAGCATAGAGTCCACTCCTGAAGCAACACTGCAGAGTCAGGTATTAGCTACACCTGGGTCCGGCAGTGAGAAGGTTATTTATGAACAGGGGTCAGGGTGTGTCAGAGAGGATAGAGTGCCTCCGTGAACTGGTGGATATTTTTGTGTATTCATTTTCGGGACGTAGGCATCGCTGGCAAGGCTGACACTTATTGCCCATCCCTAGATGTTCTTGAGAAGGTGGTGGTGAGCCGCCTTCTTGAACTGTTGCAGTCCGTGTGGTGAACAGCGACAGTTAAGGAACGATGATATATGGCCAAGTCAGGATGGTGTGTGACTTGAACGGGAACTTGGAGGTGATGGTATTCCCATACAACCACTGCCCCTGTCCTCCTAGGTGGTGGAGGTTAATTAGAGGGGATAGAGTACATCTGTGAATTGTGGGAGGGTTAGAGTGTGAAGAGTGACTCTCCGAACCCGGGGTGGGGGGCGGGGGGGAGCAGTTAGATGGAAAGCAAACACATGGGACCTTATGGGGTGGGGTTTGAGATGGGTAATATCTCTATGAAGGGAGATGGCTGCCTTTTTGAAGTGAATAGGAGAGTGTCTCTGAAGGGGAGAGTGAGTGTTCCGGTGGATTTTGGGAAATAAGTGGTTTGATTGTTTTGTTGAAAATGGATAAACCCAAATGATACTTGATTTCCCTGACTGAAAATCCATCAATTGTGAAGTAAAAGAAGTTCGAAATTATTTAGAATACATAATTTTTCATGTCAAAATTCTAAATTCAGAATACTGAAAAAACTCAGAATTGAATTTCCAGAACACCAGTAAAAATCCCAAAATCCCAAGTGATAAAAACAAAATTTGACTTATTGGGGCCAACTCTCTTTCTTTTGTTTGTGACTGGGATACGTTTATTCCCCGGGTGCTTAGAGGAGAAAGGGTCTTCATTCCCATTGCGATTTCTGTGCACTTGTGGGGCCCCTCCAAGGAGAGGAGGGAGGGATGGACCAGTTTTGCCTGGAACAGGCGGCAGCATGTCAATCAGGTAAGGTGGGAGCGATGTCAGCATGCCTCCCACTGTTAAACTGCATTATCCTGGGTCTCTGCGTGGAAACGTGGGTTATGAAAGAGACACGAAACAAACATATGTTTCAAGGACCAGCAAATTACATTCTACTGAGAAAATCAAGAGGACGAGTCTTCATCAAGCCACTTTTGCCATCGCCTATTGATTGTTTACGATTAACATTGATGGTTTTGTGGGATCACACCATTCATCCTTAGCTGCAGACTCTGCACATTCTGGAGAAGCCACCGGGGTGAGAAAACAAGATGCAAGAGCATCTTAATGGGTGTTAATGACCGTGGTCTTGAAATTATGTTAGGGATATTAGTGGATGAACACTTAATGCTTAGCTACGTGCATGTGCCCAGTATTAATCCTTATGTCAATCCAAATTGGTTCTGGCTTATAACACCATTGGCAGCCCTGCCAGCTACAAGAACTTGATCTAGCTGCTTGGCACTTGTTTTATACTAATAATATCCTCTGACCTTTGTACCAGGGCTGTAAAGAAGGTTACCATAATTTACAGGATGGAACAAATGGCAGACAATCTTAAGCCTATAATATGAATTGTCCCCAATGAAAAGACATCTTTTAAATATCAAACATTCAGCTGATGATTAAACATATGGCCTGGTGATTATATTTCCCTTGTGTTTAGATTTGTAGATTTAGCAACGGAGCTATGAGCTGGAGCCTCAAACCATTGCCTTGGTAACCCTAAAATGCAGACATGGAGATTAGGCATATGTACACGAGATATCATAACATAGACATGCTACAGGCCAGATACATGCCAACTGGCCAGCCGTTAGAGCCTCCACTGTCAAGCTTTCTGCATAGTTGGTTCTGAACGAATGAATCATGGATCGCTTCTCGAAAATTGTCCCATGTACAGATCGATATTGCTGACATGACATGTCATATGTTTATTTTGGAGTATATATCCATTCCACTGTGCATTGATTTTGATGACAAAGTAGGTAGGTGAGCAAGGTTGGTAGAAAGCAATAATGGATCTTCTGTCTGTGGCACTCATCCTAAAGTGTATTTGAAAAAAAGAACTTGCATTTATATAATGCCTTCCAGGATGTTTCAAAGTTTTCACCTCCAATGAATTACTTTTTGAAGTGTAGTCACTGTTGCTATATACCCTGATCCACAACTACACTAATTCCATATCGTTCCTCTTTGGGTTTATTTTAAATATACTCAAGAATTTTGTCAGAATCTCCTCAACAAAGTGAAACAGCTCCTTTTACTTCACATTCAAAAATGAAAACAAAATCGTGCATTATGCTAGCTTATGAATCAGGAAAGGGCTCCCTCTTGTGTGAAAAGCCATTCGGGAGGATGGTGAGATCATAGGCAGAATGACAGCCAACATCTACTGCCAATAATTGGAGGGCAGACAGAGGAACACTGACAAACTCAGGTGCAAAGAGCTGCAGTGAGGATGGTCAGGCTTAAGCCAATTTACTATATTTTGCCACTTGGATATTTCAGGCAACAGCCTGAACACAGCATGTGTTCAACTTGTTCTGTAAGGACTTTGTTGCTATTCTACAAGCCCTCGAGTGCAGGATAAGCATTAAGATCAGCGATGAACTGGACATCTGGAAGTACTTACCCAATTCTACCTCCCAACTGGTCGGCACTGGAAACACCTTTGTTTAGCTAGATGTCTGAGCAGATTGTTTATTTGGGTTGATGACGGGAGTGTGGATTTTTCTGCTTATTTAATGTTGTGGAAGAATGCCAAATTAGAAAATCTCCTCACTTCTGTTTATAGTCAATTAGGGAATCCTGGGTATTTGTTTAATTCCATTGCACAGCTACAAGGTCCTGTACAGTCAAGAATAGGCATTAGAATCAGTGCCAAATATGATTCTCAAAACAAATTTACCAAATAAGTTATTTTTATTTTATTCATACCCATTAAATTCCTCTGGTGCAACTATTTATAGTCAAAACTAGCAGTACGGATATAGATTTAGAAGTACATACTAAATTTTACTTTAGTGTTATAACAAAGAATTCTTAATAAGATTTCAAAGAGAGAACTTTGGTATTTTAATAGAGAAGCAAAATATTCAAATCTATTCTGTTTGTATAAATGGTTCATGGATAAAACCACATCTGAAGCAATACTGAAATCTACTCTTAATTTAAAGTCACATGTTTCAAATTATCTGATAATTTGATTTGTTTTAGCTCTAAAGTCCCACTTTGCTGTACTATTTATGTTACGTAATTCAAATTATTGGACAATTCAAATTGTTTTCATATTTAAAAAAAACACTTTGGATTATCAGGAGACTATAGCCTAGAAACTGGGCACAGGGAACGATCCGGATGCTGGAACTGGAGGGTGGAGGGGGTGAGTGATAGGGAGGGGGGGCAACCGGGAGAGGTGGAAGAAGCAATCGAGAATGGGAAGGGGGGGTGATTGGGAGAGGGAAGGGGGCAGCAACCGGTGGAAGAAGGGCGTCCCGATCACGAGAGGGAGGAGGCCGAGCGGGGGCCGGCAACAGTGTTTGGCACTGCAGTGGAGAACTCCTGCTCCCCCCCCACCCCGCCTCCACATTCAGCCAAGTATTTTTTTTAAAACTTACCTTTTTGGTGGTGGCCGCAGCAGACCCTTTAAGGACCGCTGGTTACACTGTACGTACACCATACTTTCCAGCACCACCTCCGCTCAGGGCAGTTCAATTTTACAAAGTGGGCCTCTAACAGGAGTTACACCTCATTTGCATATAAAAGGGTCTAATGCCTGTTCAGGCATTGGCCCTGGACGCCTCTTTTTCTGCATTCGTCAATATAGCGGGTGGCGTACTTTCGGCCTGTAATGAACGTGTGAACCCCGCCTGCTATATTGGAGGCATAGGCGTCCGCTTTGTACCTGAAAAACAGACGCAGCCCCATCAAACTTCTAGGCCTATACTTTTAATTTCCCACAAATAGGCTTCCGTGTTTTCCTACATTACAACAATGACTACAATTCAAAATAAGTATCTCATTGGCTGTGAACATAAGAACATAAGAAATAGGAGCAGGAGCAGACCGCACGGCCCCTCGAGCCTGCTCCGTCATTCAATAAGATCATGGCTGATCTTCAACCTCAACTCCACTTTCCTGCCCGATCCCCATATCCCTTGATTCCCCTAGAGTCCAAAAATCTATCTATCTCAACCTTGAATATATTCAATGACTCAGCATCCATAGCCCTCTGGGGCAGAGAATTCCAAAGATTCACAACCCTCTGAGTGAAGAAATTCATCCTCATTTCAGTCGTGAATGGCCGACCCCTTATCCTGAGGCTATGTCCCCTAGTTCTAGCCTCTCTAGCCAGGGGAAACAACCTCTCAGTATCTACCCTGTCAAGCCTCCTCATAATCTTATATGTTTCAATGAGATCACCTCTTATTCTTCTAAACTCCAGATAATAGAGGCCCATTCTACTCAACCTCTCTATGGGAGCACTATGGGATACCCCGAGGTCATGAAAGGTGCTATATAAATGCAAATTCTTTCTTTCTATGAACAAACTGTACTTTGTTGTTCTTTTCCACATATTTTTTTAAAAGTAGAAAACCTAAGTTTGCTCATCAAAGTGAGGTGTGTTAGTAAAAACAGAAACTGCCGGAAACACTCAGTAGCATCTGTGGTATTTTGCTCTTTGAAGGAGGCTAGTGCTGGGCTTCTCATTTCATTCCCAAAATTTGCTCTGGTGCATTTTATGCCGAGTTATGCCAAGTTTCCGCTAAAATACATTAACATGATCACAAACATAAAATCTGCTATGAATCAGTGCAATTTGGCAGCTTAACAGAGCGTGATCATTTCATTATTTTTTTATATTCATTGATATATTTAAGATATGTATTTAAGAATGGTAATCTGGTGCAGTTTTATTAATATACCTGAAAATGGGTTTATCACAAACAATAAGCATTTTTAATAAGTGTCCAGGCCTCCGACTGTGAATAACTTGATTTAAACTCACTGAACATGACTCAAGAAAACTATACTGAAGCATTTCCTACTTTCATTGGTGTACACTAGTCAGTTTCTTAGTAAACTTATATTTTTTACGAATTAAAAACATTTAAACCATGCCTACTAGTGCCTTTATGCCTAAGAAAGAAACCCTCATCGAACGGTTGTAAATTGGAGTAATTGGCCGAAACTCACCATTGTCGTTGTTTCAAAGCGGGGGAGGGGGGCGGGGGGCATGGAATGTGGCCAGTTCTGTGGGCGGGGCTAGTTTGTGTTTTTTTTATAGCCAGTGCAAAAGATCGCGGAAACTTGAATAATCCCGGACGCAAATTACGCTGGGCGTAATTGGAATTTCTGCGATGTTTTGCGCTGATTCGGCCAGATTGCGCTGAAAAAGCCAACACGATCTAACGGAAACTCTGGGCGATTGTACAGAGAAGTACATGACAGTGTCGGACAGCCTCAATAGTCTTTACCTGTTCTCTCTCGTATGTTCGCATGTATGTCATCCTATAGGGAGGGTGAGGCAAAGGTTGATTTTGGTAAGAACTTAGATGGACATTGCATTGATGCTGGCATTTGGAATGATCCATTATGTCGGTGAAATTAGAACAATCTGCAATCTTTTCATGCAGTAAAAGTTACAAAATGAATTGTGGCATTTTCTTTCTCTGCCAAAACATTGCTGTTCTGCAGCTAATTCTGCTGATTTCCTTATCGTATCATCAAACTGGGAAACCTCCGAGTGCTGAAGCAAAACAAAACTGAGGGAGTTTCCCTCGGCTCCACCTGTCCTACTTTGGGACTCCCTCTAGTATTGTTGGCGAAGCTGCTAGGAATGAAAGGCAGGTGTAACTTTCCGCTCCACGTGTTCTGAGTGTGTGCGGAGAGCCCATATTCTCTGGTCTGTATGGCTCAATAGTGGGTTTATCAAGTGATTTGCCCTCTTCAGTATTAATTTTATAATGCACAGAAAACGTACTTGCTCACTCATACACTTTGCTGTTGACAGAGCCACTTTGAAGAACAATGGCGACCAGGTCTGCATTCACCCTAAAACAAGATGGCTTCGTTTCAGAAATAGACATCTGTAAGGACACAAAACCATGTGATATTCTTTAAATTATTTACAAATGCAGTGTCCCTCACTTTAAAAATGTTTGAATATTATGCCATTACTTTTTCAAATGAAATATCCATTTATAATATATTTAAAGTTGTGTGTGTGTATGGCGTACTTCCTGTAAATGTAACACTTACTTCCTGTAACACTTTCCTGTCACACTCTTTCTGCCACAGCGGTGAGACAATTGCACTTGTTAGGCATTTTTGTTTTCTATGGGGAAAATAAGACAAACAAGAGACTCTAAACTTTATCTGTTTGTGGCTGCAATTTTCCTCTGATCATAATCATTGGGACAAAATTCCAACCTTTGTTTTTAAAAACATTGCAATGTAGAAATAAATTGAATGATGAGCTTTAACTGGTTGATGGAAATCTTCCCCTATTCAGTTCAACACTTGCTCTTTAGATTGGGATCTTCAATATTCGCTTCAGCCCTCGTTTGTATCGTGGGTACAGGTTGAAAATTATTCTGGGAACAGATTTCCGTCTGAGAAAAGTAAACCGCGAACCTGACAAAGTTAACGATTTATGGCCTGCTACTTTGTGTTGCTTAGAATTGAGGCCAATATCTTCAGCCAGAAACACATTAAAGCAATGGGCAGCAATATTTTGAAACTTAGAATGCTAGGAGAATTAGAAGCATGCAAATTTGCAGTGTTTTGGAATATGAATGTCCCAATTAGCAGTTCAAATTAATACATGATGGGACACGGCAGCTCCAAGAGAAATATACACATTACGGTATGGATGAAAATAACTGAACCACACACTAAAGTTCATTTTAACTTTGTAACGCTTGTTATGTTCTGCATTACACTACCTTATTTTATAGAGACACTTTAGACACTAGTCTGTGGGAAGCTTCCCCTCCGCTGATATCTGGGTGAAACTGGCCATTGGATTTCCTGCTGCAAGTGACTGGTGACATTCAGCTTATCTACCCATATATGGACGGGCATATTGAAATGATATTCAAATGATGGAAATATGTATTTTCTGTCATTTCCCTCAAACACTTGTTTGTCTCTTGGTGCCCAGTGCTGTTATGGCAGCGGAGGAGGGAGAGGGAGGTGGGATTTAAATTTTACTCAATAGCATCTGATTTAGTTTCGCCAGCAGCCTGGAGGCCTCCACAGCCTGGCACAGCGACTCCTTGGCAGAGGTCAGGGAGCTGCCAGGGTCAGGAGTTCATCGTTGCAGCAACTGGAAGTCCCACCATGCAGGGGATAGACCCCAATTCCTCAAAAATAGTAGATCTGGTCCACTGCCTCAGTATGTGTGGCACGTTTCTACATAAATGCGTTGCATTACAACGTCTAGAGCGCCACAGTTTTAAACTCTATGGTTAGCTGAAGAGAGCCAAGTTAGCATAGGATGAAAACAAGAAAGCTAAAGTTAATATAGCTTGAGGTGCTTGGTACAATTAAACAAATACAAACTTGATACGCGAGACAGTTTTTAATAAGAGCCTCCATTACTTTGCAGGAAATCCATGATGTAAAGGCTCCAAAGATGTGTTGATCCTGCGTACCAAGGCGACTATCACAAAAAAAGTGACACCCTTTTGTATCCCATGCAGATTGGCATCGTGCACAGTATATTACCTAATAACCTGCTGCAGAAAGAAAATCCCAGTAATATTATAATTTAGAAGCTGAATGTCTATAGCAACACATGATGACATATGCCTTCAGGTCCAATGTGACGACCATTGTTCATAGTCTTTCATCGACATCACGTTAACCTTAGGTTTGAACATTTGAAAAAAAATACAGAATAATGTTAAGATGAGAGTGTGCCTGGCAGTTAAAGGCAATGGTTCAGTCCTGAATGGGATGGTTTTGATGGGATTCGTAAACAGCCAATGTGACCCTTCAACTTGCTGCCTTCACCTATTAACCTACATGATTCTGGCTGCCCAACAACTTCAATAATACAGCCTAATTTTCTGACCAAAATTAATGCGGCCGTCTGCATATAATCCCGAACATGTAGTTGTTGCACGAAAGGCTGAGATTATTGGGGGTTCCACTCATCTCCTGGCTGTAACTCTGGTGGGAGTCCAGCAGAAACCCCCAGGGTAACAGTGAAAATGGCTGCGTCCCTGGGAATCCGCAGGTCTCCCACCAGGATCACTACGGCCATACTTTTAAAAGAAAAATTAACCCAGGAGGTACATTACAGGCAGGCTGGTTGATATTTGCAGAATCCTGCATTTTACATTAATATCAACGAACTTGCAGGAGTTTTCAAAATTGTACAGAGGTATGATAGAACTGGGTATGCAACGTAAATTACATCGAGTCTACAGCACAGAAACAGGCCATTCGGCCCGACTGGTCTATGCCGGCGTTTATGCTCCACTTGAGTCTCCTCCCACCCCTCTTCATCTGACCCTATCAGCATATCCTTCTATTCCTTTCCCCCTCATGTACTAATCTACATTCCCCTTAAATGCATCTACGCTATTCGCCTCAACTATTCCTTGTGGTAGCGAGTTCCACATTCTTACCACTCTTTGGGGAAAGAAGTTTCTCCTGAATTCTCTAATGGATAGTGCCACTACAGTGATGCATTTACCTTAAATGGGAAGCCAAGTGCATCATTTCACGGTGAGCTCCTGGCGCCAAGGGGGAAACGATGTATCAATCCCAGTGGACAGGGCAAGGAAACCTAGCAGGAAAAATAAACATAATAGCAGTCAATGGCAAAGCCACAAAGCATTAATAACAGACAGAAATGTCTGGGTGTAAAGGTAATCCCTTGGAATTTTGGTCTGCTTCCCA